>NC_132904.1:84532194-84843790 GCF_047675955.1 Chlorocebus sabaeus | reverse complement strand
AAAAAATGAGATGGGAACTCTGGCTAACCTCCCCAAAGACATTCCTAGAAAATCTACAAGGATTATCTACATGGATGATGCCACCGGTCACAAAGAAGAAAAATAATATTTAGCCAGGCAGTCTGACACAAGTATAATATTGATTCTGGAGCCATAGTGCCTGGATAAGTGTTCTGGCTGTGTATCTTATTAGCCATGAAACCTTAGGCAGTTTCCTTATCCTACCTGTTCTTTTCTTTTCTTCTTTCTTTCCTTCCTTTCTTCCTTCTTCCTTTCCTTCCTTCCTGCTTCCTTTCCTTTCCCTTCCTTTCTTCTCCTTCCTTCCTTCCTTCTTTTTTTTCTTTTCTTTTCTGTAAAAATAGAGAAAATCGCATTGACATCTCTCACTGTCTGAATTTTTGACTTTTTTTTTTTTTTGATTCATGCTTACTGCAGCCTCAACCTCTTGGGCTCAAGCCATCCTCCCACCTCAGCCTCCCGTGTCCCT
Organism: Chlorocebus sabaeus; assembly: GCF_047675955.1. NCBI lineage: Eukaryota > Metazoa > Chordata > Mammalia > Primates > Cercopithecidae > Chlorocebus > Chlorocebus sabaeus. The sequence goes on along the minus strand of NC_132904.1, from coordinate 84,843,303 downwards.
GGGACTACAGGTGCATGCCACCATACCTGGCTAATGAAGTTGTCCTCTCTAAACCGTTGCTATTGCAACAAAGGAACTAAATGTATTTGTATTTGCATTTTTAACAGCATTACTTGCTATCTAAGCTCAGGCCCTTGGTCATTCCAAATGGAGGTGCTAAAGATAATTAAAGACAATGCAGTTTCCCTGATCATACAAACTTGCTCACAGAACTCAGGAACTAAACAGATTTGGATAGTAAGGAATATGTATACATACTTCATAGAGTTCTCTGAGGGTTAAATGCTTTATATATATGCAAAGTATGTAGAACAGTGCTTGGCATGTGGTAAGGAGTAAATAAATATTAGTATTTTTCTGAACTCAAATTGTAAAATAATATTTTACTATGAGGAAGCAGCTAAGATGTATTCTATAAATAAGCTCTACAACGAGAGGATAGAGAAAGGCTTATGAGGATTTTTTGTTTGTTTTTTGTTTTGTTTTTTTAAGGGAGAAAATAACCTACAGAGGAACACTAGCACAAGGAAACCCACAGAGAAAAGCAAAAAGCTTTATGAATTAGGCATATGGTTTAAATTTCATTTTTACTATACAATTTTTACATCCCTCACCCCTACCATTCTTGTGTTGCTGCCTGCGGGAAGAGAACAAGTCTGAGAAGTGATGGAGTTTGACAGACTACCACAGGAGTGAGTAACAGGACCCAGCCAGGGAAAAGACATTGCAATTTTGAAGTGAAAAAGGCTGAAGGTAATGTAAAGTCATAATTTGATTTTCATATTCAGGTTCTAAAAGCATGAAGATAAAGTAAGCATAACAGATTTACATCACATTAATGCTGGAAGGTTATCTAGTCTACCTCTGTTGCTAAAAATGGGCCTTGAGAGGTAACATGCCTGAGCTTCCAGCTAATAAAGATAAATCTAAGCTCCAATATGTCCAGAACTTTCTATTGTACCTGCTGCCTTCCAATTAAGAAAAATGGCAAAATAATGTATCCATTCTTAAATGTTGTGAGACCAATAACCTCACCTTGTTCTTTAAAATAATTTCCAACGTTTGTACCACCTCCCAGAAATCTCATTCTCATTTCTTTGGGGCAGGTACTCTAAGTGCCAATCCATGTGTGGTGGTTTGGAAGGTTTAATATAACAGTTTTCTTCTAAATATAGTGATGTTAATGTATTTATATCTCTTAACTCTAATTAAGGTTTATTTTTGGTTTAAAGCTAAGTAGAATCTTCCTGGCCAAGTTTGGGGAGCTTTAGATACATCAGAATCTTCTTTGATGGGAAGCACATGGACTTAAAACGGTGTGTGGGTAGTGGGTGAGTCACTGGGCCTCATGAAGTATTAACTGTAAAGTATTGACCTCATTGAATTTTAGTTCTGATTAAAAGTACAAATTTGCGTGAAATTGCCTGGGACATAAAATAATCGGAACTTCAGCAGACTTTCTGGTCATGCCATTGTATGTCCTCCTAGTAATAACAAACTAGAGTTTCAGGATATAAACTAACTCAGGAAGAAAATGCAACACACGCCTTTTGTGTGTGTGTTTTCCTTTTTCCTTTGAGAAGTCCATTCTTCAATATCCCTTTTTTTAAACCTCTTTTAAGAGTTAGTAGAAGAAATTTAACCTCTTCTTTTCCAACTTTGAGGATGTGATGCTGATGTAATACTTTGATTTTGAACTTTATGTTCTTAAAGACAATTTGTCTTCCTGAAATTCAAGTCTGTAGGTGGTTAAATGTGGAAAGAATGTGATAAACTTCAGACTCCTCAAGTTGAGAAAAAAATAGCAGACATTTTCTTCCTCTAATGCAAAAGGTCTTAAAGAGATTGAAATCCTAGCAATCAATTGAAAGAAATAAGTTAGAGAAATAGCTTTCCCCCAGGAAATGAGGGAAATGCCATAAAGCTAAGGGTTGTGCATTAAAGTAATCATTGAGATGATTTTTTTTCTGTAATGTATTTTCTAGACCTTCAAAAGTATTGAATAGTTTCACTGTAGTTTGAGATAAATGACAGAAAAGTGCTTTCAGTATCAGATTTTTAAACCTCGTTCTCTCTTTTTGGGGGCTTCTGAAGAACTAAAAGTCTGCTTTTCCTTTAGACTGACTATTTCTATGCCACTGTAAGAAATGGGCACTATTCTCAAGAGATGGCAGATGCAGTCCTAGTTTGGCAGGCTAAAATTCAGTTGGGTGAAAAGGATAAGCCTATGGAAAGAAAGTAAACAAAATAGCATTGTGCCACTAGAGAACCCAGAAATAAATTCATGTATTTTCAGCCAACTGACAAAGGTACCAAAAACATACACTAGGAAAAGAACGCCCTCTTCAATAAATGGTGCTGGGGAAACTGGATATCCATGTGGAGGAGAATGAAACTAGATCCTTATGACTCACCGTATACAAAAACCCAACATGAATTAAAGACTTAAATGTAAGACCTGAAACTATACAAATACTAGAAGAAAATATACGAAATGCCCAAGAACTTTAGCTTAGGCAAAGATTTTATGGCTAATATTTCAAAAGCATAGGCACACAAAAACAAAAAGTATACAAATGGAGCTATAGTAAACTACAAAGCTTCTGCACAGCAAAGGTAACAACCAACAAAGGGAAGAGACAACCTGTAGAATGTGAGAAAATATTTGCAAATGATTCATTCAACAAGGGACTAATATCTGGAATATAAAAGGAGCTCAGACAACTCACCATCAAAAAACAAAAACAAACATTCAAAAAACCCAAACAATCTCATTAAAATGTGAGCAAAGGATCTGAACAGACGTTTCTCAAAAGAAGACATACAAATGGCTACCAGATACACGAAGAAATGCTCAACATCACTAATGATTAGGGAAATGAAAATCACAATGAGACATCATTCCAGTTAGAATGGCTATTATAAAAAAAGACAAAAAGTGAAAAGACACTTGTGAAAATGTGGAGAAGAGGAAACTCTTATACACTCTTGGTAGTAATGTAAATTAGCACAGCTATTATGGAAAACAATATGGAGGTTTCTCAAAAAACTAAAAATAGAACTACCACATGATCCAGAAATTCTACCAATGGGTATTTATCCAAAGAAAAAGAGATCAGTATATCAAAAGGATATCTGCATTCCCATGTTTACTGAAGCACTATTCACAATAGTCAAGATATGGTATCCAAAGAAAAAGAGATCAGTATATCAAAAGGATATCTGCATTCCCATGTTTACTGAAGCACTATTCACAATAGTCAAGATATGGAATTCAGTCAACTGTCCATCAATGGATGAATAAAGAAAATATGGTATATGTACACACTATGGATTCCTATTGGGCCATAAAATAGAATGAAATCCTGCAATTTGCGGCCACATTGACGGAACCTGTGGTCATTATATTAAGTGAAATAAGCCAGGCACAGAAAAACAAATATTGCATGTTCTCACTCATATGTGGGAGGTAAAACAGTGGATCCCATGAAAGTAGAGAGTAGAATAATGGTTAACAGAGGCTGGGAGGGTATTGGGGGAAGAGGATAAAGAGACGTTGGTTAATGGGTACAAGCATTCAGTTCAAAGGAATAAGTTCTTGTGTTTGATAGCACAGTAGGCTAACTATAGTTAATAATAATATATTGTATATTTCAAAATAACTAGGAGAGAAGATATGAAATGTTCCCAACACACAGAAATGATAAATGTTATAGGTTATGTATATGCTAAATACCCTGATTTCATTATTACATATTTTATGCATATATCAAAATACCATATGTACCCCCATAAATATGCACAAATGTGTATCAATTTTTAAAAATAGCATTGTGGCACAAAAATATCATGGTCTTTGGAACCAGAAAATCCTGATACTGAGTCTTTGCTCCACCAATGTTTGTTATTTGGACTTTGTTCAGTTATTGAACAGAAATTTCTAGTAATCAGTGTCTTTGCCTGTTAAACAGCAATGCTACTATCTTTTTTCAAGGGTTGTGCCAAGGTTTAAAAGAAGCAATGAGTGTTTACATATAACTTGCCTTGTTTTAAAAAAAAGATTTAAAGTGCTTTGTGAAGGTTAAGATGCAATGTAAAATAAATTAAAAATAAGTGAGTGAAATGAATTAAAGGGAAGATAAAGGTTGGAAAGCAGGATATACGCATGAAATAAAAGCTAAAAATAGAATCTAGTACATTACCTGATACATGTGGATCACTCTTCAACACTGGTTCTCAACTAGAGGGTAATTTTGCCCCTAATGTTGGTAGACATTTGGGGTTGTCATAATTGGGCAAGGATGGGAGTGTACTACTGCACCTAGTTGGTAGAGGCCAGATATACAGCTAAATATTCTACAGTGCACGGGACAAACCTCCACTTGAAGAATTAAGCAGCCCAAAGTGTCAATAGTTCTGAGGTTGAAAAAGTCCTGTTTACAACATGCTAATTCCTTTATATACTTTCCCAACACCAAATGAATGTTACATACTTTGGAAGAGGGAAAGAATTCTGAGGGTTGAAGTAATCCCAGAATCTTCCAAAGAGGATTTGGAACTTGAGCTGACCTTTGGAAAAGCAAGAGGCATAGTAAAAGGCATGGGAGGCCAAGAGACTATGGGAAGATAGAAGCAATGAGAGAAGATTAAGACATTTCGCTTCAATTTCAAGGTGACAAATTGACCCCATTCTGCAGTAATCCCCACCCAACAGAACCGACTGACATGACTCTAAAAGGTATAAAATGTATTAAATACGTAGCCATAATTTGTAAGAATGGAATGTCTTAATGAACCAGAAATTGGGATAAACCCTTATAAGAAAAAGTGAGGGGAGCAAATGGGAAGTTATTGTGATAATTGAAGGGCCAAGCATGTGGGGGAAATTCTGCCATAGAAGATGAGACCATTCAACTCACCAAACAGTTCATCAAAATAAGGGTAAGAAGGAAAGAGGTAAATTGTAACATCTTTACTTAAAGCATTGGTCCTTCATGCCTGCTGGGTCATGAGCCGCTTTGAAACTGATGAAAACTATGGATCCTTTCCCCAGAAAAGTGCACTTATCCATTCTGTATTTGCATAAAATTCCAGCAGTCTCATGAAAATGTATAATCCCAAGTACTGGTAGTAAACTTTTGTGTGTATGGGTGCCTCTTCCCCTAGCCAGTAGCCATTCCAAAATGCCGATATTGTTACTATTTAAATTTTTCTTTCAATTATAGGCTGGGAGGAACCATTGAAAAGTCTTGGCAGGTGAGATTCAGGTGGCTAGACCAGTTAGATAACTCAGCTTTGAGCCATAATCTCACTCGGGGTCAGACCCTGTTGGGAAACTGAACTCTCCATTTGTTCCCTGAGCCTTAGTGGCTCTCTCAGTCCCCAGCTCTTTGTCTGTTTCTCTGGGGTTGAGATGTAGTCTTACTCATGGTATCATTGTCTCTAGAGACAAGACTCTGACGAGTAAAATCCCACCTGGGAACCAGATTCCTTCTGCCAGTGGAGAGACTTTTTTTGATGCTCACTACCTGCTGTCAAGAATTGGGCATTTTGTGCAGCACCCGGATTACCCAACATTGTGCTCCTGCTATACCCAAGAGCAAGCATTATCTTCCCCCTGCCCCTCCCCTTGAATCTGACTGCTGCCTCTTTACCTTGACTGTCCCTTGCAGCAGCTTCATCAAGTGTATACTTTATTTTTGACCCAATTACTTTTGCCTTTATTGGTAATAATAATGATAGCTGCCATTTATCAAGGTCTTACTTTGTGCTAGGTGGTATGGTAAGCTCTTTGCATGCAACATCTCATTGAATTCCTGGTATAGATTTTATTTTACACATAAGGAATAAGACAAGCTAAGGAACTCATCCATTTTTTGAGATTTGAATCCAGGTCTCTTTGTTCTAGTGCCATAGCTCTTAGCTATACTTCCCTCAAGATATCCTTCCTGTGCTTTTCCCAGGAGTCTTGATTTTTTAGGTCCTGGTCTATTTTGTTCTTCCTTATCTTTTGTAAGAAACTATCATAATTGCACAAATCCTGAGAAATAAGAAGACACCTTCAGCGTCTTAAACTAGGATAAATAAAAGAAGGGTGGCCTCATATAATTTAAGTCAGGAGAGAGGTGGTGGGCAATGGATGACAAGCTCTACTTTGAACAGGTTGAATTTCAGCTGACCACTGCTAAAGCAGTACAAGCTTTTCCTTTCAGCAAGTATCTTCCCAGAAATGTGATAGCAATTTTTAGGAAGAATTTGGCAAACATAATGTTTAGCAGATTTGCAACAAATGCTATAAGCTCAAATGGAAGATTTTTTAATTTTTATTTTTTGGCAGCACACTCAGCCCTCCAAGGGAGAGTGGATTATTTTGCTTGCAAGTGCAATATCAAGGGAGGTATTAAGGACAACAACATTCCCTCCTGTATAAAAAATAAATAAATAAATAAATAAATAAATAAATAAATAAATAAAGATTATTGAGACCCTCTCTGCTGTATTTAATGTACTTCATGATGTTGGTAGAAAAATATCAACCCAGAATAAGTTCACAGAATACATTTGGTTTCACAGAAAGTTTAAAGTCAATCTGGGCACTCAGTGATCTCTTTCTGTATATTTGATCTACCCATCTGCTGGGCTTTTGAAGTTCTGGATAATAAAAAATAAAAAAAGGAATAGTCCCAGCAGTATTTGCATGAACTTTTATTGAATTCAGTTCAGAGCCCTTTGGCATGAAGAGTACTGACTTTGGCAAGCATCCAGGAAACACTCTTATGGGAAGTTTCTCTGTTTTTGTTTTGGAGCAACTTTGCACAATTAATCACAGCATCATTTACAGTTACAAAAAGTTGGAAACAACCTAGAGGCCCAACAAATAGAAAATAGATCATCTATAGTACACAAACTTGACAATATATTATACAACATTAAAAACAACTATGGCACTAACAACAACATTAAGAAGTATTTATGTTATATGTGGGAAAAATGATGCTGTGTTTTGTTATGAAAAATGCAAATGGATATATTAGTGCCTTCAAAAGGGCAAGAGGATTATGAATGGTTAAACATACTTATTTCTTTTATTGTTTTTCTTATGAAAAATAGCTATGCTATAAATAACAGAAAATGTAATAAAAATTTGCATGACCAAGGAGGCCTTATCACATAAATAAGCTCAAGTCTCTCCTCCAAAAAGCCACTATAGTAGCCTGTTCTCATCTGGTGTGCAGAAATACCCAAGATGGGGTAATTTTTAAAGAAAAGAGGTATAATTGACACCATTCCACATGGCTGGGGAGGATTCAGGAAACTTAGAACCATGGCGTAAGGCAACTCTTCACAGGATGGCAGAAGAGAATGAGTGCAGAGCAAAGGGGGAAGCCCCTTATAAAGCCATCAGATGTCACGAGAAGTCACTATCATGAGAACAGTATGGGGGAAACTGCCCCCATGATTCAATTATCTCCACTTGGTCCCACCCTTGACACGCGGGGATTATTACAATTCAAGGTGAGATTTGGGTGGGGAAGCAGAGTCAAACCATATCAGCTACCAACTTTTCACCTACTGTAAATATCACATTACACTTTTCTTCACATTTAAGTGTCTTCAACGAAATTTCTTTTACCTTCTTACTTTGTGTTTTCTCCTCAGTCTATTGAAACCTTTCTTCTGCCAGGTCACTTATTTGAAATTGTTCGCATCAAGATGAAATCCACCTTGTTGCTGTCTTTCAGCAGTTGGTATTTATTTGGTCACACCTTCTTTAACCTTGCAATTCCCAGATTTCAGATCTCTATTTCTTTGCAGTATTCTTTTCAGCCTCCTGGTCCTCCTTAAACTTTTCCTCTAGGAATGTGAGCTCCTTTGAATTATCAGGCCCAGAAAAGCATTTAACATGTGACAACAGTCACATCTCACTACCCCTTGAGCTAAATCACTATCTCTTGAAGCCACTTGCTTTGCAGGCTCTAGACTAACTGACCCCAAGTAGCCATAAAATGCCATACAACCTATAGTTCCACAATGTATAACCAATTACTAACTAATGCTATTTCTGTGAACCAATGAGAATTCCTGACAAAAAATTTTTGTAATTGTTCCTTCCCCTGATTCATCTTTTTTTTCTTTAAAAACTTGAGCATCTCTTTTGTTCTCCAGAGCACTCCCAAGGCAACTTGGAAGTGTTTCCTGGACTGCAGTCTTTAACCTTTGTGCTTGAATAAACTCTCTTAAAACAGATTTTGAATTCTTTTATTATTTTATGTTGAGAGTTTCTTGGTGTCTGTTGACCAGATGCCACTCTCAGGACCTTGCCATGTGGGCCTCTATAACACAGCAGTTTGCTTCATTAAAATGTGCAAGCTATGAAAGCAATAGAGAGAGTGTACTCACAAGACAGGATTCATAATCTCTTGTAACCTAATCATGAAAGAGACATCTCCTCAATGTTTCCATATTCTATTGGTCAGAAGCACATTACTGAAGGAGATAGTGTTACATGAAGCCTGAATGTACCAGGAGGTAAGATCATTGGGGGTTCTCATAAAGGCTGCCTGTTGTAATTCTAAACCCTGTATCTCATTCTCTACCTATACATCAAGACACAAGTCCTGTTAGTAAATGCAACATGCACAAGTCTGAATACATCATTTTTCTATTCCCAAAGACAGCTCATTTCCATCTTTTTAGTTAATGGCATCTCCATTCACCAACTTTTCAAAATCAGAGAACTATGATAGTTATTCTTCCTTACTCCAACATTCAGTTAATCATGAGCTCCTATTAATTCTAATTTCTAAATACCTGTTACATCTCTCTCTCTACATGTCTGTCTTAACCTATCATGATCTATAACCTATGTCATTGCTATGGCTTCCTAACATACCTTCCTACTCCCAGTCTTGCTGTCTTCCAGTCCTCACCACACCAGTGGTGACAATACCACACTCCTGCTTAAAATGCTCATCTAGTTTCCCATAGTTCAGAAATATTTCAAGATGGATATGGATAGTGATTCTGAAAATGCACATTCAATAAATCTGTGATTTCCACAATACAGGCTACAAAAATTTAAACTCAGGAAAATCTTTCTTAGCTGGTAAGAATATGTGGAGTGACAGAGTTGTGAGGGATCTAGATTTGTATTTGAGTAATATGCAAAATCCTTATATACGTGGTTTAATGTGGAATCTCAGATATGAGGAATGTAAACTCAAAACAGTTGTATTAGTTTTCAGTAATCAATATCAATTATTCTTTGAACATTATCTATTTGGAAGGCTGTATCCCTTGAAGATATTTCAATTCCATTGTATAACTTTCCAGACATTTTCACATATTAGAAGTTTCATGGCAGTTCTGAGAAACTCAGACTTATTTATTGTAATATTTCAATCTCCAAGGGCTTCTGCTAGGTCACAGAGTGCCAATATAGGAATGGGAAAATGATGCCCCTTCCTCCTGGTGGAGACAGGGACCTGCACAATGAGTTCAGAGCACTAATTCCTCCCCAGACCACATGAAATTCTAGCCACCTGGAATATAGAGATTGTGTGGCCTGCTTTAACAAAATTCCTCTTCGTTTTTCTAATCTGGCCATGGAGTAGGTATAAATAAGAGTGAAAATGATATTTTCTAGTCAGTTGTAACACGACTGGTTATCAAATATTTCAAATATTGCCCCAAATACTATCCCCAGAAGGTGGTGCTGTGAGTTCTGGAATGTTTGTCTGGGAGCTGCCTCTCCCGAAGCAGACCTGGATGGACCAAGTACAAACTAGAGGTCAGTCATTTGTGTGTATTTCAATCTCTGCTGTCATGACTTCAAAGCACAAGTAAAATGCTTCCCATCCTCAAATTCATTTTAACTGGATCAATTTTTGAGGCTTGGAAAACAGTTGAAATTTGTTATTCTGACAGCTCCATTCAAGAATGAGATGTAAAAAAATGACCTTTTTATAGGAACATATGGGAAAGAACTATAAAAACCCTTAAGATTTGGTTTGGCAGAGACATTTTTCTCATTCAAAAATGAGTAGCGTTTTTGGCATTTGCTGTGGTACTTTGTAGCTGGCAGCTGAATTATTTTGGCCTCTACCCAAATCTCTGGACTCAAAGCTGATCTTCAAATCTCCTGTAAGAAGGATTTAAAACACTTAATGGCCATTTACGTGTCAAAAATAAGACATTATATTAACCTGATATTGAGACACTGTGCCTGTCTAAATAGCCATGACAATAGAAAAATAATTGCCTTTTGAATGGCAGTATATTACTTATATTGATCTTCAAAACAACCTATCAATAGAACAGATTTTAAAAGCCCATTTTACAGATACAAAAACTGAGATTCAGTAGGCCAAGATCCTTGCTCAGGCTATTTGGAAGAATCAGTATTTGAGCCCATGGCTATAGACATTTACCTATTCTCTTTCTATTATGTCACATTATTTTCAATGTAGATTTTCTGAAATGCAATGTAGTAGGCCTTGAGTTTGTAATTCTTCCTTTAAATGCACCTGCAAATTATATAACACTCTTAGCCAATAATGACTTAGATAATTATTTCTACTTTCTTTAGCATTAGTACTTTTATATTCTTCTTAGAGGTAATTATTCTACCTATGACTGGTCCATTATAAAACAGGGTGGTCTTAGTAGTTTACAGATATGTCCATTAGTAGATGTATTGTGGTGCCCTAAATTAGCTTTACTCATGTTCTTTTCTTTCTAGAAAATTTTTGTTAACCAGGATCCCATGCCTCTGTAAATTGAACATTCCCTAACCCATAGCTTCATATCATTTAGTGTTCTGGGACCTCCAAATGGAATCTTCATTATTAGACAAGGAGGCATGGTCTCTCTGATATATGTTGAAAGCCAATAACATAACTCACTGTCTTTCAATTTGATAATAATTCTGTCTTAATTCAGTCTTGTACATATTGCTTTCTATTATCTTCCATTCTTTTTCTTGGAGAAAGTAAAATGGAAGAGTCAAATGAAACACAGTGTTCTAAATCTACCCGTATGAAGCAATCTACCACTTCAGATGTAAGAATAAAAGGAAGTAAAAGTTCAATTTATGGATTCCAGGGAAATATAGCAATATGATCCAGGAAGTGTAGATATTTAAAGGGGGCATCTTCTAAGTTGATAGAACATAGCTGCAGAAGTCTCTGGGGGCACAAATAGGGACAGTAACATGATTCTAAATTTTGGCTAAAGATTTCCAGTGAGTTAGTGCCTGGGTGAGGTAGGTGGGCATAGTGTATCATGATCCAGCAAAGTAATAGCTGAGCATGGTATCTAGACCCAGGAAAATGGGGCAGGGGTCTGTGGGGGAACTAGAATACAAACTAGGAGGATATTCAAGGTTCTAGGAAGGAAGAAAGTCTGCAGCTTTGCATCTGGGTTTATTTCTATATACATTGAATTTTAATAATAAATGCTGGTGAGGATGTAATCAGTGGGGAGAAGGAATTTGTGCAGAGAAATATTATGATCAGATCTTTGCTTTCGTTATGTTATTATCTGTTGGTAAGGAAATTGTAAGAGGAAGAGCAAGATTGGAAACAGTGAGATCAGTTAGGAAGCTATTGGTATCTTCAAAGCACTGTCCAAATCTCACCTTCATCCTTGTCAGACTTTCTCACCCAAATTTCTGTAGGATAAACTACGCTTGCCAAATCATTTATTTTCTGTTTCTGAGTCATACTCTTCTAATGACATTATAAACTATGATGAATTTAATTAATTTTATTTTAGTTGTTTCATTGCATTAAGTTCATAATAAACACACAGAAAAATACATGAATGCTTTTCAATGAAAAGTAGGAAGTAGGAGCAAATAAAGCATGGCAAAAGCAGAGAAAGGGAAGCATAACATATTATATACAGGGATATAGATACGTCAAAAAGGGGAAAGCTAACTGATCCCTACAGCGAAGTATTATTAGATGGGTGACTTTTTTTGTAATGTGTATACATTTTTTTTTTACTATTTTTTTTTTCTAACTTTTTTTTTTTTTTTTTTTTTTGAGACGGAGTCTCGCTGTATCGCCCAGGCTGGAGTGCAGTGGCCGGATCTCAGCTCACTGCAAGCTCCGCCTCCCGGGTTTTTACGCCATTCTCCTGCCTCAGCCTCCCGAGTAGCCGGGACCACAGGCGCCCGCCACCTCGCCCGGCTAGTTTTTTGTATTTTTTAGTAGAGACGGGGTTTCACCGTGTTAGCCAGGATGGTCTCGAACTCCTGACCTCGTGATCCGCCCGTCTCGGCCTCCCAAAGTGCTGGGATTACAGGCTTGAGCCACCGCGCCCGGCCTTTTTTTTCTAACTTTTAAGTGCAGGGGTACATGTGCAGGTTTGTTACATGGGTAAACTTGTATCATGGGGTTTGTTGTACAGATTATTTCATCACCCAAGTATTAAGCCTAGTACCTATTAGTTATTTTTCCTGATGCTCTTCCCTCCATCTTCCATTAGGCCCCAGCAACTGTTGTTCCCCTCTATGTGTCCATGTGTTCTCATCATTTATCTTCCACTTATAAGCAAGAACATGGTGCATATGTACCACATTTACTTTATCTGTTTTATCATTGATGGGAATTGAGGTTGATTCCATATCTTTGATGTTGTGAATAGTGCTGCAGTGAACATATGTATGCATGTTTCTTTATAATAGAACAATTTATATTCCTTTGGGTATATACCCAGTAATGAGATTATTTATATAAATTTAAAGGGTACAACTGCAATTTTGTTACATAGATATATTGCACAGTGGTGAAGTCTGGGATTTTACTGTATCCATGACCCAAATTATGTACATTGTACCCATTACCTATTAAGTAAATTCTCTCTCTCTCTCTCTCTCTCTCTCTCTCTGTCTCTCTCTGAGTCAGGGGCTCACTGTCACATACGCTGGAGTGCAATGGCATGACCATATCTGTAGCCTCAAACTCCCAGGCTCAAATGATTCTCCCATCTCAGCCGCCTGAGTAGATGGGACTACAAGCCCATGCCACCACACCTGGATAATTTTTGTATTTTTTGTTGATACAGTGTCTCACTGTGTTGCCCAGGCTGGTCTTGAACTCCTGGCCTTAAGCAATCCTCCACCTTGGCCTCCCAAAGTGCTGGGACTACAGGAGTGAGCTACCGTGCCCAGCCAGGATTTGTTTTCCTTTGGGTAGATAGCTAGTAGTGGAATTGCTGGATTAAATGATACTTCTATTAGAAAATAACAGGCTCTTTCTTATTGTTTTGAATGTATTACTTACAGAGGCAGGCTCTGAGGCTTTGAAGAAATGCAGAACATAAAATTAAATTACTAAATAATACAAGGAATCAAAGAGAACATGAGTTATTTAAAAGTGTTCAAAAGAATATCCATGTTGTCAGGAGCTGAATTTATTTAAACACAACATATCAGAGTAACATTTTTTTGATCACTAAAGAATGCATGAGTATGTATGTGTATATATATATTTGTGTCTACATATTTATGTGTATATGTACATGTATATGTATACATGTGTGTCTGTGTGTGTGTTTAGAAGAGTGAGAGAGAGAGAAGAGAAATTGAGAAGTGAAGGCCAATTGCCACAAAAAAATTTAAGTTTTCGTCATCAACTTGCAAATGGAAACTGGCACTGTGCTGGAATAAAGATGAAACATTTTTTTTCTTTTTTTTGATTAGGCTTTCTTCCAGTTGCAATTGTTAGAATGTAGAATTTGCAGCACATGGTTACTTTTTTTGAATGCCTGTGCTTTGGAGATATTTAAACTCAGACCTCATGTATCCCTTGCAATCTGATCGTGCAAATACTGAATACCTGACTGATCTCTTTATGAGCTGGAGGCTGTTTTATCCCAAGGCTTGGTATGCTGTCAGTAACTCAAAAGTCCTTAGTCCTGCCATTAAGCTAGATTTTGTCTCATAAAAGAAAAGAGGGAGAATTATGCTTTCTGAAAATAATAGCATGTAGGTTAACTTTGGTCTGAACCCTTTAAAATCATCAAATGGTTTCAGGGCTGTTATATACTTATCTGAGTTATTCTGAGCCACGTATATATCCAGTTGCTTGGCACATGATTATTTTTGCTCCTAATTTCACTAGCAATACTGAGAGATGATAACCTTTATACCACAAAGTATTCCCTATTTTATCATCTGAGTGATCTTTATGAAAACCAAGTCTGTCTAAAATTATTTCTAAGGCTGCATTAGTTTAAACCTTTAAGAGATTACTATTGTCTTTAAGTTAAAATTCAACCTGAGAAAGTGTAACATAGAAGTTAAGAGCACTAACCCTTGAGTCAGGTTGGCTAGCTTCAAGGTTCTACTTCATACTAACCCATCTGTATTTCAGATTCTGGGTTCTGAAAACTGAGGAAAATGATAGCACATACCACATACAGTTGTTAAGAGTATTAAAGGAGATAATTTACCTAAAGCCATTCAAAAAGTGCCTGGCACATAGTAAGTGTTTAATGAATGCTAAATCATTTCATCATTGACGCAGGATGCAAGCCCTTTATAGTTGGGTCTTTACTTGATTTGTAATTTCCTATGTGTCAATAACTCTGTTGGATATCTCCATATATGATTTTGTCCAAATTATATAACAATCCTATTGGATAGGCATTATTATCCCTGTTTTCAGGCATCCAAAGTAGGTACTTCATGTTCCCATCAGCATCATAATCATATTCTTATTCAATAGGTGTTATCGGTTCAATTCATTAGAGAGAGTAGTCCCTTCGTATGAACCTGAGTAATTTAAATATAGGATGTCAATCTGTGGAGAGGGTAGCAGGGGTAGACAGAGAGAAGGGATGGGATGGGAAGGGAAGGGAAGGGAAGGGAAGGTGAAGGGAAGGAAAGGGAAGGGAAAGGAAGGGAGGGGAGGGGAGGGGAGGGGAAGTGGGGAGGGGAAGGGAAGGGAAGAGAAAGGAAGGGAAGGCAGATAGACACACACACACACACACACACACACACACACAGAGAGAGAGAGAGGGAGAGAGAGAAGAGGAGTGGGCAAGATCTGTTAACAGAAGCAGACATGAGAAATGGGGCATTGAGTTCTCTAGTACCTGGCTCTGTTGTCTTCTTGAGACGCAGCAGCACTGAATTTTTTCGAAATTTTCCCTGTATTCTTATAATGCAATCACTGTTTTGGCTAAAGATATATTTCCTTGAAAATTAAAAATCTTCACTGCTGCTTTACTGCTGGTAGCTATATAGGGGAATACAGAAGATTAAGGTCTATAATTCTCTCTCAGAGATTATGTGATACATGGGCTTTGAGCAAAGGAATAAGGTGTGTTGTGTGTAGGACAAGAGTCAGAGCTGCCAGTTCTGTGTACCAAAGAGTAAAGGGACAGCCTATTCTGAACCTCAGGAGATTCTGTTCATCCTTTCCTCAATTCAATAGATGTCTGGTCACTTTAAATTTTCACATCTAGAAGTTGCTACTGAGAGGACTCTACCTATAATAGAAAAAATTTATGTGAAGTAGACCTGCAGCCTCCACTTCTAACATGAATTTTTAATTCTATCTATCTGGATATTTTGCTACATGACTAATTCATATGCCTGGTAGGTGGGCAGCATGCTGCTTATGAGCTAAATTGCTGAGATGAATACACAGAATTGGTCAGTTCTGAGACAAAATCATAATAATACTAGAACATGCTCAGGCTACCCAGCACCCTGAGGCTGTTCTTGAGGTCAGCAGGGATCATGAACATAATAACTATCATTCCTGTTATTATTACCATACTCACATTCTTATCCATCAATTTCCATTACAAACTCTTTGTTCTGCTTGTTCCCACACAAAGTGTTCTCAAATTTTACGTCAGGAAAAGAGTTAAGGTCTAGACTTCCTTATGGAAAATCATATTCAAAATGACATTGGCTTCTTAAATAGTTGTTGGTGGGTCAAAACTAAGTGATGCTCTTTTGTTTTTTGTTTTTGTTTTTCCTTTTCTCTCATTTAATTTTTCCTCTTTCATTATTCTATTCCTCTTTGCATGTGTACGTGTGTGTGTGTATGAGTATGTTTTCAATAAAAAATTAAGACACAGTAAATGTTTTCTTAACTGATTGTTAGCCTATTTGTATCTCTGTAATTAAATACCCCATTCTTTTCAGTATCATAGTGTTTAAGATTTTTCACATTCAAAATTGAAAAGTTTAATTAATTTTATTCATTTAAAGTGTTCGGCCCATCCTCATGGGGATGTTCTGGTTCTCTTACTTTAAAAAATAGATATGGAGAGATAATTAATGTTTAACTAATTGCATGTTTATGAAAAACACAATTGGATAAGTTCTGTCACATGTGTACACTCATGAAACCATCACCGTAGTAAAGATAATGCACATATAGATTGTCCACAGAAGTTAACTTATGCTCCTTTATAACCCTTCTCTCCCGCTGTTCTCTGCCTGCACCCCACTCCCATTAGGAAACAGCTGATTTACTTTTTGTTGCTATAAATTAATTTGTATTTTCTAGACTTTTATGTCCATGGAATCATACATGTATGTCCTCTGTTGTCTGAGTTCTTTCTTTTGGTATAATTATTTAGAGATTTATCAATGTTATAATGTGTTAATAATTTATACCTTTTTTTTTTTTTTTTTTTTTTGAGACAGAGTCTCACTCTTTTCCCCAGACTGGAATACAGTGGCACAATCTTGGCTCACTGAAAGCTCCACCTCCCGGGTTCACGCCATTCTCCTGCCTCAGCCTCCCAAGTAGCTGGGACTATAGGCGCCTGCCACCATGCCTGGCTAATTTTTTGTATTTTTAGTAGAGACAGGGTTTCACTGTGTTAGCCAGGATGGTCTCCATCTCCTGACCTCGTGATCCACCCACCTTAGCCTCCCAAAGTGCTGGGATTACAGGCGTGAGCCACCGCACCTGGCCAATAATTTACACCTTTTATTGCTGCATAATATTCTATTTATGGATTTATCACAGATTCTCATTCACTGTTGATGAAAATTTGGGTTGTTTCAAGTTTTGGACAGTACACATAAAGCTCCTAGGAACATTCATATATGAGTCTTTGAATGACGTATGCTTCATTTCTCTTGAATAGAACCCAAAGAGTGAATGATTGGACCACATAGTAGGTATATGTTTAACCTGTAAGTAATTGCCAGGTTATCTTTCAAAATGGTTGTACGATTTTACACTTCCACCATTGATGCATAAAAGTTCCATTTCCTTGACATGCTTGCCAATTGGTTGGCCTTTTTTTATTTTAACCCATGTAATAGCTATATTGCAATATCTCATTTTTTGTTTTAATTTGCATTTTTAACATGACTAATGAAGTTTAGTACTTTTTCATGTATATTTGTCACCACTATGTCTTATTTGATGAAGTGTCTGTTCAAATATTTTGCTGATTACATTTTTTATTATTAAATTTTTAGGTTTTATTATTGAGTTTTTTACATTCTGGATGCAAGTCCTTTACAGATACATGATTTGATATATTTTCTTTCAGACTGTTGGTATGTATTGTAATTCTTTTAACAATGTATTCTAAAGAGCAGAAGGTATTAATTTTGATGAAATACAAATTATCAGTTTGTTCTCTTGTGGATCGTACTTCATATGTCATAACTAAGAAATTAATTGTTAACTGATATAATAAAGGTTTTTTTTTCTAGATTATCTATGCTCTTAGGTTTTACTTTTAGATTCAGATATATTTTGAGTTACTTTTTAAAAAATACGCTGTGAAGTATGGATCAAAGTCATTGTTTGCATATGGATATTCAGTTATTCCACCACCATTTGTTGAAAAGACAATCTTTTTCCCACTGAATTACTGTTGCACTTATGTTGAAAATCAACTGTCCATCAAAATCAGTTATGCAGACCAGTTTCTGAAGGCTCTATTATTTTCCATTTATTTATTTGTCGATCTTGTTGCCAATGCCATAACTGTATAGATTACAAACATAATTGTAAACTGTAGCCATATAATATTTCTTGAAGGTTAGTCCCCAAACTTTGTTCTTTTTTTCTTTTTAAAGACATTTTTATGGATACATAGTAGGTATATGTATTTATGGGGTGCACGAAATATTTTGATACAGACATACAATGCATAACAATCACATCAGGGTAAATGGGGTATTTATCACCTCAAGTATTTATCTTATCTTTGTGTTATAAACATTCCAGTTATACTCTTTATTTTTAAAGGTACAATAAATTGTAGTAGTCACCCTGTTATGCTATCAAATACTAGAACTTACTCATTCTAACTATATTTTTGTACCTATTAACCATCCCCACTTTCCTACCCCCACACTCTACCCTTCTCAGCCTCCAGCAACCATCGTTATACTCTCTATCTCCATGGCTTCACTTGTTTTAATTTTTAGCTCCCACAAATAAGTGAGAATATGCAAAGTTTATCTTTCTGTGCCAGGCTTATTTTACTTAACATAATGTTTTTGGGTTACAGACATGTTGTTACAAATGACAGGATCTCATTCTTCTTTATGGCTGAATGGTACTCCATTGTGTATCCATTCTTCTGTTGATCAACCCTTAGGCTGCTTCCAAATCTTGGCTATTGTGAATCGTGCTGCAATAAACATAGGAGTGCAGATATTTCTTCAATATACTAATTTCATTTCCTTAAGATAAATACACAGTAGTGGGATTGCAGGATCATATCAGAGTGAAGGAGTGGCCTGCCCCTCCACACCTGTGGGCGTTTCTCATTAGGTGGAACGGGAGACTTGAGAAAAGAAATGAGACACAGAGACAAAGTATAGAGAAAGAAAAAGTGGGCCCAAGGGACTGTGCTCAACGTACAGAGGACCCATGCCGGCACCAGTCTCTGAGTTCCCTCAGTATTTATTGATCATTATCTTTACCATCTTAGAAAAAGGGAAGTGGTAGGATAATAGGATCATGGTAGGGAGAAGGTCAGCAGTAAGACATATGAATAAAGATCTTTGTGACATGAATAAGTTTAAGGAAAGGTGCTGTGCCTTGATATGCATATACAAACATCTCCATAAACCTTTTTAGTGCATAAAGAGCAGCATTGCGCTAGCAAGTCCCACCTTTTGCCCTAAGGCAGTTTTCTCCTTTCTCAGTAAACAGAACATACAATCAGGTTTTACACTGAGATGTTCCATTGCCCAGGGACGAGCAGGAGACAGATGCTTTTCTCTATCTCAACTGCCAAGAGGCCTTCTTTCCTCTTATACTAGTCCTCCTCAGCACAGACCCTTCACGGGTGTCAGGCTGGGAGACGATCAGGTCTTTCCCTTCCCACGAGGCCATATTTCAGCCTATCACATGGGGAGAAACCCTGGACGATACCTAGCTTTCCTAGGCAGAGGTCCTTGTGACCTTTGGCAGTGTACATGTACCTAGGTACTTGAGATTAAGAGAATGGTGATGACTTTTCACAAGCATACTGCCTTCAGGCACTTGTTTAACAAAGCACACCCTGCACAGCCCAAAATCCATTAAACCTTGAGTCACCACAGCACATGTCTCTTGCAAGGACAAGGTTGCGGGTAGGGTCACAGATTAACAGCATCTCAAATACAGACCAAAATGCAGTCTCTTATGTCTGCTTCTTTCTATATAGACACAGTAACAGTCTGATCTCTCTTTGTTTTCCCCACACAGAGTTTTTAGTTATTTGTGGAACCTCCATATTATTCTTTGTAGTGGATGTACTAATTTACATCCACACCAACACTGTATAAGGGTTCCCTTCTTTCCACATCTTTGCAAAACATTCATTATTACCTGTCTTGGATAAAAGCCACTTTTACTGGGGTGAAATGATATCTCATTGTAGCTTTGATTTGCATTTCTCTGATGATCAATGGTGTTGATTACCTTTTTATATATTTGTTTGCCATTTGTATGTCTTTTGAGAAATGTCTATTCAAATATTTTGCCCATTTTAAAATTGGATTATTAGACATTTTTTCCTATTGAGTTGTTTGAGCACCTTTTATATTCTGGTTATTAATCCTTTGTCAGATAGATACTTTAAAAATATATTCTATCATTCTGTGGGTTGTCTCTTCACCTTGTTGATTGTTTCTTTTGCTGTGTAGAAGCCATTTAACTTGATGTAATCCCATTTGTCCATTTTTGCATTGGTTGCCTGGGCTTGCAGGATATTATTCAAGAAATCTTTGTTCAGAAAAATGTCCTGGAGAGTTTTCTCAATGTTTGCTTTTAGTAATTTTATAGTTTGAGGTCTTAAACTTAAGTCTTTAATCCATTTTGATTTGATTTTTAAATATGGTGAGAGTGAGGGTTCTAGTTTCATTCTTCTCTATATGGATGTCCAGTTTTCCCAGTAAAACTTATTGAAGAGACTGTCCTTTCCCCAATGTATATTCTTAAAATCTTTGTCAAAATTTAGCTCATTGATATGTGGATTTCTCAGTTCTTTATTCTGTTCCATTGGGCTCTGTGTCTATTTTTATGCCAGTAACATGTGATTTGGTTACTATAGCTCTGTAGTGTAATTTAAAGTCAGGTAATAGGATTCCTCCAGTTTTGTTCTTTTTGCTTAGGATGTCTTTTGCTACTCTAGGTCTTTTGTAGTTCCATATACAAATTTTAGGATTTTTTTTTTCTATCTCTATGAATAATGTCACTGGTGTTTTGATAGGAATTGCATCGAATCTATAGATTGCTTAGGGTAGTACAGACATTTTAACAATATTGATTCTTCCAATCCGTGAACATAAATATCTTTCTATTTTTGGTGTCATTTTTCAATTTCTTGCATCAATGTTTTCTGGTTTTCCCTGTAGAGGTCTTTCATATCTTTGGTTAACTTTATTCCTAGGTATCTTACTTCTTTGTAGCTACTATAAATGTGATTGCTTTCTTGATTTCTTTTTCAGATTATTCATTGTTGATATGTAAAAACTTGACTGGTCTTTGTATGTTAATTTTCTATACTGCAATTTTCCTGAATTTGTTTATCAGTTCTAATAGTATTTTGGTGGAGTCTTTTTTCCAACTATAACACCATATTATCTGTAAACAAGGATAATTTGACTCCTTCCTTTCCAATATGGATGCCCTTTATTTCATTCTCTTGTATGATTGCTCTAGCTAGGACTTCCAGTACAATATTGAATAAAGCAGTGAAAGTGAGCATTCTTGTCTTCTTCTAAATTTTAGAGGAAAGGCTTTTAGTTTTTCCTTGTTCTGGATGATACTATCTGTGGATCTGTCATATATGGCTTTTACTGTGTTAAGGTATGTTTCTTCTATAGTCAGTTTTTTTAATTTTTATGATGCAGGGCTGTTGAATTTTATCAAATGTTTTTTGAGCATCAATTGAAAGGATCCTATGATTTTTGCCCTTCATTTTGTTGATATGATATATCACATGAATTGATTTGTATATGTTAAACCATCCTTGCATCATTGGGATAAATCCCACTTGGTCACAATGAATAATCTTTTTAATGTGTTACTGAATTTGATTTGCAAATATTTTGTTGAAGATTTTTACATCAATATTTATCAGTGATATTGGCCTGTATTTTTTATATATATCTTTGTTTTTGTTATCAGGGTAATAGTGGCCTTGTAGAATGGGTTTGGAAGTATTCCCTTCTCCCTTATTTTTCAGAGTGGTTTGAGTAGAAATGGTACTATTTCATTAAATATTTAATAAAATTCATCAGTGAAGCCATCAGGTCCCAGGATTTTCTTTGCTGGGAGATTTTCATTACAGCTTCAATCTCATTATTTTTTATTGGTCTGTTCAGGTTTTGGATTTCTTCACAGTTCAATCTTGGCAGGGTGTATGTATCTACATTTCATCCAGATTGTCTAATTTATTGGCATATAGCTGCTCATAGTAGTCTCTATTAATTCTGTGAATTTCTGCTGTATCGATTGTAATGTTTCCTTATTCAAGATTATATTTATTTTGATCTTCTTTCCTTTTTTCTTAGTCTGGCTAAAGGTTTGTCTATTTTTTTAAATCTTTTCAAAAATTGAAGTTTATGTTTCAGTAATCTTTTTTATATTTCATTCCAATTTCATTTATTTCTGCTCTGATCTTAATTATTTCTTTTATTCTACTAATTCTGGATATGGTTTGTTATTACTTTTCTAGTTCTTTAAGATGCATTATTAGGTTATTTGAAGTTGTTCTATTTGTTTTTTTGACATGATGCTTATTATGATAAAGTTTCTTCTTAGTATTTATTGCTTTTGCTGTGTCCTATAGGTTTTGGTATATTGTGTTTCCATTTTCATTTGTTTCAAGACATTTTAACATTTTCTTCTTACTTTCTTCATTGACTTACTGGTCATTCAGGAGCATTAATTTTGGTGGAAATTTAATTTCCAGTTTGTATCGTTTCCAAAATTCCTCTTGTTATTGATTTCCAGTTTTATTCCATTGTGGTCAGAGAAGATACTTCTTAAAATTTCAAGTTTTTTCAGTTTTTTGAGACTTGCTTTTAACACTGTTTATGCTTGAAAATGACCCATGTACTGAGGAGAAGAATGTGTATTCTGCAGCCACTGGATGAAATGTTTTGTAAATATCTATCAGGTCCATTTGTTCTATAGTGCAGGTTAGGTCTGATATTTCTTTGTTGATTTCCTGTCCAGATAATCTGTCCAGTGCTGAAAGTGGAGTATTGAAGTCTCCAGCTGTTATTGTATTGAGGTTTATCTCCCTCTTTAGCTCTAATAATATTGGCTTTATATATCATCATGCAGCAGTGTTTGGCATATATCTATTTACAATAGTTATATATCCTCTTACCGAATAAACTCCTTTATTACTATATAAAGACTATCTCTTTCTCTTTTTATAGTTTTTGTCTTGAAATCTATTTTGTCTTATAAGTATAGCTACTTCTATTTTATGGTTTTTATTGGCATGCAATATCTTTTTCCATCCCTTTAGTTTCACTCTATGTGTACCTTTATAGGTGAGTTGTCTTTTTTGTAGGCAAAAATTAAATGGGTCTTGTTTTTTTCATCCAGTCAGCCACTCTATGTCTTTGATTGGAGGATTTAGTCCATTTATATTCAATGTGATTGCTGATAAGTAAGTAATTACTTCTGGTATTAGTTTTCTGGTCTTCTCTTCTGTCTTTCCTTCCTGTCCTACTTTTGGTGAAGGTGATTTTCCCTGGTGCTATGTTTAATTGCCTTTTATTTTTTGTGTATCTGTATATTTTTTTTCATTTGAAGTTACCATGAGACTTGCAAATAACATCTTGTAACTCATTATTTTAAACTGATGACAACTTAATACTGATTACAAAAACAAACGAGCAAAGAAAACTAATAACAATTCTGCACTTTAACTTCATTCTCTCCCTCACTTTTTCACTTTTTATTGTTTTCACTTAAACTTACTATACTACTATACTATCTTTCTCTTGAAAAATTATTGTAGTTATTATTTTTGATAGGTTCATCTAGTCTTTCTTCTGAAGGTATGAGTTGTGTGTAGTAGTCTCTCTACTCAAAGTGTGAGAAGTGGACTAGTATAATATTATAATAGTGTTATAATATTCTGTGTTTGTCTGCATACTTACTGTTACCAATGAGTTCTATGCCTTAAAATGATATCTTATTGCTCATTAACATGCTTTTCTTCCATATTGAAGAATTCCCTTTACAGGTGTTGATAAAATTCCTCAACGTTTATCTGGGAATATCTTTATTTCTCCTTCATGTTTTAAGGATATTTTTGCTGAATATACTTCTGTTCTAGAATAAAAAAGTCTTTTTTTTTCTTTAGCACTTCAAATATGTCATGTCTCTCTTCTGGCCTGTAAGGTTTTTCACTGAGAAGTCTGCTGCCAAACGTATTTGAGCACCTTTATATGTGATTTATTTCTTTTCTCTTGCTGCTTTTAGAATCCTTTCTTTATCCTTTACTTTTGGGAGCTTGATTATTAAATGCCTTGAGGAAGTCTTCTTTGGGTTAAATCTGCTTGGTGTCCTGTAAACCTGTTGTACCTGAATACTGATAATCTTTCTCTAGGCTTGGGAATTTCTGTTATTCCTTGGAATAAACTTTCTACCCTGATCTCTCCTTCTACCTCCTCTTTAAGGCTAATAACTCATAGGTTTGCCCTTTTCAGTCTACTTTCTAGAACTTATAGTTTTCTTATTATTTTTCTTTTTTCTCCTCTGTGTATTTTCAAATAGCCTGTCTTCAAGCTCACTGAATCTTTCTTCTGCTTGATTAATTCTGTTGTTAAAAAACTGATGCATTCTTTAGTATGTCAATTGCATTTTTTAGCTCCAGAATTTCTGCTTTTTAAAAATTATTTCAATCTCTTTGCTAAATTTATCTGATAGGATTCTGAATTCCTTCTCTGTGTTATCTTGAACTTTGTTGATCTTCCTCAAAACAGCCATTTTGAATTCTCTGTCTGAAACGTCACATGTCTCTGTCACTCTGGGAGAAGTCACTAATGCCTTATTTAGTTCAATTGGTGAGACCATATTTTACTGGATTTTTTTTTTCTTTTTTCTTTTGTTTTGAGATGGAGTCTTGCTTTGTCACGCAGGCTGGAGTGCAGTGGTCCGATCTTGGCTCACTGCAACTTCTGCTTCCCGGGTTCAAGCAACTCTCCTGCCTCAGCCTCCTGAATAGCTGGGATTACAGGCGTGAGCTACCGCACCCAGCCAGAGACAAGTACTTATTGTAATCTTCTCAGTCTGGGCTTCTTTGTACCCAACCTCATTGGGAAGGCTTTACAAGTATTTAAAGAGAGTTGAATGTTGTGATCTACATCCTTGGTCATTGCAGCTGTATCTGTACCTGAAGATAAGGCTGTAGTATTAGGGAGTACCTGAAGCCCAACAATACTGTGACTCTTGCACCTTCATAGACATATTACCTTGGATCTTGGGTAAAATCCAGAGGAATTCCCTAGACTACCAGGCAGAGACTCTTGTTTGTTCTTTTCCCTTAGTTTCCTCCAAACAAAGAGTCTCTGTCTGTACTGAGCTACCTGGAGCTTGAGGAAGGGTGACACAAGCACCCCTGTGTCCACCACCACTGGAACTGCACTAGGTAAGACCCAAAGCTAGCACAGCACTGGGTGTCTTAACTTCCTGGCCACTGCCAATGTTCACTCAAGGCCCAAGTGCTCTTCAGTCAGCTGGTGGCAAATCTGGTGAGACTTGTGGCCTTTCCTTTAGCGTAGTGAGATCCCCCTGTCCCATTAAGTCCATAAATGCCATCTAGGCACCAGGACCTGGATTCAAGAACCTTAGGAATATACTTGGTGCTCTATTGTACTGTGGCTAAGCTGGCAGCCAAGCCACAAGACAAAGTCCTTCCCACTGTTTTCTCTCCTTTCCTCATGCAGAAGAAGTCTCTCCCCATCACCACCACTGCCCCAGGCCTACAGCAGGTGCTGCCTGGGTACTGCCAACATTGACTCAAGACCCAAGGGCTCTTCCATCAGATTGTGAATGCTGCCAGGCCTAAGTCCCTCTCTGCAGAACAGTTGTCTTTCTTTTGGCCCATAATGGATCCAGAAACACTGTCCAGGAGCCAAGTCCTGGAATTGGTGATCCCAGGAAGCCACTTGATACTCTACCTGACTGTAGCTGAGGTGGTATCCAAGCTTAAGAACAAAGTCCCCTTCACTCTTTCCTCTCCTGTCCTTAAGCAGAAGGAAAGAAGTCTCTCCACATGGCCACCACAGCTCAGAATGTACTTGGTCCCACCTAAAGTCAGCACAGCCCCAGGTCTCATCCAAGGCCTACAGTGAGTATATCTGGTTACTGTTGATGTTTATTCAAGGACAAAAGGCTCTTTTCATTTGCAGGCAATGGATTCTGCCTGGGTCCTTCTCTTCATGGAAGGTCCCAGAAGGACTGGGTCCTTCTCTTCATGGAAGCAGGTGCCCTTTGGACCAAGGGTATGTCTAGAAATATTGTCTGGGAGCTAGGGCCTGAAATGGGAGCCTCAGAACTCTACCTCATGCCTTATTCTACTCTGGCTGAGCTGGTATCCAATTTTCAAGACAAAGTTCTCTTTATCCTCTCCCGTCCTCTCCTGTCCTGTCCTCTCCTCTCCTCTCCTCTCCTCTCCTCAAGAGTAAAGGAGTCTCCCAGAGCTGTGAGCTGTTCTGCCTGGGGTTAGGGTAGAGAAAATGCAAGTACTCCCTTGGCTGATCTAACTGGTGTCTCGCTAGGTTACATACACACCAAGTTCACTCACTCTGAGTACAGCATAGCAGCAGGATTTGTCCAGGAATTTAAGCCCTTGTGGTCTAGCTTGCCTTTCAAGTTTCCTTAGAACACTAGAGCACTTTGGCCCTTAGTGTAGGTCTTGCTGAAACTCAGGTTTCCACCACTGGGATGGATAATTCCACTCTGGCTAGTGCTGATCTAAGTGCTCTCTCTATGGATGCTGAGTGTTTCTTTCTGCTGTAACAGGGCAACACTGAGTTCAAGTGCAAAGTCCCACAGTCATTCTGCTCTCTCTCCCCTCAGCACACAGATTCTCTCTTCATGCCACACAGCTGCTGCCAGTGTATGAAGGAAGAGTGGTGTCAGCAATTCAAGACTACCTTTCCCATCTTCTTCAGTGTCTCTTTCCTTGATACGATGTTAAAACTAGGTACTGTGATTGCTTATCTGATTTTCGGTTCTTATAATGGTGATTTCTTTTATGGATAGTTGTTCAATGTGGTGTTCCTGCAGGGAGGATGATCACTAGAGGGTTCTATTTGGCCATCTTCCTCCACCTCATCACCCTGATTATCCAACTTTGTTCTTTTAAAAAATTGTTTTGGTTCTTGTAACGTGAATTTGTATTTACATTTAGAAACAATGAGATAATATCTACAGAAAATCATTCTGGGATTTGGATTGGAAAGGCATTAAATTTATCTATTTGTTTGAAAAAATTATAATTTAACACATAGACACATCTTAGTCATTAACATGGGTTATCACTTCACTTATCTAGATATTCTTTAATTTCTCTCTGCAATGTTTTGTAATTTTTATTGTACATATTTTGCCCAGTTTTGTCAGATTTATTATGAAGTATTTAATGTTATTTTATACAATTGTATGTGATCTTTTAAATTTCAGTTTCCAATCATTTATTACTAGTAGATGAGAATATAATTTATGTACTTATCTTGAATCCTGCAACCTTGGTAAAATCACTTTTTCTAGCAGCTTTTTTTTTTGTAGATTTCATAGGTTTTGTACATGTTGCACAGAAGACAGTTTTACTTCTTGTTTTCCAGGTTTGATGTCTTTTTCTTGCACAGTGCTCTGCCTAGAAGCTCCTGTACAGCATTGAGTAGAACTGATAAGACCCAACATCCTTGCTCTTCTTCCTTATTTTGGTGAAAAGCATCCAGTATTTCATCATTAACTATTATGTTAGTTGTAGCTTTTTGATAGATAAGCTGTCATGTTAGAGTAAAAATGTTAACACTGAACTTATTTAAATACAGAACTAAAGTTAAACATAGAAGCAGTAGTTATAGCAAATTTTTAAATTTTATTGATATAATTTGGAAATTTGTCCCCACCCAAATCTCAAGTTGAAATGTAATCCCGGGAGGCCAAGATGGCTGACTAGAAGCAGCTAGTGTGTGTGGTGCTCATGGAGAGGAATGGAAGGGGTGAGTAAACACAGCATGCTCACCTGAAACATACAAGTACATACCTTGAGACTAATCAAGGAAACAATTTGATCCATGGAGAATGAAGAAAAGCAAGGCAGGATAATGGCCTACCCAGGAACGACACAGAGACAAAGGAACCTACTGCACCCAGGGAAGCGGTGAGTGAATGTGCGATCCTGGGAATTTATGCTTGCCTTATGGTTCTTTACAATCCTTGGGTCAGGAAATCCACTTGTGAACTCACTCAACCAGGGTCTTCTGACTGACATGTAGAGCTACATGGAATCTCAGCTGAGAAGCTGCTCAGGAACACACAAATATCCAGGAGCCTTAGATACCTGGGCTTTCCAGGCTTTCCGGCAAAAGTAGCTACAACTCTGGCAAAACAGGAGGTTATACCCCCTTACCTATCCCCTGAAGAGGTGCTGAATTCAAGGGGCTGAGCCAAAATAGCCTGCAGGCTGCACTCCATGGCAGCTTACGGGATAAGACTCACTGGTTTGGAATTTCTGTCAGCCACCAGTAGTAGCGTTCAACTTCCTGATCTGGAGCTCCCAGTGGGAGGGGCTAGGTGTTATCTTTGCAGTTTTGTCAATTTATCCATTCCAGCCTTTGGGCTTTGGGGAATTCAAGCCAACTGTGGTTGGAAGCAATCTCCCAGCACAGCACAGCTGCTCTACAAAAAGGGGCTAGAATGCTTTTTTAAGTGGTTCCCCTATTCTATTCCTTCTCATGTGGCAGGACCTTCCAATTGGAATCTCCAGCCACCCCCACTAGCTGGTGGAGATTTAAAATCTTCCTGAAATGGATCTCCCAGAGGTAGAGCCAGGCCGCCATCATTGCTGTTTGGGCAACTTAGTTATTCCAGCCTTTGGGCTTTGGAAAGTACAAGCCAACTGGAGGTGGAAGCAGTCCCCCAGCAGAAAACAGCTGCTTTACAGAAACCTGGTCAGAGTGCTTTTAAAAGCAGGTCCCCAATCCCCAGCTCCTCCTCACTGGGCGGGACCTCCAAACTGGGGTCTCCAGCCAATCCGTCTGGTGCTCTCTGGCTGACAGATATTTGAAACCTCCCTAGGACAGGGCTCCTAGAGGGAGGGGCAGGCCACCAACTTCACTATTTGGGTGACTTAGCCATTCTGACCTTTGGGTTTTGGAGCGTTTGAGGTAACAGGGACTGAAGCAAACCCCCAGCACAGAACAGCTGTTCTATGTAAACCTGGCCACACTACTTTTTTAAGTGGATCCTGTTCCTCCTCACTGGGTGAGAACTCCCAACTGGGGTCTCTAGCCACCTCCGACAGGTTCATTTAGGCCAGCAACAGGTTTATACCTCCTTGACATGGAGCCCCTAGAGGGAGGTGCAGACCAGCTTCTTTGCTGTTTGACAGCTTTCTCTGCTGATACTTCCAGGTACTAGAAAATCTGAGGTGACTAAGTACTGAATGCCCAGCATGTCACAGCAGCCCTTTGGAAAAGTGGCCAGACTGTTACGTGGGTGCCTGTTCCCATATCTCCTCACCAGGCAGGTCCTCCAGGCCTGGGCCTCCAGAAATTCCCTGCCAGAGCAATTGAGCCCATAGCTCTGCTATGCCCTGGACAGAGCCCCCAGGGGAAACCGAAAGCCTCTCTGCCGCTGTCTCTGCAGTGGAACTGCCCTTGCTACCCTTGGACTAACAAAGGAGCAAAGACCCTAAGTGCCTTATCCACACCTTCAAAAATCTACAGTCAACACAAAAAAAGGAGTCCAGTCTGTCTGCCATAGGACCCCCTCCACACACAGTTTGTCACTAGACAGGGAACCCCCTGCTTAGGCTTATAGCACAGACCCTCCATCCTGGGCTGATTGTACTGAGAAATTGCTGACCTGCATCTCTCTGGGGTGGAGCCCCCAGGAGACCAGCAAAAGACCTTTGGCCGTGACTACTGCTAAGGTCCCTTCATCTCCTGCCTCGTCCTTGAGGAAGGAACATAAACACGGAGATCTCCCCAGAGATGCAGTGGGCAGCCCAGGAATGCCAAGCCATAATCTATAGCCAACACTCAAGGGGGAGAGGAACCCACACTTTCAGAGTATTGACAGGTAACATGGCTGTAACTGTGAGAAAACATAGGGGAGCCAACTGAGCAAGAATCTACCAATTGACCAATCTGCCTACGTTCCACCTACTGGATAACACCCCAAAGCTTCAACACCAAAAATACCTCGCTAACATACCCCACACTGAAACCAAAGACCAGAAGTCAGCTTCAGATAAGGACACTGCACAAAGCCTCAGCCCTGTGAAAACATCTAGAAAATAAGTCTCTTGATTGTATTCAATCTACACTACAGTTAAAAAGAACACAAACTCTCAGAGATGAGAAATAACCAATGCCAGAGCTCTGGTATTTCAAGTGGTCAGAGTGGTGTATGTCCCCCAAATGACTTCACCAGTTGTCCAACAGGAATTCTTAACCAGGCTGAGGTGGTGAAAGTGACAGAAATAGAATTCAGAATATGGATAGGAACAAAGATTATAGAAATTCAGGAGAACAGAAAAACCCAATTAAAGGAAACTAAGAAGCACAATAAAATAATATAGAAGCTGAAGGTTGAAATAAGAACCTAATGGATCTGACAAAGCCGAATAACACAATACAAGAATTTCACAATTGCAATCACAAGTATTAATAGCAGAATAAATCAAGCTGAGGAAAGAATCTCAGAACTGGAAGACTGGCTCTCTGAAATAAGACAGTTAGACAAAAATAAAAAAGAATAATAAGGAATGGACAAAATCTCTGAGAAGTATGAGAAAATGTAAAAGAGGCCAGATCTGTAAATCATTGACATCCCTGAAAGACAGGAGGAGAAAGCCAACAATTTGGAAAACATATTTCTGGGCATCATCCATGAAAAGCTCCCCAATCTTGCTAGTGTGGCCAACAGTCACATTAAAAAAATACAGAGAAGTCCTGCAAGATTTGACACAAGAAGATCATTCCCAAGACTCATAATCATTACATTTTCCAAGGTCAAAATGAAAGGAAGAATATTAAAGGCAGCTAGAGAGAAAGGGCAGGTCACCTGCAAAGGGAACCCCATGAGGCTAACAGTGGACCTCTCAGCAGAAATCCTATAAGCCAGAAGAGATTAGGGACCTATATTCAACATTCTTAAAGAAAAAAAAAATCTTCAATCAAGAATTTCACATCCAGCCAAACTAAAATTCCTAAGCAAAGGAGACATAAGATCCTTTTCAGAGAAGCAAATGTTGAGGGAAGTCATTACTAGAAGACCTGTCTTTCAAGAGATCTTGAAAGGAACACTAAATATAGGAAAGAAAGATTGCTACCAGCTCATACAAAAACACATTTAAATACCCAGACCGGTGACATCATAAAGCAATCACACAAACATAATAACCAGCTAACAACACAATGACAGGATCAAATCCACACATATCAGTACTAACCATGAATGTAAAGGTGCTAAATGCACTAAATGCACTTAAAAGACACAGAGTGACAAGCTGGATAAAAAATCAAGACCCAAATGGTATGCTACCTTCAAGAGACCCATCTCACACGTAATGACACCTATAGGCTCAAAATAAAGGCATACAGGGAAATCTACCAAGCAAATGGAAAACAGAAAAAAGCAGGGGATGAAATCCTAATTTCATACAAAAGAGACTTCAAACCAACAAAGATAAAAAAGACAAAGATTAAGAAGGGCATTACATAATGCTAAAGAGTTCAATTGAACAAGAAGACCTAACTATCCTAAATATACATGCACCCAACATAGGAGCACCCAGATTCATAAAGCAAGCTCTTAGAGGCCTACAAAAAGACATAAGCTCCCACACAATAATAGCAGGAGACTTCAACACTCCATTGACAGTATTAGATGGATCACCAAGGCAGAAAATTAACAATGACATTCAGAACCTGAACTCAACATCGTATCAAATGGATCTAACAGACCTTTACAGAACTCTTCACCCAAAAACAACAGAATACACATTCTTTTCATTGCCACATGGCACATACTCTAAAATTAAACACATAATTAGACATAAAAGAATACTTAGCAAGTGCAAAAGAGCCAAAATCATACCAAACACACTCTCAGACCACATCACAATAAAAATAGAGGTCAAAACTAAGAAAATAGCTAAAAACCATGCAATTATCTGGAAATTAAACAACATGCTCCAAAATGAGTTTTGGGTAATTAATAACATCAAGGCAGAGATCAATAACTTATTTGAAACTACTGAGAACAAAAATACAACATGCCAGAATCTCTGGGCGACAGCTAAGGCAATGTTAAGAGGAAAATTCATAGCACTAAAATGTCCACATCAAAAAGTTAGATCTCACTTTAATAAAACAGCATTACAACTGAAAGAGAAGCATGAACGAATCAACCCCAAAGGTAGCAGAAGACAGGAAATAACCAAAATCAGAGCTGAGCTGAAGGAAATTGAGACACATAAAAACATTCAAAAGATCAATGGATCCAGGAGTTGGTTTTTTAAAAAAAAAAACAACAAAAAAAACAGTCCACTAGCTAGACTAAGAAGAAAAGAGAGAAAATCCAAACAAACATAATCAGATATGACAAAAGGAATGTTACCACTGACCTCACAGAACTAAAAATAACCATCAGAAACGTCAAACACCTCTATGCACACAAACTAGAAAATCTAGAAGAAATTGATAAATTCCTGGACACGTACACCCTTCCCTAGACTGAACCAGGAAGAAATTGAGTCCCTTAACAGACCAATAATGAGCTCCAAAATTGAATCAGTAACAAATAACCTACCAACCAAAAAAAGCTCAGGACCTTATGAATTCACAACCGAATTCTACAGATATACAATGAAGAACTGGGATCATTCCAACTGAAACTATTCCAAAAAACTGAGGAGGGACTCATTCTATGAGGTCAGCATCATCCTTATACAAAAACCTGGCAGAAACACAACAAAAGAAGAAAACTTCAGGTCAATATCCTTGATGTACATTGATTCAAATATTCTCAACAAAATACTGGCAAACCAAACAGCAGCCCATCAAAAAGCTAATCCACCATGATCAGGTAGGCTGCATCCCTGGGATGCAACATAGGTTCAACATACACAAATCAATAAATGCGATTCATCACATAAACAGAACTAAAGACAAAAACCATGATTATCTCGATAGATGCAGAAAAGGCTTTTGATAAAACGCAATGCCCTTCATGTTAAAAAGCTCTCAATAAACTAGATATTGAAGGAAAATACCTCAAAATAATGAGCCATCTATGACAAACACACAACCAACATTATACTGAATGGGCACAAGCTGGAAGTATTCCCCTTGAAAACCCACACAAGAGAAGGATGCCCTCTCTCACCACTCCTATTCAACACAGCATTGGAAGTTCTAGCCAGTACAATCAGGCAAGAGAAAGAAAGAAAAGGTATCTAAGTAGGGAGAGAGGAAGTCAGACTGTTCCTGTTTGCAGATGACATGATTCTGTATTGAGAAAATTCTGTAGTCTCATCTCAAAAGCTCCTTCAGCTAATAAACAACTTCAGTAAAGTTTCAGGTTAAAAAATTGATGCACAAAAATCACTACCATTTCTACACACTAAGAAGAGCCAAACCAAGAGCCAAATCAGGAAGGCATTCCCATTCACAATTGCCACAAAATAATAAAATACCTAGAAGTACAGATAAGCAAATCAGAGAAGACACACACACAAATGGAAAACATCCCATCCTCATAGATAAAAAGAGTCAATGTTATTAAAATGACCATAGTGCCCAAAGCAATTTGTAGGTTCAGTGTTATTCCTATCAAACTACTAATGACATTATTCAGAGAATTAGAAAAAACTATTTTGGAACTTATTTGGAACAGAAAAGAGCCCAAATAACCAAGGCAATCCTAAGCAAATAGAGAAAAGCTAGCTTTACCTAACTTCAAAGTACACTACAAGGCTACAGTAACCAAAACAGCATGGCACTGGTACAAAAACAAGCATATTGACTAATGGCACAGAATACAGAGCCCAGAATTAAGGCCACACACCTACAACCCTCTGATCTTTAAGAAAGCTGACAAAAACAAGTAATGGAGAAGCCGTATGCAGAAGATTGAAGCTTGACCCCTTCCTTACATCACATACAAAAATCAACTCAAGATTAAAGATTTAAATGTAAAACCCCAAACTATAAAAACCCTGGAAGACAACCTAGGCAGTACCATTCTGGACACAGGAATGGGCAAAGATTGCATGACAAAGACACCAAAAGCAATCACAACAAAAGCAACAATTGACAAGTGGGATGTAATTAGACATAACAGCTTCTCCATGTCAAATTAAACTATCACCAGAATAAACAGACAACCTAGAGAATGGAAGAAAATATTTGCAAACTATGCATCTAACAAAGGTCTAATATCCATCATCTATAAGGAACCTAAACAAATTTGCAAGAGAAAATTAAACAACCTTATTAAAAAGTAGGCAAAGGGCCGGGCGCGGTGGCTCAAGCCTGTAATTCCAGCACTTTGGGAGGCCGAGGTGGGTGGATCACGAGGTCAGGAGATCGAGACCATCCTGGCTAACACGGTGAAACCCCATCTCTACTAAAAATACAAAAAAATTAGCCGGGCGTGGTGGCAGGCGCCTGTAGTCCCAGCTACTCGGGAGGCTGAGGCAGGAGAATGGCGTGAACCCAGGAGGCGGAGCTTGCAGTGAGCCGAGATAGTGCCACTGCACTCCAGCCTGGGCGACAGAGCAAGACTCCGCCTCAAAAAAAAAAAAAAAAAAAAAAGTAGGCAAAGGACATGAGCAGACATACATTTGGCCAACAAGCATATGAACAAAAGCTCAGTATCACTGATCATTAGAACAATGCAAATGAGATACAATCTCACACCAGTCAGAATGGTTATTATTAAAAAGTAAAATGAAAACAGATACTAACAAAGTTGCAGAGAAAAGGGAACACTTATACACTACTGATGGAGTGTAAATTAGTTCAACCATTGTGGAAAACAGTATGGCAATTCCTCAAAGAGCTAAAAGCAGAACTACCATTTGACCTATCAATCCCATTGCTGGGTATATACCCAGAGGCATATAAATCAGTCTGCCATGAAGACACATGCATGTGAATGTTCATTGCAGCACTATTCACAATAACAAAGACATGGAATCAACCTAAATGCCCATCAGTATCACATAGGTAAAAGAAAATGTGGTACATATACACCATGAAATACTACACAGTCATAAAAAAGGACAAGATCATGTTTGTGTGTGTGGGGGTGGGGTGGGGGGAACATAGATGGAACTAGAGACTATTAGCCTTAGCAACTAATCCAAACAGAAAAATACATATCGCATGTTCTCACTTATAAGTAGGAGATAAATGATGAGAACTCATGAATTCAAAGAAGGTAACATTAAGGTGTCTACTTGAGGGTGGAGAGTAGGAGGATGGAGAGGAGCAGAAAAGATAACTATTAGGTACTCTACTTAATACCTGTGTGATGAAATAATCTGTATAACAAACCCTGTGACATGAGTTTGCCTATGTAACAAATCTTCACATGTACCCCTGAACATAAGTTTTTAAAAATAACATTTTTAAAAAATACAGTATATATATATGAAATGTAATCCCCAATGTTGGAAGTGAAGCCTGGTTAAAGGTGTTTGCATCATGGGGGAGGATACCTCATGCCTGTCTTTGTGACAGTGAGTGAGTTCTGGTTTTGTAAAGTGTGGCACCTCCACTCTTTTGTTCCAGCTTCCACAGTGTGACATGCCTGCCCCCATTCACCTTCTGCTTCCTGAGCCATCCCTAGAAGCAGTTGCTGGTGCCATGCTTCCTGTGCAGCCTGTAGCACTCTTAGCCAATAAAATATTCTTAAAAAAAAAAAAAAATACCCAGTTTCAGGTATTTTTTTATAGCAATGCAAGAATGGCCTAAAAACAATTGTAAATGTAAAACGTTGTAAACATAATGATATAAGTGTCAAAAGCATGTAGCTTTTGGGTAGAACAATTTATTTTCTTTTGGATATATACCCAATAATGGGATTGCCATGTTGAATTATAGCTCTAAGTTCTTTGACAAATCTCCAAACTGTTTTCTACAGTGCCTGAACTAGTTTGCATTCCCATCAACAATATATAAGGGTTTCCTTTTCTCTGCAGCCTCACCAGGATGTGTTGTTTTTTGGCTTTTTAGTAATACACATTCTGACTGGTGTGAGATGGTATCTCACTGTGGTTTTGATTTGCATTTCTCTTGTAAAGAATAGTGATATGAAGCATTTTTTTAATGTTTGTTGGCCCCTTGTATGTATTTTGAAAAGAGTCCTTTGCCCATTTTTAAATGGGGTTATTGCTTTTTTCTTGTTCAATTGCTTAAGTTTCTTTTGGATTCCGAATATTAGTCTTTTGTTGGATGCACAGTTTGCAAATATTTTCTTCCATTCTGTAGGTTGTCAGTTTTCTCTGTCAATAGTTTCAAATCCTGTGCAGAAGAGCTTTACTTTAATTAGGTACCACTTGTCAATTTTTGTTTTTGTTGCAATTGTATTTGAGGACTTAGT
Source organism: Chlorocebus sabaeus (assembly GCF_047675955.1). Taxonomy (NCBI): domain Eukaryota; kingdom Metazoa; phylum Chordata; class Mammalia; order Primates; family Cercopithecidae; genus Chlorocebus; species Chlorocebus sabaeus. The sequence continues at coordinate 84,806,992 of NC_132904.1, read as the reverse complement.
CATAAATTCTTTCCAAATGCTGATGTCTAGAAGGGTGTTTTCTAGATCTTCTGCTATGAGTCTTATAGTTTACAGTCATACATTTAGATCTTTAATTCATATTGAGTTAATTTTTGTATATAGTGAAAGGCAGGGGGTCAGTTTTGTTCTTCTGCCTGTGGCTAGCCAGCTATCCCAGCACCATTTATTGGGTGGGAGTTTATTTTTGTTGACTCTGTCACAGATCAGGTGGTTATAGGTATAAAACTTTATTTCTAGGTTCTCTGCTCTGTACCGTTGGTCTATGTGTCTGTTTTTGTAGGGTACCATACTGTTTTGGTTACTGTAGCCTTATAGTATAGTTTGAAGTCAGATAATGCAATGCTTCCAGCTTTGTCCCAGTTGCCAAAGGGAATGCTTTCAGTTTTTTTCCATTAAATATGATGCTGGCTGTGGGTTTTTCAAAGATGGATCTTTTTTGGTTTGAGGTATTTTTCTTTGATGCCTAGTGTGTTGATGGTTTTTATCACGAAGGGATGTTGGCTTTTATCAAAAGCTCTTTCTGCATCTATTGAGATGATCATATGGCTTCTGTTTTTAATTCTGTTTATGTGGTGAATCACATTTATTGACTTGCATATGTTTAACCAACCACCTTGCATCCTAGAAATGAAGTTTACTTGTTCATGTGAACTAACCTTTTGATGTGCTGTTGGATTCATTTAGCTAGAATTTTTTTGAGAATTTTTGTATGTATGTTAATCAGGGACCTTGGTCTGTAGTTTCTTCATTGTGTTTTTGCCGGGTTTTCATATCTGCATGATGCTGGCTTTGTAGAATGAGTTAGGGAGAAGTTGCTCCTTCTTAATTTTTTTGAATAGCTTCAGTAGAATTAGTACAAGTTTTCTTTGTATATCTGGCAGAATTCAGCTGTGAATCCATCTGGTCCAGAGCTCTTTTTAGTTGGAAGATTTTTAAAAAAATCATTAATTCAATTTTGGAACTTGATTTTGGTCTGCTCAAGGTTTCTGTTTTTTCCTGATTTGATCTTGGGAGATTGTGTGCTTATAGGTATTTACTAATTCCTCTAAATTTTCTAGTTTGTGCCCAAAGAAGTGTTAATAATAGTCTCTGAGAATCTTTTGTATTTCTGTGGGATCAGTTGTAATGTCATCTTTGTCATCTGTGATTGAGCTTACTTGGAACTTCTACTCTTTGTTGTTGTTAACTTAGCTAGCGGTTTATTGATCTTGTTCATCCTTTCAAAGAACTGACTTTTGGTTTCATTGATTCTGTGTATAGATTTTTGGGTCTCAATTTTATTCAGTTCTGCTCTGATTGTAGTTATTTCTTTTTTTTCTGCTAGCTTTGAGGTTAGTTTGTTCTTGTTTTTTAGTTCCTCAAGCTGTGATGTTAGATTGTGTCAACTTGAAATCTTTTTTTTTTTTTTTTCTTGAGACAGAGTCTCATTCTATCACCGAGGCTGGTGTGTGCATGGCATGATTTCAGCTCACTGCCACCTCCGCCTCCCAGGTTCAAGCAGAAATCTTTCTAACTTTTTAAAGTAGCCATTTAGCACTATAATTTTCCTCTTAACACAGCTTTTGCTGCATACCAGGGATTATGGTATGTTGTTTTTCTGTTTTTATTTATTTCAAATAATTTTTTGATTTCTGCTTTAATTTTGCTGCTTACCCAAAAGTCATTTGGGGACAAACTGTTTGATTTCTGTGTTGCTGTCTGGTTTTGAGAGATCTTCTGCTATTGATTTCTATTTTTATTCCACTGTAGTCCAAGGATATGGTTCATATAATTTCAGTTTTTTTGAATTTGTTGAGATTTACTTTATGACTGAGCACGTGTTCGATCTTTGACTATGTTGCATATGCAGATAAGAAGAATATATATTCTGTGACTGATAAATGGAGCATTCTGTAGATGTCTAGTAGGCCCAGTTGGTCAAGTGTCAAATTTAAGTCTAGAATTTCTTTTTTAGTTTTCTGCCCCAGTATTCTGTCTAACAGTGTCAGTAGTGTGTTGAAGTTCCCCACTATAATTGTGTGGCTGTCTAAATTTTTCTGTAGGTCTAGAAGTACTTGTTTATGAATCTGGGTGCTCTCATGCTGGGTGCATGTATATTTGTGATAGTTAGGTCTTCTTGTTGAATCCAACCATTTATCCACATGTAATGCCCTTCTTTGTCCTTTAGTGCCATTGTTGTTTTAAAGTCTGTTTTATCTGATATTAGGATAGTGACCCCTGCTCTTTTCTGTTTCCTTTTGCATGATAGCTCTTTCTCCAGCCCTTTACTTTGAGCCTATAGGTGTCATTATGCATGACATGGGTCTCTTGAAGACAACAGATGAATGGGCCTTATTTTTAAATCCAACTTGCCACTCTGCCCATTTTAAGTGGGGTATTTAGACCATTTACATGTCCTTAAGCTTTTCGGTGAGTACATGTCACATGTTTCATAAACTGTTTCTAAATTTAAATTTGTTTAATATAGTTTTTAAGGTTAGAACAGGCTATGAGGTTTTGTGAAGCTCACCCCACAAAAGTGCTATTTTTATCACATCGTACCAAGGGTCTGTACTATCTACATAATTTAAGACTGCTATCTTTAGTCACTTGGCTGGGGTAGTGTCTGTCAAGTTTCTCTATTCTGAAGTTATTCTTCTTCTCCCTTCTTATGCTTTACTCTTTAGCAAGAAGTCACTATGCACAGGCTTCATTTAAGGAATTGTGAATTATATTTTACCTCCTTGAGGGTGAACTATCTCCATAAATTTTTTGGAATTCTTCTGCAGAAGAATTTGTTTATGCTATTTCATTCTAGTTAAATTAATGACCAAATAAATAAACTAATTCTAGTTAGTTGATGAATTTTTTTATAATTTGGATTATAATCTAATGATTTTTTACTTATTTTGCTGCTCAGATAATTTCAGCTTTGGTCACTGAAGTTCTTTCCAGTTGCCCTACATCCCTCTGACATACTCAATAATTGTGAGGTTTTTTTTTTTTTTTCCAGCATTCCCTTATTTTCTGGCACTACAAAATCTTCTGGAATCATCTTTTATATCTTCTGTCTCAGCCCTAGCTTCAGCCATTTCTCTAAGTAGCCCTGTTTTCTTTTACTGGAGAATGGTATTAGAAACCATGATATGGAGCTAGGTGTGTTTGCTGTAACTGAAATATCCTTGATTCTAGGACTTCTCAGCTGACAGAGCAAGAAAATATTTTTATATATGCTATATCATTTACCACGTTTCATTTTTATTTAACTAAAATTAATACATTAAATTTTAAAATATGCATAACTCAACCCAAGTACCTTAACACTTTAAATCTAGTGGTGTATCTATCATTTGATCTGTATATAGGTATACAGGTAATTCTGCAATGATACACTCTTAATAGTACTGATTATTACTTTCGAGTGTTGAGATGTTGTTTGTAATTTTATATACACAGTGAATTTTTAATTATGTAAAGATCTTAAAAATCAAGTCACTTATTTAAAAAGAGGGAAGGAAGGAAGGAAGGAAGGCAGGCAGGCAGGCAGGCGGGAAAGGAAAGAAAAAAAGAGAGGAAATGAAGAAAGGAAAAGGAAAAAAGTTTGATAAGATAATTCCATGATTGAAGTCACAGCCCTTCACACATGTAACCTGTAACCTGATTAGATCTATCTCTCCTAGCTTTAACTATTTCATAACATACCTTGAGAGAGTTGATAAATCTCCTACTTTTTATTTATTGACTCGTGTGTAACAGGAAAGTGTCAAAACTTTTAACAACTTTTTTGTTCACTGCTGCTTCCTAGTGTAACGTTTTTCAAAGTATATTTAGTAACAATTAGGGATCCAAATTTAAAATTTGAAATGTAAACCCTAGTATAGTGCCAGTAACTAAACTGAGGTGACAGATAAACGGTTATCCTCTCTTTCTCCCTCTCCTTGTCTCTCTCTCCCTCTCTCTCTCTCTCTTTCTCTCTCTCTCTGTCTCTCACACATGCACACACACACACATACACACACACACAGAGTTACATTTGCCTACCTATAAGCAATGACAGCTATGTTATAATTTAGGCCAGTAACTTTTGGCTTTGAGAAGCATCTTGATTTCAGAAACATATGAAGATAGAATAAAGTACAGCTTAGAAACAAGACAATGTGATGTTTCCTGTTTCTGGGAAAACATAGGGCTAAACTGTGAACCCAGGTCAGCCATATAGATCAGAGCTTTCTATCTATGTGGTACCAAAACCCTTTTATACTTTAAATACTTACAAATTGGTAATTCATGTGAGCCACCTTTGGAAAAATCCCCCAAATCAAATATAATCAAAGACATTAAAGCAGGAAAGTATCTTTTAAATTAAGCCAGCTAAAGCCCTCCCTAAATATACATACTTCCATTTCTCCAAATAAAGTAATGAAGACTCAAACAATACTTTTCTAAATTCATAGCAAAGCCAGGACTAACATCCACTTTCTGTCTCTCTGCCCCAGGCACTTTCCACTTCACCATCCCACCACAGTGCATCTTATCTCATGACCTATGATAATTAGAGACCTGGGGTAAATAACTCAGCCTGTAATTCAGAGGAAACATTACGTAGTTGGTCAAGCAAGGTGAGCTCATTACTCATATGATAATATTTGAGAGACCCAGTCTGCCTCATATTCCCTGCTCTAATCCTCCCTGGCTCACATTTGATCCTATTCCCTCTTAAAGCCTATTGGTCAGACCTACTCATATATATATATACACACAGAGATTTTATATATATATATATGAATTACATATATATGAAATTGGAAATAGAATAATTTACCTAGTTTAAAATAATAACAACATTGTATGTACTATCAAGAAAAAATATTATTTTGTCCTAAAATTTTCCTTCTGGGAGTCCAGGAGAGACTATTATGGAATGTTCTTCCTTCTAACAGCTATGATTGCTTTCAGTACATTTTAAGTGGAATATTTTTCACCCTTCTGAGTAGGGCAGACAAAGACTTTAATTAAACAAACATCATATGGGAACTCTTGCCCCAAAAGCCATTATTGGCCCTAATTAGCAGATGCAGCTGTAGACTCTATCAATATTAGATGGTCTGTTTATTGTGTCCATTTATATCACCCTCATCAGGGAGCATGTGGAAGCCACCCAAGAATTATCAACTTTAATTAAAACTAGCTCAAATAGTGAAGAAAATATCCCAGGCAAAAATGGGTCAGGTAGAAGAGGAAGATTTTTTTAAAAGCATGCTGGGAATATTACCAAGACTGCTTTGGGAAAACTAGAGGATGTTTGATGATCTTATTGTCAACAACTGCCTGAGAGAAGCACAGACATTTGAGAGACAGGCTGGATTATACAGATGAGTAGCCCAGTAAGTCAGAGCATATCCCTCCTCCTCCTAGGGTTTCCAAGTAACTACCAGGACTCCAGGTGGCTTCATGCTAAGTAGGTTTAGAGGTGGCACATTTATTTAGGCATACACATTAAATTAATCATTCCAGGAATTATATAAAGTTAGAACTGGAAGTTCCTGGAAGGTTATTTTATGGATCTCATATGTAATATATTATAAAATTATCATTATTTATTCAATTTCTGCTGTGCTTTTAGGTATTATTCTAACTTCACAACCCAACTCTGGTATTTTGAATTTTTCAGATAAAATATTTAAGGCTCAAAAGTATTAAGTCCTTTACGAATGTCATAGAATTAGTATGTACTAGAACCAGAATCTGAACTTCTATCTGATTCTGAATCCCAGACAGCTTTCTATACCATAGCTCTTCTCTATATTAGTCAAAATAATTTAATATTTTGGCAAATAGTTTGTTAACATAAATAATTGAAGACCCACAACTTGAGTTTAAGCCCTTTCCCATTTTTCTAAATTCTCCTAGTCCCAGTTTATTTATTCATAAAATCAGAATAGTGCTTCTCAAAAATTGGTTTATATGAGATAAACTATGTAAAAAGATTTTGGTTGTGGGATATGCATAATAATTATTTCATATCCTATTCTCACTTACATTTTATCATGACCCTATTTTAGACAGTTTGAGTGACGAATTCTTGATATCTCTTTGGAGGCTTATTGGGCTCGGTAACATAAAGCCTCACTGAAGGATAATATATGATGCAATTGATCCTTTGTGCTCTACAGAAATAAAAGCCTCCTTTATTTATTCTGATTCCCAAAGAAACAACTGCTGGAGATGTGTTTCTGCAGTATGAAAATTGGGAAATTTCAAAGAGATCATGATAAGCCTGAAGTAAGAAAGCTGCAATAATTTACAGTATGCTTCTCGAAAGTTTCTAGAAAGTGTCCTTAAAGGCACAGCAAAATGAATTTTTGTCTCCATGTGGTTTGAATGCCCTACAGCTAGCATGACATTTATTGAAAGATATAATTTATCGGCCTGGTGCAGTTGCTCATGCCTATAATCCCAGCACCTTGAGAGGCCGAGGCAGGCAGATCACCTGAGGTCAGGAGTTGAAGACCAGCCTGGTCAACATGGTGAAACCCTGTCTCTACTAAAAATACAAAAATTAGCCGGGCATGGTGGCAGGTACCTGTAATCCCAGCTACTTGGGAGGCTGAGGCAGAAGAATCACTTGAACCCAGGAGGCAGAGGTTGCAATAAGCTGAGATCACGCTACTGCACTCCAACCTGTGCGACTGAGGAAGACTCTGGCTCAAAAAAAAAAAAAAAAATAGTGAGTTCTGTACTCTTTAGTACATATGCTTTTTAGATTTAAAATCACTAAATCATGTGTTGACCCCCTTCACAATCTTTCATGTCATCCAATCATGCCATGCTCCAAAAATGTGCCGTCTTTATCCTGTGGCTCCTGGTGCCTCACTGGAATATCCCTAAGAAGTCCTAGAGAGGTACAATATTCTAGTGTAAGATGTATATGTTTAGAAAGTATTTCATCCAAGCTAAAAATAAGCCAAAAATGATTTTTGCCTCTAGAAATTATTTCTGAGGCAATTGTCATGATAATAAGTTCCTTTTTGGCACAAGACCTAACATTCTGATAGTAATCCTTGGAGGCCAATTATTCCTGGATGAGAATGACAGGCAAGAGGAAACAATTTGGGGTCACTATTTATATACTAGAACATTAAACCTTAAGTACCTCAGTTAACTTATTGTTCAAATGGAAGCAAGATTTAATGAAAAATAGTGAGACATTATAGTCCATGGTCTTTCAGTTTTATAGCTGATTTTATCTCTAGGTTTACTTTCAAAGCGGGTGTCATGGTCCATTGCTCAGACCCTTCCATTCAGGTCTGAGACCCTCAGTCCCCTAGTTTCCCCAGCTGTAGCAAATGTTGACTGCCTCACAGCTGAATCCCTCTCCAGGAATTGGTTATGGCTGTCAGCTGAATCCCTCTCCAGGCATTTCCTTCTAAGGGCACCACCTGGTCCTAGGTTAGCCCAGCATCTTATGCCACAATCCAGACCATCCCTGAAGTGCCACCCCAGTTCCAGAGCTCCCGAGCAGATTGGTTCTGTTGTTACTGTGTTACAAGTCAGTTTTTCTTCTTATTCAGTCATATGTCCTTCATCCCTTTTCAGGTACTATTCCTGCAAACAGGTATCTACCCTAGAGTCTATTTACTGAGAAATCTAGTCTACGAGAGCTTCCCATAGTAGCAAGCTAGCTGCCTTTAATTATCCCTACCCAGTGGTTTCTTTATATAACATCTTTAAATTGAAATGTGAGATAAAATAGAAACTATGTGAATCTGAAGCATCATTGGTATATGATAGGTAAGGACAGTCAGCAAAGTGATTATTTCCAATTCCACTAGTTTTAGTGAGAGCACTTATGCTTCAGGTACTCAACTGAATTTACATGGTCTTACTGATTTTCACAACAACCATATGGCAAAAGTATTAGTATACTTGTTTAGGAAATAAACTGATATTTATTTACTTGCTTAAAGTCATAAGGTTAGTACATTGTGAAGTTAGAATTTGAACCCACATCCTCCTTCTCCAAGTCTAGCAGTTTCTAATCTACCTGTGAACCATTGTGCAGTTTACAGTATTTTCACCTCTCTGCCTTCTGAGCACATGGTAGAATTGTAGTTCACTACCATCCTAATGTTAAATATGGCCATACAACTTGCTTTAGCTAATGAAATGTGAGCAAAAAAGCTGCTGCCTTTTTGCTTTATTTCCCTCCCTGCCACAGGGTGTGGTGATGTTCTAAATGATAGTGGCTCAGCACTTTGTCCCTGAATGGAGACAGCATGGTACAGGATCCCCAGCACAACTCAAGGTAGGTATGGAGCATCAGGGAAAAATAATCTTAGTTGTGTTAAGTAACTACTGCCTATGAATTATTCGTTATCACAGTATAGCCTAACTTGATGGATACATAAATTTCAACTAAAGAACAGATTAATTTTTTAATCCAAGATGTATTCATGGAGAATTGCCATTTTTTTGTTCTAGAATTGAAATATCCTTAACATCAGAATTTGTTTTATAATGTAATATAATTGAAAGAGTTTGGATTTTGCAACTATGTAGATATAACTTAATTTGAATTTCTAATCTAACATATTTGATTAATGACCTTGGGTTTTCATTTCCCTTACTCAGCCCTCTTTAGTCATCTATAAAATGAGGCTAATAATATTTTCATTATAGCATTAATGTGATGGTTTGATAAAATAAAGCCTGTAAAGGTTTTAGCAAATTGTCTGATACTATTAATATCTATAATAGTAACACATAAGTGTTTTATAGAATGCAGTCTTCTTACTGTTGCATCTGAAAATTATTATTAAAAATATAGATTCCTGAGGCCCATTCCAGACCTACTGAATTAGAATCTTCAGGTATGAACTACATTTTGAACAAACTCCTTCAGTAATTCTTCACTGAGATGGAAAAATTATTGCACTAAACAAATGTTAAATACTTCTATATATGCATATATAAATGGTTTTGACTGCCAAAAAGCCTTCCATGAAGTTCTTGAAATGATCTTAGAACTAAATAGGAAACTATCACCCAGTGCACTATAGATGCATCAAAGTGAACTCAGCAGAGGATTTGGGGGACTGCAAGGCATACTTCAAAGGGATAGCATCTTAAAAACAAAAACAAAACAAGGAAAAACTTGGTGAATTATCTCTAAGTATCATGAGAAACGTAGTCTGACTAGGGTAATCTTAGCTGATGAGGACCAAGGAGGGTGTGGGACTTGAAGGCTGGCTGAAGTGAATCAGATGCCTATGAAATGAGGATGACTGCCAGTGAGAATCAACCAAGGCCACTTCGATCAGCAACTCATGCAAGTGAGCGATTATAACTCCTGAAATTTTCTGGTGGAATTCTAGCCCAGAAATTTTAGTTCCATTGCTTTTAGGAAAAGAGGTGATTTTGATTCCTGCTAGAGTTTTAAGTAGTGGTGAGTGACTCTGGAGCTGGATATTATTCTCCCAACTCCCTTCTCTCTGGGTCACTTTTCTTGACTGCTCTCTTCCGGAGTTTGTGTTTAACATACATCTGTGAACAGCTGAGGCTGATGAGGCTGATGAAGCAATTAAGCTTTCTTGATCAAGAGCAGGAGAGTAAAAGACACTTGACTTTTAGTCTTGTGGATTAGAGGAGGGGAAACCATACCCAGTGAGATCCTGAAGAAAAGGGCAGGAAGAATGCAGGTCACAGCTAGTTGTTGTGGCTTAAGAAAATGTAAAGAAGCACTGGGGCTGACGCTAGCTTTCAGGGCCTGGGTCTACATAGACCTGCCTTTCCAGGCAGAAAGCTGGACAAGAAGACTCTATAGCAGCTTGGAGCAACAGAAGTTGGGGGACCATGACTCCTTCAAGGAAGCACACAGCTACAAGGAACAGGAACATCAGACACACACACACACACACACAGGATCTTGCTTCTTCCCTGCTAAAGATGTTGATGCCTGATATACACCATGTCAGAGCTGTATATGTTCTATAACCCTCCTGTCCTGTCAGTGTTCTTGTATCATACAAGTGAAGACAGAGAGGAACCCACATCAGCAGTCCTTTAAATAACTAATAGTGAATTTTCCACACATTTAGGTGGGTAGAGGAGTCTTATGTGAATCTTCAATAAAATTGAGAAGTTTAAAGAAATGTGATATTACTTGCACTTTGAGTATTGAGAAGTTTGGACTTCTGTTCTAATTCATCACACTTGCTTGAGTTAAATTGGGGTCACCTGACTCTCACGTTTTGATTTCTTGCAGATATTGAAACAGAATATAAATATAAGTCAATACTGTAGTATTCAGACTTAACATTGACCTGAGGGAAATAACACTACAGTCATGATTACTCCAATCAAATAAGACTATATAGAAATGGGAATAAGTCTCAAATTTGACTTCACTTTCTGTGATGCCCCTTTGGAGGCTAAATTTGAAGCCACAGAGAAAGTCTTACAGTGCTTTACCACTCTGACTAGTGTGATTCTCCCCAGAGCACATTCTCTAGGCCTCCAGGCCCAGAAGGCCAGAAATATCAGGAGCTGATGCATTAGGGAACAACCCTCAGCCAAAGAGAGACAATAATTAGAGGTTAATATACATCTTCCTTGCCCATGGGGACTGGGAGGCTAACCCTGTGACATGTTCTACATTATCTCCCTAAGTTCCTTGCCCATTAGGATTGAGCCCTAGCTGTCTACAGTATTAACTTGCTTGATATTGTAAACTTTGCTGGCTTTTTTTTTTCTACTTCCTGTCTCCTATCCTCATTTTCTTATTGGTACTTCCTGGGACCACTTCCCATATATTCTATTTGCACACAAATATTTGTTGCAGGGACTGATCTAGAGAAAATCCAGTCAAAGACACCTCCTTGGGGTAGAAAGGAGATGTAATAAATACTTAATGGGCGCCTAGAATGGAAATTTTAAAATGATGTAAAATAGCCATCAGGTGATGTTGTATTATCCCATCAAAGAAGGAAGCTGGCTATATGCCAAGGGCCTCTTTAACGAGGGGACATTTACTGCCATGGTAAATTTTCCCCAATCTGAGGCCTTTCTGATCTCGTCAGCACAAAGAGAACTCATCCCTTGGGCATAGTTATATATGGCAAGCTCAATGAACTAAGGTATAATACTCAAATACCAGTTTACGAGTTTACCAGAAGAAATAATGGCCACAGGGACTAGAATACTCAACCTCCAAGTGACCACTACATATTGTTGCTAGAGGCTTATCCACATGGGATTCCAAATAAGTATCAAAGGTTGTGATAATAACATGGAATCAGGACAAGGGAAGCCAGAGGCACTCAAGGTCTAATGGCATTAGCCTCAGATTCCCTGATCCCCTCATCTGTGGGTAAGGGTAGTAGTGCCTATGAAAATAGAAATAGAAAAGTCCTAGGTAGAAAATCTCTCCAACCTTTCCACATTGGGGATTCCCTTCTGAATAAGACTTTTAGATTATTGGCTGCATTTGAATATCTTTTGGAAAATGCTTAGATGTTGAATGCCTTTGAGATTCTCAACTCCTCCTTTTAAGTCTCATATTCCTTCTTAAAATGCTAATAAATTCCATCAAATACAAATCAGTTCTACTGGACTGTAAATTATTCAGACTTGTTCAGTGATTTTGCATATGTTAGCTCTAATTTTAATTTCTAAGGAGCAAACTCATTTTCCTAGTATTTAATTTGGGGAGGGTTAACAAACTGCAGCCCCTACAGAGTAATACCACCAGGCTGGTAATACTAAATCCAGGCTGCATTTCATTTGTTATCACAACCAATCTTCAAAGTAGAAGTTATTATCCATGTTTTATTCACAAGAAAACAGAGAGGCTTCAGTTAGGACAAGTTACTTGCTTAAGGATGAAATTGGAATTAAAGCCTGGATTTACCTAAGTCGGTGAGTCCTGTTCTTTCTAAAGTTAAGCCTTGAACAAGTTGGGATAGAAGCACCAAGTCCTCGCACAGTCGAAAATTCATGTATAATTTTGACTCTTCAATAGCCTACTGTTGACTGGAAGCCTTACTAATAACATCAACAGTCAATTAACACTTTCTGTGTTATACGTATTGTACACTGTATTCTGACAATAAAGTGCACTAGAGAAAGGAACATATTACGAAAATCATAAGGAAGAGAAAAAATATTTAATTTTCTTATGTGGAAGTGGATCATCACATAGGTCTTCATGATGAGTGGGCTGAGGAGAAGAAGAAAGAGGAGGAGCTAGTCTTGCCATCTCAGGGGTAGCAGAGGCAGAAGAAAATATGCATAGAAGTGGACCCCAACACAAGTTTAAACTTATGTTGTTCAAGGGTCAACTGTACTTTGTCATACTACCCAAAAGCTACTGTATCAAGTTTCTATTCTAAAATTGATCTGAACAAAAGCTTTCACTACTATGACAAAATTTGACAACTCCTAAGGGTTTATCCAGCTCCAAGACTGTATGATTCTCTAATGCTCCTGGCTTTGCTAAACCTCAGAATTGAGATCTTTTTCTAAATAAGTCTGACAAAAATGATTGCTCTTGGTTATTCAGGGGCAAGAAACTCTGCCTGAGTTATCTTTCTAATTGCCTCCGTTTTTCACTTCACCAACCTTAGGATCATATTATTACTCGCTGGATCTCCTTACTAATGCATACTGCGCCAGATATTGATGTTTCACAAGGAATGAGAGAAACTTTCTAAAGACTGTAAAGGATCTAATTAGCTGTATTGACTGTGCCCAGAAGCAACCACAAACAATGCTGTAATTAACTGAGTTTAGCTATAAATGGGAAACATGTGGGTGATTTTTATTATAGAAGAATAAAGGCAAGCTCACTAAGCTGATGGGTAGTTTATTTAACATTGTGAAATTTGTTCAAGGCTTCTATACTGTCTTTTTTTTTTTTAAATCCTTTTCCCTTCCTTGCTGCTGCTCTTTTTCCCTTCTCCCCCTCCCTGTTAAACATGTTTATTTTTTCCCAGTATAAAATTAGATGGTAATCAAAGAACATTTTAGAAAATACAGATTTAAAATATCTATTTTCTACTAATTAGAAATGACCACTTTAACCTTGTAAAATATATTTTCCTTTTTTGTTATTGTTTTGGCATAGATACATAACATAAACAATTATTTAGTTTCTTTTCTTAAACAATATCAGTAGATATCCTTTGAGGATTCCGGCTATTTCACAGTCTCCTTTTCCTAGAAGAGATGACTTTAGAACAGGCTGGGAGGAGACAGCCAGGTAAAGAAAGATATGCACGTATGCAAAGGCTGCAAGGGCCACAAATACAGGGTATCAGAGAAGCAAGCAATGCAGCAGGGCTGGAATAGGAGTTGCTGGAAAAGGAGTGTTCAGGAGGCAAGCAGGGCCAGATAAACATGGGCCTTGAATGCCAAGTAAAGAAATGTAGACTTCAGCCAGAGGCTACAGGGAGGGGCTGAAGTGGGTGATGACTTGATCAGAGTTCCAGCACAGTGCCTGGCACATAGTAAGGGCTCAGTCAATATTTATCCAAAGAATAAATGAAGAATAAATAGCAGCCATGTAAATGTTTGGAGACAATAAAGTGAGCCAGAGGCAGGGAAGCCAATTAGGAAACTCTGGTTTCCTAAGTTTTTAAAGGTCTTAAGTAAGGTTCTAGAAAATATAGATGATAAAGGTAGAATGGGTTACAAGAAAGTTAAATAAGATTCCTCTATTTTACCAAATTTCCCCCTTGCTGGGTAGGTAAGATACTTTTACTTGGTGCCCCTTGTTACTCTGCATAAGCCTCTATTAGTTCACTTCTCAGATGGAATTGAAACTTCTAGTTTAATTGATTATTTGATGAATTAGTGATTAACACTCAGAGAGTGTTTGTGGCTTTAAATGCAAATAAGCATAAGATGAATTACTCTCCTCCATGCATCCCATGTACCAAAATCCTATAGATGCCAATGATTTGCCAGGTACTTGCTTGAGGTAGAAGCTGTATAGAATAGAAATTTGATATTCTGAGCAAGCAAAAACTTACTCTTTGTGTAATGCAAACTTTAAAACTGATTTTAAACGTTTCAAGCCATAGTGTTATTTCATTCCTTGTGGCTATTTTAAATCCAGTTAATGACAAAATTATGAGCAAGATTTAAGAGCATAAACATTTGCAGAAAGAAGTTTGCAATGAAGAATTCTGTAAACCAGTTAGGTAGTACACAACTTTTTTTTCTCTTTTCTTACTTTTGGTGGTGGTTCTGTATTATTATGTGTTTTAGACAAAGTATTTGTTCTCCTATGTATCAGAATAAATTTAAATATTAAACCTGTGATTTTATGGAGGATATTGTTAAACAGCATCTAACTTTAATAATTCAAAAAATAAGTCTGGATAATACTTAGTATTAACAATGATTATGGCTGTGATACATGAATATTTGGAAGCAATTACTGATCTCAAATTTCAAGAATAGGACTGACTCTTCCTGGATTTCTTAAGTTAATTCTAGTTAATTTTCTGTGAAGAGTTAAAGTTTATCATTTTATATTATTTTTAACCTCAGCCAATCAGAAAGAGTCTTTACCACTAGAATTTGGGTTTGTGCAGTCCTTAGACATCTCCTCTCTATTCAGTACTCCACTCTACAAAGTACCTACTATGTATGTACAAGGAGCTTATATATACTGTATCATTAGATTATAATATTTAGTTTTTATATTGAACCATTAAGAAATATATTAATATTCCTGTTTTGGAGATAAGGAAATTAAGGAGCAAAAATGTTGTATAAACTTCCAAAATCATATAGATAATAAATAATGAAGCTAAGATTTATATGAAAATCTAAATCAAATGTCCATGTTCTTAGCACAGTAAACTCTGCCTCCTCACCAACAAATCCTATGGAATTACCAGGATTTAGAAATGAGCATGTTATAGCTGACATGAAAAAAAAAATATTCACCTGAAGATAAAATCAGGACTGGATACATAAGAAGAGAAGCAACATTTAGTAATAGCCCTTAAATTTGCATCACACTTTATTGTTTGCAAGCCTGTCATGTATCGCACCTTCCTAATACCTCACATGGGGTGGACATATGGGCATGGGTTACTATTCCCATTTTAGATGAATAAACAGAATTTTCTTAGGAAAATTACAGCAACTTGGCCAAGGTCACAGCCTAATTTAAGGCAGATTGAGAAGCAGAATCCAGGATCTGACGTTGTGAGGTCTTTCTACGCATGGAGCAACTTTTAACAGGCTTGCACTTTAGTAGAAAGCAGGGCTGGAGACGCTGTTGGAGTAGCCAGCCCAGACAGATTTCACAGTCAAGAAGACAAGACAGAGGATTTGCATACAAACTATACCAGGCCTCATAGTTGGGTTTTTGTTGGGGGAATTTCAAACATCTCACTTACTGCTTATGTGTATCTTTCCATTTATTGATCTGTTTCATTGTTGATCCATTAATCTATCCATCCATCCATCCATCCATTCTTCATCATCGTTGTCATCATCATTGACATTATTATTACTACTATTGAATAGCTACTTTATGGAGGTACTATCCTAGGATATGAAGTTATAAAGTCAAACAAGACCAGATCTCTGCTTTTAAGGATCTCCTAGACCAAGGGAATAGATAAATATGAACAAATATTTGTATTATAAAAAGGCAAATTTAAATGAGGAGCTGGAAGAGAGAACAGAGACTTAAGGATGGAACAAGCAACCACTGGGGAGGGAGAGTGTAATGTAGGGAAGGCCCCAGGGTCCTGGACATACCCGAAAGGTAAATAGTTTGAGGTAACTAAGTGGAAATGATTTTTCTGAGGGGAAGTTTGTACTATGGCACAGAGCTACAGAAAATTTTGATTTGTTTAAAAAAATGCATATGTTCCTTAATTACTGGTGTGACAAGTGTAAGAAAAGGAGGGTAGGTAGTAAGCAGGCAGGGATAGTCCAGAGCCAGAGCAAATCTCACGCACGAGGGACTCCGGGAACCAGAAGAACCAATTCTAGAGGTGCAAAGATCAGCTTGAATGGGTATTATCAAAGAGAAAGTAGGAAATGTGGCTCTGTGTGTGTGTGTGTGTGTGTGTGTGTGTGTGTGTGTGTATGATGTCAGGGCTCTAGATACTGAGAATGGATAGGGAGGAGGAAAAGGGTGTCAAAGGATGTCATCTCAGACTTATCAAGAGGTAGAAAGAAAAGTTGCTGGCTTTTTCAGAATTCTTAAGTATTTTTATCTTAACTTCTCTCCAGTCTCCTTAATACTCTTCTTTAAGTTTTAAAGTAACGTAACTACATACAGAAAACAAGAGAAAGAAGGATATATACACACAGGTCTCCTATCATTTTGTTCTACAACAGTCACTGTTTTAGCAACAATATTGTGTATTTTTCTGCTGTCTTGTTTTTATATCTGTTGTTAGAAAATTAAAGGTAAAAGAAAAGAGTTCTACATAATACACTACTATGATAAATTTTTGCCAGTTATTTCTTTAAAAATAAAAAAGAGGTAGGATACAGGCCTAATAGTGATCCTAAGTGTGTAGTGGTTCAAATGACAGGCTTTGGAGCCAAAAAGATCAAATACAGAATTCCAGCTCTAACAATTACCCATTATACAATTTATTTTTTTGTTGTTCTTAACTTTTTTTCCTGAAACATTGTAATATTACCCAACTCACAGATTTGGTTGTAATACATAGTAAGTTCATTCTTATATCCTTTTCTGTAAATGTTGTAAGACATTTCTTTCCTTTTTTTTTTTTTTTTTCCTAAAACTGAGTTATGTTTTTACTTTGAATTTACAAATTTAGCAATGAAAATTCTAGAAGTCTAATTTATCTTTACATATGGAGCACCTCTAATTCTAGCTACTCTACCTTTTAAATAAATATATTAACTGACACAAAAGCTTTCTATCAGACGACCCAATTTTTTCAGCTGCGAGGATAAAGTCTCATTTAGTGTTCTTCTAAATGTAAATCTAGCTGGGAGGAATGAGATAGCATAGAAAAGGCTAATTTTTTTAAACAATTTTTGGACAGCGTTATTTTCAACAATACGACCACCCTTATTTGTTGTATTATTTCTATTTGTGAGATGTTGTATGCAATTGTGATATTCCCTTCTAGGACAGTGGCATGGTAGCAGGTTTTCATTGTGTAAAGGGGTTATGATAGGACTGAAGGGGCAGCAAAGCTATCAATGATAGTCTGTCATAATCAGGTTTTTCTTACAATCATCTCATCTCAAAACCCCATAACTCTGTGCTCTGATTGTGCCCATTAGGCACAGCAGATGGTACCATTTTACTCTGTGGAAGCAGTGGGCAGAAAACTTGCCTCCGACCACAAAATTTGTGACTGGAAAAACTAGACACTCTTTTCCCCTCGGTATGCCCAAGCCCTGGCATTTAGGTGCAGTAGGCAAGTGATGTTAAAACCCTTTGATGATCTAGAAGAGGAAACCTAGATACTTTTATTGTAACACACACTGTTGTAAGCCCTAACTATGAAGCACACTTCCTCTGGCTGAGAGTGTGTGTTCACAAGCTAATTCATGTTTTCCAGCCCTGCTTTGTCTTGCATAGAAAAGATGGATCAGGTATTTCTCCTGATTTTATGTAAGCTGTACATCTTTTCTGTTTATAACCATGGAAGAAAAACAATAAGTGTGGCAAATGCAAAGACCTATGGCAATACACACTCTGGGTGCTGATCTGGGGCATGTTACTAAATCAATATGTGACCTAGGCTATTCTCTTCCTTAGCTAGTTCTCAGATTTCTCCTCTGTGAGAATGAAGGAGTAGGATCACTGATTTCCTTCATCCTTTCCAGCATCAGCATCCAATGGACTAAAGTGATTAATGTTGGGCCTGTGGCAAGCACAGATTTTATGGGGTTCCACCTAGTGGCTTTGTTCCATATTACTGTTATAAGCGAGTATGGCATGGTTGTACAGAATACAGGCTTTTGAGGCTACAGACCTTGCTCTAAGTCCTGACTTTGTGCTCAATATCCAGGTAAACTTGGGCAGCTTCTTAGCTCTTTGTGATTTGTTTGCTTTTCTATAAAAATGGAAAATAATACCTATTATATAGGGTGGTTATGAAGATTAAATGTTAGCACAAAACACAGGAATAAAAGTGAGGGCAGCATTGTTAGATTCTAGGGAAATTAAAGTGATAGTTAAAAAAAGTGAAAACTGGCTGGTAGATGGGGACCTGCTGTGGGTGCAAGTCCATGAAACTCACTGTCTGTGCATCATATAAAGATGGCTAGCTAGACATAGGTAATATGTGCCTCCTCCTAGGAGAGGAACAAGGATAGTAAGTAGATATCAGAATAGTTGGTAGATACTCACATTTTAAACAGATCATATAGGAGACAATGCTAGGATTCCCCAGAGCAGTGACCAGAAACACCCAAAGTAGGTAAAGAGAGAGGAAGATAGCTTGCCCAGCCAGGAACCAGCTAAAATTCAGGAGAGCCTCCCGGACATGGGGAAATAGTAAGCGAGAAACCCCCAGGGCTCCAAAATCAGATTTTACTATCTTGGCCACCAAAGAAACCCTTGACTCATTAGGGCCATGGACTTGACATACAGAGCTGGCTAAAGATTGCACAGAGATGTTTTTCCAGAAAGAGAACCTGTACAAAATTTCACAGGCACCTGAGCTTGGAGCAGCCTCAGGTGGGAGCCATTTTGAGAGCCTAGATACTGGAGATCTACAAACATGGCTGCTGCTACTGCAGTACTCCAACAAGAGAAAGAAGAGACTGGGCACTCCCCTGCACTCCTAGGAGGGTGCCTGTTGCCCTGCTGTGAGACTGAGATGTAAGTGGACTACATTCCCCATAGCTTCTTGCCCATACTGCTAGACTGGAAGGTACTCTGCCCTCTCTGGTCCCAGGCCCAGGGCGGGTGCCATTTTGAGAGCTTAATGCTGAGCCATACCTCACCCTAGGCCTGAGTTCAGGCTGATGTGGTTGTAGCTGCCACCTGGCCAAGGAGGAACAAGAAGACAAAGATATCCTATGCATATCTAAGACAATATTTACTTCCCTGCAATAGGCTGCTGTGAGACTGAGACACAACTGGACTATATTCACCACAGCTTCTTGCCAACACTGCCTGCATGGGAGGAGACCACCCTCACTGACTAGAGACTCAAGGTGCCATTTTGAGAGTTTAATGCTTGGTTATGCCCTGCCCTTGAGCTGAGTTTGACTTGACATGGCTGCAGCTAATGCCCAGTTAAGGAGGTACAGGAAAACCAGGCTTCCCAATGCACATCTAGGTCAATACCCAGTGCCCTACTATGGGCTGCTGTAAGACCAAGACTCAAGTAAACTGCTCTCCCCATAGGGTTTTGCCCATGCTTCTTGCCTGAGGGAACCATACACTCCCTGGTAACAGGCCCAGAGTGCCATTCTGAGAGCCTAACACTGGGCTGTGCCCTGACCTTGGGCCAAGTTTGAGGTGACATAGTTGCAGCTACCATCCAGCTGGGACAGGGACAAGTGAGACAAAGCTCTCCTAAACATAGTTAGGACAATACTCACTGCCCTGCTACAGATGGCTGTGGGACTGGAGACTAGCCCACCTAACCTATCACAGCTTCCAGCAACAACATCATGCACTGCTTGGGTCCTAGTGGGTTGTGCCATCACTGCTGCTACCATCACCCATACCACATTAGCTACCAAGGGGCCTGAGAACCCACCCACATACTGGGACCACTGCTCTTACTATTAATTTCTAAGCAAGCCACCTGAAGGCCCAAGAATCAGCCCTCCCAGACTCACAAACACTAAAGCCAGTGTAAGTTGCTGCTCTGGGGCCTGAAAGGACCCCACTGTTACCACCACCAGGACCTGAAGACTGACTTAGTTGGTGTCCAGGTCACTAGCTTAATTCCATCACAACCTCAACTTTTAACTGTACCCTAAGTCACTCAAGAAATCACAGAGACCACTGCCCTGTGTACTGCCAAAATATTCATACAAAGATCACACTACCATGAGTACCCAAAAGCAAAGCCACAGTATCTTAACTGAATCAACAACATATACACATCCTCAGGAAAAAAATTCTCCCCTATGAAAGCAATTTCAAAAACTTGGAAAAAATGACTGCTATACAAGATGCATCAAAATCAATGGAGGGACACAGAAAACATGAAAAATCAGGGAAATATGACACCATGAAAGGACCAAAATTGTCCAATAACAGATCCCAATCAAAAAGAATTCCTCAAAAGTTCAGATAAAGAATTCAAAATACTGATTTTAAAGAATCTCAATGAAATGCAAGATAAACCTGAAAATCAATACAAAGAAATCAGAAAATCAAACCAGGATATTAATGATAAATTTACCAAGGACATGAACATCTTAAAAACAAATAGAATAGAAATTCTGGAATTAAAAAAGTCATTGAAAGAAATAAAAAATACACTCAAAAGTTTCAATAATAGACTAGACCAAGAAGAAGCATCTCAGAACTTGAAGACAAGACTTTCAAAATAATCCTGTCAGACAAAAATAAGAGAAACAGAATAAAAAATGAATGAACAAAGCTTCCAGACATTTGGGACTAAAGTGACCAAACTAACTAATTATTGGTATTGCCAAAAGTGAAGAGGGATCAAAAAGGTTAGAAAACATATTTAAGAAAATAATCAATGAAAATTTCTTGTCTCTCAAGAAAGTTAGACATCTAGATACAGGAGACACAACAATCCCCAGGAAAATACATTGCACAAAAGACGTCACTATGGCATATTATACTCAGATTGTCTAAAGTCAAAGTGAAATGAAGAGTTTTAAAATTAACTTTTAAAATTTTAAAATTAAGAGAAAAATATCAAGTAACCTATAAAGGAAATCCCATCAAACTAACTGTGGAATCTTCAGCAAAAGTATTACAGGCCAGAAGAGAATGAGATGGCACTTTCAAAATGCTGAAAGAAAAAACTTCCAGCCAGTGATTTTGTATCCTGCCAGAATAAGCTTTATAAATGAAGGATAATTTAAGTCTTTTTCAGACAAGAAAGCACTGAGAAAACTTGCCATTACTAGACTAGACCTATAGTAAATGCTCAGAGTCCTTAAACAAGAAATGAAAGGTTAATATTCACCATCATGAAAACACACAGCAATATACAACTTATAGTTTGTATAAAACAATCACACAAAAGAGGAATAGAAAGATATCAAAGATACCACAGAATTTCATGAAATCACAAATACAAAAAGAAAGAAACAAACAACTGTTTAAAACAACTTGAAAACAATCAATAATAAACCAGAAACAAAGTCTCACATATCAATATTAACCTTGCATGTAAATGAATAAAATGCTCCACTTAAAAGAAAAAGATTGGCAGAATAGACCAAAAGCCCGCAATCCAACTCTATGGTACAAGAAATTCACCTCACTGAATTAGACTGAAAGTAAGGGAGTGGAAAAAGATATTCTACACAAACCAACCAAATGTGAGTAGGAGTAGGTATGCTTATATCAGATAAAGCAGACTTTAAATCAAAAACAGTAAAGAAAGAAGATGAAGAAGGTCATTATGTAATGATAAAGGGATCAATTCAGCAAGAGAATATAACGATCCTAAGTATATATGCATACAACATTGGAGCACCTATATTCACCAAACAAATATTAGTAGACCTAAAGAAAGAGACAGACAGCAATGCAGTAACAGTAGAGAGTTTTAATATCCCACTAACAGCACTAGACAGATTATCGAGGTAGAAACTTAACAAAGAAACATTGGGCTTAAATTGGACATTAGAACAAACGACTTAATAGACATTTACAGGACATTCTACCTAACAACTAGAGAATATGCATTATTTCATCATGACATGGAATATTCTCTAAGACAGACCAAATATTAGGCAAAAAAATAAGTATTAACAGATTTTTAAAAATCAAAATTGTATCAAGTACTTACTCAGACCACAGTGGAATAAAGTCAGAAATCAATGCCAAGGCAAAGTCTGGTAAATATACACATATGCGGAAATTAAACAGCATGCCTTAATGATCACTGTGTCAATGAAGAGGTATAGCTGGAAATTGAAAAACTTTTTGAAATAAATGCAAATGGAAACACAATATACCAAAACCTGTGGGATACAGCAAAAGCAGTGCTAACAGGAAAGTTAATAGCTTTAAAAGCCTACATCAAAAAAGTAGAAAGATCACAAGTTAATAACTTAAAATGGCATCTCAAGAAACTAAAAAAGGAACAAATCAAACCCAAAGTTAGCAGAATAAAAGAAAAAACAAATATCAGAGCAGACTTAAATGAAATAGAGATTTAAAAAATACAAAGAATCAATGAAATGAGCAGTTGAGTCTTTGAAAAGATAAAAAAGTTAATAAACTGCTAGCTAAACTAACCAAGGAGAGAAGAGCCAAATAAATACAACCAGAAATGAAGAAGAAGACATTACAGCTGATACCACAAAAATACAAATGATCATCAGATACTATATGAACAACTATAGTCTCACAAATGACAAAACTTAGAGGAAATGGATAAATTCCTGGAAACAAATAACTGCCTGAGATTGAACTAGGAAGAAATAGAACTCCTGAATAAACCAGTAATGAGTGATGAGCTGAACATCTCCCAACCAAAATAAAGCCTAATACCAGACGGATTCACTGCCAAATTCTACCAGACATACAATGAGTATCAGTCTTCCTGAAACTATTCCAAAAAATCAAGGAAAGTGAAATTCTCCCTCACTCATGTTGTACAAGTCCAGTATCACCCAGATACCCAAACCAGACAAGGACACAATAAAGAAACATTACTACAGACCAATATCCCTAGTGAACATAGATACAAAAACCTTCAATAAAATACTAGCAGGTAAAATCCAACAGCACATCAAACAGATAATATATCATGATCAGGTGAGATTTATGCCAAGGATGCAAGGATGGTTCAACCATCCTTCAATAAATAAATCATCCATTCAATCAATAAATGTGATGCATCACATAGAATTAAGGACAAAAAACTTAGGATCATCTCAATAGAAATAGAAATAAGCTTTAATATAATTCAGCATCCTTTCATGATAAAAATTCTCAACAATGTAGGCATACATGGAACATATCTCAACATAATAAAGGCTGTTTAGGACAGACCAATGGTCACATTATACTTACAGGGAAAAGCTGAAAGCATTCCAAAAAGCGGAAAAAGACAAGGATGTCCAATTTCCCCACCGTTATACAATACACTACTGAAAGTCCTTGCTAGAGCAATAAAGAAAGAGAAAAAGATAAAAAGCATCCAGTTTGGAACAAAGTTAGTTAAATTATCTAATCTCATTGGTGATATGATCTTGTGTCTAGAAAACTCTAAAGACTCAACCAAAAAACTCAAAAAATTGAGAAATAAAAAAGTTTCAGGATATAAAAATGTACAGAAATTAGTAGCATTTCAATACAACAATAATGATATAGCCAGGAGTCAAATCAAGAAGTTAACCCATTTACAATAGCTACAAAAAATACCTAAGAATATATTTAACTAAGGCAGTGAAAGGTTTGGATAAGGAGAACTACAAAACACTGATGAAAGTAATATTGCATGATGCAAACAAATGCAAAAACATTCCATGCTCGTGGACTGAAAGAGGGAATAGTGTTATAATGACCATACTGCCTGAAGCAATCTACAGATTCAATGCAGTTCCTATCAAATTACCAAGGTCATTTCTCACAGAATCAGTAAGAACAATACTAAAATTCATATGGAATTTTTTTTTTTTTTTTTGAGACGGAGTCTTGCTCTGTAGCCCGGGCTGGACTGCAGTGGCCGAATCTCAGCTCACTGCAAGCTCCGCCTCCCAGGTTTACGCCATTCTCCTGCCTCAGCCTCCGGAGTAGCTGGGACTACAGGCGCCCGCCACCTCGCCCGGCTAGTTTTTTGTATTTTTAGTAGAGACGGGGTTTCACCGTGTTAGCCAGGATGGTCTCGATCTCCTGACCTCGTGATCCGCCCGTCTCGGCCTCCCAAAGTGCTGGGATTACAGGCTTGAGCCACCGCGCCCGGCCTCATATGGAATTTTTTAAAAAGCCTAATAACCAAAACAATCTTAAGCAAAAAGAACGAAATTTGAGGCATCATATTACCTGACTTCAAATTATACTACAAGGATATTATAAGCAAAAAATCATGGTACTGGTATAAAAATAGACACATAGACAAATGGAACCATATAGAGAATGCAGAAATAAAGCCACATACCTACAGCACACTGATCTTCTACAAAGTCAACAAAAATATACACTAGGGAAAGGATGCCCTATTCAATAAGTGATGCTGGGAAAACTGGAAGCCATGTGCAGAAAAATGAAACTGGAGCCATATTTCTCACAACATACTAGAGTTAAGCCAAGATGGATTAAAGAGCTAAATGTATAACTTGAAAATATAAAATTCTAGAAGAAAATCTAGGAAAAACACTTCTTGACATTGGCCTAGGAAAAGAATTTATGACTAAGTCCTTAAAAGCAAACACAACAAAACAAAAATAAACAAATGGGATTTAATTAAACAAAAACCTTCTCCAAAGCAAAAAGAAAAAAAAAAAAAAAGGAATCAGCAGAGTAAACAGACACATGGGAAAGATATTTCCAAACTACGCATCTGACAAAGGGCTAATATCCAGAATCTGTGAGGATCTCAAACAATTCAACAAGAGATAAACAAAAAACTCTATTAAAAAGTAAGCAAAAGATGTGAACATTTTTCAAAAGAAGACATATAAGCTGCCAAAAAACATACTGACAAATGCTTAACATCACTAATCATCAGAGACCACACTGAGATACCATCTTATACGTCAGAATTGCTATTATTAAAAAGTCTAAAAACAAAAGATGTTGGCAAGGATGTGGAGAAAAGGGAACAATTATACACTACTGGTGGGAATGCAAATTAGTGCAACCTTTATGGAAAACAGTATGGAGATTTTTCAAATAATGAAAAAATAGAACTACCATTTGATATAGCAATTTAACCTCTAGGTATATACCCAAAGAGAAATAAATCATTATGTTGAAAAGATACCTGCACCTTGTGTATCACAGCACTATTTACAATAGCAAAGATATGGAATTAACTTAAGTGTCTATCAACAGAGGACTGGATAAAGAAAATGTGATGTGTGTATATATATATATAATGTATATATGTATATATAATATAGTGATATACATATGTGACATAAATATATATGATATACACACACCATGGAATACTACTCAGCCATAAAGAAGAATGAAATCATGTTTTTAGCAACAACATGGATGGGGAACTGGAGGTCATTATCCTCAGTGAAATAATTCAGAAAGTCAAATGTTCTCCCTTACAAGTGGGAGCTAAGCACTGGGTACACCTGGCCATACAGAGTGGATAATAGACATTGGAAACTACAAAACGTGGGAGAGTGGGATGGGGATGAAGATTGGAAAACTATCTGTTGGGGTGATGGGTACAATAAAAGCATACTTCACCACTACACAATGCATACATGTAAGATTCCTACATTTCTATCCCTTAAACCCTGTGACAGTTACATCTTCAGTATGAAATGTTAAATATACTGTTCCTTAAAAAAAAAAAAAGATCTCTTCTACTATTCAGATCATTGTAACTAAGCATTAATCTTTACTTAGAAAGGTGTTGAAATTCTGGTAAAATTTTCTAAACTTTGTCTATATAAGCAACGCCAAACCTCTACACTTTGAAACACTGATTTTCATTCTTAGGAATCCGTACTTCCCACGTGGAACCATCTCAGCCTTTCTGCTTGGAATGAACTTTCTTTAGAAACTAGAAAATAATAAAAATGAAAGAAAAAAAAGATGCCATTAAATTATAGAAGTTAGACCCGGCATAGTGGCTTATATGTGTAATCCCAAAGCTCTGGAAGTCCCAGATAGGAGGGTCACTTAAGGCCAGGAATTTGAGACCAGCATGAGCATTAGAGTGACACCCTATATCTGGAAAAAAATATAAATAAATAGATAAATTATAAAATTTTGGTAAAACAGGAAAGTTACTTTAAAATTAAATTTATAAACACATACACAAGAAGCATTATACAAATTGAATAGTCCTATGTCTAGTGAAGAAATATGCCTGAAAATGAAAACTTCTCCACATAGGAAATTCCAGGGGCAGCTGAGTTTAGTAATAAATTATTCCAAACACTTAAGATAAAAATAACACCATCCTCACCTAAGATCTGTTGGAGAATGGAAAAAAAAGGCATATTTTAAAATTTCCTCGGTAGTACAATCTTGACAACAAAATCTGACTAGGATGTTAGAAGACACAAATATTACAGGTTAATACCTCTCATAAGCATAGATGCAAAAAATCCTAAATTATATTAGCTGATTACTGAATCAAGGTAGATAACAGTAATTCTATTTCAGGTTGTTTCAAAATTCAGAAATCAATATAATCCAGTATATTAAGGAAAGAAAGGAGAAATTATATAATTATCTCAACAGCTGCAGGAAAAAAAGCATTTGGCACCACTCAACATCCATTCACATTAAAGTGTTAGCATAGTAAAAATAGAAATAAACATATTTAATTTATTAAAGAACATCTACAAAACTCTCATTGTACACTTCCTGATTAATGGTGAAATATTTCATATTTACACCATAAAATCAGGTGAAATACAGGGTGCTCACTGTCATCTCTTCTATTTAACATTGTACTGAAGAGTCTAGTCAGCAAGAAATGGCCCAAGTTTTGGAAAGGAAGAAATAACTCATTATTTGTCATGGATAACATGATTATAGATGTGAAAAATCCAAAAGAATCTATTGATAAACTGTAAGAATTAGCAAATGAATTCAGAAAATTTAGCATTCAAATAACAATTTGCATTAAATTTAGTATATAAATATCAATTTGCATGTTGCACACCAGCAAAAAGCAACTGAAAAAAAAGTAAATCTCTGTCTAAGGACTGATATACAACATTTTTGAACATAGAGCACTACACAACATTTTTGAGAGATTGTAAACATACTCAAAAAGAATCCAGATCCAAAGCAAACGTATTCAGGCATAATGACAAATGTTAGCAGTAATTATACAGAAGGCACAACCTATTAACTGCTCATCATAGGATAGCTGTCAGGAAGTGTCTATAAAAACTTTTATTGACTTCAAAGCTTTGAACATGTTTGCCAGGAAAGGTCGTGGTGTGTCTTGTGAATGTTTAGGACATCAGACTAGCTGAAGACAATACTAGTGGTCTTCAAACCACTATGAGGGAGGTCAGGAAAATAGTGAGGAATAAATTAACTTATATACGTAAAGCTACCATGGGAATCCAAACAGAAGGTCAACTGACTTAGTCAGCTATAACCAAGGCAGTGTATTAATAATTTCTGTCTTTTGATTCAATGCCAATATGTCCCCAGTGCTAGATTTTTGCATATGAAAAGTCATCTGTAGTCAGTTTTCTGATAATTGAATTTGTTGGGGAAACTAGGACCAGGTAGTGATAAACATCACGGCAATATCATTCAAAGCATGGATAAAATTTCCTTGCTACTTTTAGGTTTTGAATTTATTGAATATATAGTGTTACGTACTATACAAGAGGTTTTAGATTCATAGTGTTTGTTAGATATTATTGTCCCTCATTTAAAGATAAGAGGAGACTGAAAGAGGATATGCAACTTATTCAAGATACCCAGATAGTTAAGAGTCAAGTTTTGAGTTCAGACTTTCATTACTATAAACATCAGATCTTTTTATTATATGAGGATGCCTACAAGTTTGAAGTATGAAATAAGCTGTTTAGCTCGATATCTTATACATCATTACTACTCAGTAAATTTCATTAGTATTATTTAAATATAACTGAATTAGGCCATTCTTGCACTGCTATAAAGAAATACCCGATGCTGGGTAATTTACCAAGAAATGAGGCTTAATTGTCTCACAGTTCTTTAGGCTTTCCAGAAAGCATAGTGCCCACATCTGCTTCTGGTGAGAACTGAGGGAGCTTTTACTCATGGTGGAAGGTGAAGCTGGAACAGATGTGTCACATAATGTGGTGAGAACAGGAGCCAGAGAGGAGGGAGGTGCCACACACTTCCCAACAGCCAGATCTTGTGAGAATTCAAGCAATGAGAGATCTACCCTCCATGATTTAAACATCCAAACACTTCTCACGAGGCCCACCTCCAACAATGGGGAGTACATTTCCTTTTTATTTTGTTCTATTTATTTTTTTGAGATGGGGGTCTCACTCTGTCACCCAGGTTGGTGTGCAGCGCTGTTCACTGCAATCTCTCCCTCCCAGGCTCAAGTCTCAAGTGCTGCTCCCTCCTCAGCCTCCTGAACAGCTGGAACCACAGGAATGTGCCACCACACCCAGCTAATTTTTTTCTGTTTTTGGTAGAGATAGGGTTTTGCCATGTTGCCCAGGTTGGTCTCAAACTCCTTAACTCAGGCGATCCACCTACTTTAGCCTCCCAAAGTATTGTGATTACAGGCGTGAGTCATCATGTCTGGCCTGGGATTACATTTCAACATGAAATTTAGAAGGGGCAAATATCCGAACCATGTTAATAATTGTATCATGGTGAGTTTTTCTCTCTCTCTCTCTTTCTCTCCCTCTCTCTCTGCCTCATGAAGTAGAGCCTCAATCTCTTATCCAGTAAGAATTGCTTCTTCTTGGCAGCACATGTTATAAAAAATTATAAGAATAATGTAAGGCATGGATGAAAATTACTGCTAATCTTTTCTCTCAAGTAACAGTTATAATAATAAGTTGATATTCCATACTGAAGCTTTTGCTAGAATATAGCAAATTATGCACGGTGAGCTATATCTACTCTCTACAGTCCCTTGGTAATAAGTGTAAAAAAAGTCTGTGACGCTTTTGGAAGTTTTGCTCTAAAACTCTTTCATTGACTTCAAAGCTTTGATCATGTTTGGCAGAAGAGGTTGTGGTATGCTTTGTGAATATCTAGGACATCAGAAGAGCTGCAGACAACAATGTTGATAGTGACCTTCAGAATGCAGATGAGGGAAGTCAGAAAAATGGGGATGGTTGAACTGGTTTATTCCTACAGGGTATTAGTCATCCAATAAAACCTTAAATTATTTAATTTATTTAACAGATAATTTTTGTAACAAATCTTGGAAGCATCATAAGTAAACTGCTAGTATATCAATTAGTTCTTTCATCTTATTTAGATTAGATTCATGTGTCAATGGATTTACAATAAAGGGATCCATTCTGACCTTTTGAGAATGTGACAGATTAGGTTGATCACAAATAATTTATTCCTCATATTGGCATGAACTTTGGAATTTCACTTGAATAGGTGTATTTGAAACAGTAGGATGATTATGGAAAATTACAACTAGTTTTAAAAGTTTTGCATAAGCTAGAGTTCTCAGTATGGCTAAGTTAAAAATGTTTCAAATCAAAATAAGGAGAAAAGATGTAAGTTCTACAATATTTGTTAAAGCAATACATCAAAATTATACATTAGCCTCGTGCAAACAAGGAAAATTAAATCTTAAAATTTAATTCATTATAATTACTCAGTTTTTCAGGCAAACATTTTTGCTTTCTCACTTCTCATTTCTATAGTCCAGATTCTAAATATTTTCACTGCTCAACTAAGCATCTTCAGCTCCTTTGAAGACGTTTTTTTTCACCTGGTATAAATATTAAATCTTGTTTTGTGGTGATTTGTATCCCCACAAAAACATGGTTTCTGTATAAATACCTTTATCATCACTGGAATATATAGGCCTTAAAGACAGTGATAGTTTTAAAATTTATTTCTGTAATCCTCAGAGACTAACACAGTACCTTCCATCTAGTAGGTGTTAAACTAATGTTGGGTTGTTGAATAGTCAGTAAGACTACTTTGAGAAAAATGCAATAGAAATTAGAAATCAAAAAGACAAGGTAGTCTTTTAAAATATTTTTATTTATTTTAATTTTCCATTTATTTCCAAAGCTTATTGGGGAACAGGTGGTGTTTGGTTACGTGAGTAAGTTGTTAAGTGGTGATTTGTGATCTTAAGCTCTCTGTGGGAAAGCATAATTTTCTTTTTATCTTTTCTGAAAATGAGACACCAATGGATATGAAAAAGGCCATTTGAGATATATATATCCAACAGTATGTATGGAATAACAGGAATTATATCACGATATTTCTAATCTACAAATAATTTTCAGGAGAGGAAAGCAATTTTTTATTTAAAAATACAATTTAAAATAGTATCCACATGTGAATATACACATTGTGGATTGTCTGTGACAAACATATCATCTCTAGCTATCTTTTTTCCATGACACTTCATATTTAGGTAAGTCATAATTCTATTATTCAACATATTTATTGACATGACTTGGATCTGTGTCCTCACTCACATTTCATGTTGAATTATAATCCCCAATGTTGGTGGCAGGGCCTGGTAGGATATGATTGGGTCATGGGGGTGGATCTCCCTCTTGGTGTTGTTTTCATGATAGTGAGTTCTTGAGAAAGATGCTTGTTTAAAAGTCTGTGGCACCTACCCACCTCTTCCTTCTGCTCCAGCCATGTAAGACATGCCTGCTTCCCCATTGCCTTCCATCATGATTGTAAATTTCCTGAGGCCTCCCCTGAAGCAGAAGTTGGTATACTTCATGTACAGTCTGCAGAACAGGGAGCCAATTAAACCTTTTTCTTTATAAATTACCCAGTCTCAGGTGGTTCTTTATAGAAATGTGAGAAAAAGCTAATAAGGAAAATTGGTACAGAGGAGTGAGGCATTACTATAAAGATGCCTGAAAATGTGAAAGCTGCTTTGGAACTGGGTAATGGTCAGAAGTTGGAAGAGTTTGAAGGGCTCAGAAGACAGGAATATGAGAGAAAATTTGGAACTTCCTAGAGCTTGGTTAAATAGTTGTGACTGAAATGCTTATAGTGATATAGACAATAAAGTCCAAGCTGATGAGGTCTCAGGGGGAGATCAGGAGCCTATTGGGACCCGGAGCAAATGTCACTTTTGTTGCACAATAGCGAAGAATCTGGTGGTATTGTGCCACTGCCCTAAGGATCTGTGGAATTTTGAACTTGAGAGTGATGATTTAGAGTATCTGGAAGAAAAAATTTCTAAGCAGCAAAGCATTCAAGATGTTGCTTGGCTGCTTCTAAACAACCAGGTTCATATGTGTGAGCAAAGAAATTATGTACAACTGGAACTTATAATTGAAAGGAAAGCAGAGCATAAAAGTTTGAAAAATTTGCAACCTGACCATAAACAGTAGGCCATATGGTAGAAAAGAAAAGTCCATTTTCTGGGGAGGAATTCAAGCCAGCTGCAGAAATTCATATAAGAGGAGCCAGATGCTCATTGTCAAAACAATGGGGAAAAGGCCATGAAGTCATTTTGAAGAACTTCCTGGCAGCCCCTCCTATCACAGGCCAAGAAGCCTAGGAGGGAAGAATGGCTTTGTGGGCCACAGCGAGGGCCCTGCTGCACTGCAGAGCCTGGAGACACTGTATCCCAGCTGCGTCCCTCCATCCCAGCTGCTCCAGTTCCAGCTGTGGCTCAAAGAGGTCCAGGTACATCTCAGGAAGCTTCTTCAGAGGGCACAAGTCATAAGCCCTGGGGTTTCCATATGGTCTTAAGCCTGTGGGTTTGCACAGTGCAAGAGTTGAGGCTTGGAAGCCTCCACCTAGATTTCAAAGGATTTATGGAAAAGCCTGTATGTCCAGGCAGAAGCCTGCTACAGGAATGGAACCCTCATGGAGAACTTTTACTAGGACAGTGCAGAAGGTAAATGTGGGGTTGGTTACACCACACAGAGTCCCCACTGAGGCATTGACTAATGGAGCTGTGAGAAGAAGCCCATCATCCTCCACACCCTAGAATGGTAGCTTTACTGGCAGCTTGCACCCTCAGCCTGGAAAAGACACAGGCACTCAATGCCAGTCCATGAGAACAGCTGCAGGGGCTGAACCTGCAAAGCCACAGTGGTGGAGCTGCTCAAGGCCTTGGAAGCTCACCCATTGCATCAGTGAATGTGGGATAGGGAGTCAAAATAGATTATTTTGGACCTTTAAGACTTAATGTCTGCCCTGCTGGGTTTTGGACTTGCATGGGGCCTGTAACCCCTTTCTTTTGTGCAATTTCTCCTTTTTGGAATGGGAGTATTTACCCAATGCCTGTACCCCCATTGTATCTTTGGAGTAATTAACTTGGTTGTGATTTTACAGGCTCATTAGTGAAAAGGACTATCCTTGTCTCAGATGAGACCCTGGAATTTGGACTTTTGAGTTAATGCTGGAGTGAGTTAAGACTTTGGGGGACTGTTGTGAGGGATGATTGTATTTTTCAATGTGAAAAGGACATGAGATTTGGGAGGGACTGGGGCAGAATGATACAGTTTGGATCTGTGTCCCTGCCCACATTTTATTTCACATTGCAATCCCCAATGTTGGTGATGGGACCTGGTGGAGGTGATTGGATCATGTGGGTGGATTTTCCCCTTGGTGCTGTTTTCATGATAGTGAGGGAGTTTTTCTGAGATCTGATCATTTAAAAGTATGTAGCACCAGTCCCTCACCCTCCTCCTGCACTGCCCGTGTAAGATATGTGTTTTAAGGACAGACTAATACATTTTTCCTTAGGAAATGCAATCTCTTTTTTAACTTAAGGCTAAGAAAACACAGTTATTATTTCTATGATTATTCTTTTCTGGACCCATTTTATTTCCCACAATCTAACAGGCACTAGTGCTGTGTTCGCACTTTGTACCTCTTTCTCACAAATCTCATCTACTTTTAATAATTCAATTAGCACAGTATATAGGTGGCCGCAGTTTCAACATTTATGTTTATCCTAAGCTCCCTCTATATCTGCAACTGTCATCAACAGTGTCACTTGAATGCTCCACTATCATCACAAAATCAGAATCTGATTAAATAGATGTTAAGCACCAAGTATCTGCTAGGCACTTTCTAGCCATACCCAGTGCTGTAATCTAATTACACAAACAAAACAAAACTTAAACTTTAAACTTATGATCTCTCCACCCTATAAACCATATTTTAATGCTATAAGAGCTATGGCATATTGGGCCATCTACCGGGATCTATGTACTGTACCCAGGATCTCTTAAGTATATAAACACATACACAAAGATATAAATTTTTAAAATGTATGTCTCATTATCTTCACTAAAATATGATATTTAGACTCAGAAAATTTCATTTGCCTAAGACTTCATATGATAGAGAAAGGATTCAAACCAAGATCCTTATGATTCCAAAGTTTAAGCTCTTTACACTATTCCTCACTTCCTCTGACCTCTACTCTGTTATTCTTAAATACACGATAGTAATGAAGACCATTTACTGGAGTCAGACTACTTGAGTCTGAATTTTAGATGTCATAGTTACTATGCTAGTAACCTAAGGTCATTTTACTTTATTTCCCTCTGCCTTGTTTTTAAAATCAATTTTAATTAAATTAATCATTATTTTTAATATAATGGGGCTAATAAATACACATACTTCACTAGATTATAAGAATTAAATGAAATATGAAGCATGTGAAATAGCAACTAATACATGATAACTCAATATATTATTCCTGGGAATCATCTAGTAGTCAGAATGTCTTATCAATTCTTTACTAAAATTCTTCTCTATCCATTTCCATCTTTTCAGGTTTAATGTTGATAGTCCAAATGGAGGAGTCCACCATGTCAAATGACTGGTCCATTTTCTATCCTAGGAACCACATTCATCCCTGGATCTGCAACCTGTTTTGTGCTATACTTCACTCCATGAATAGCGTGCCAGTTCTTCTCTATCTAATTTGACCTTTAGGCCAAGCTCAAGATTGTCTTAATCTAATTCTTCTCTAATTAATCCAATCAGAAGTCACAATTTCCTCTCCCTACTGAGAAATCGGAAGTTGACCCTTGTTTTATGATTAGATAGGGTTTAAATTCTTGGGTAGTCTTATCCATGACTGTGACCTCAGATATACACTACTACTGTCTGCACAAAACAGCCTTATAACATAGCTCTGTCCCAATGTTCACTAAAGCACAGATTTCTGTGATCTTTGATTCTCAACAGGCCTTAAGGAAAGATCCTTGGATACTTGGAAATTATTCTCTACTTAATGTTATCAGTCAATGCTTCATAACAATCAGTTGTGAGTGTGATGCATATAATCGCTCATATTTTCAGAATTTTGTTAAAGGAGAGTTAGGCTGTGTATTCATGAGGGCAATTAACGCTAGCTTCTGTGGGAAACAAATTCAAATTGCAGTGGATTAAAATAATAAAGGTTTATTTTTTGCTCATGTTATAATCCGCAGAGGTTCAGGTGATTTGCTATGGATTTTGG
Organism: Chlorocebus sabaeus; assembly: GCF_047675955.1. Taxonomy (NCBI): domain Eukaryota; kingdom Metazoa; phylum Chordata; class Mammalia; order Primates; family Cercopithecidae; genus Chlorocebus; species Chlorocebus sabaeus. Next base: position 84,772,523 of record NC_132904.1, on the reverse strand, counting down.
GTATGCTAACTTCCAGATGATTCAAGCATATTGATTTACATTATACAGATCCAGAATCTCAGAATCATTCACTTCTAGCAATAAGGTCAGAACAAAATTAGATAAGGAATAATTGAGGCAGTTTAATAGGCAGGCCTACATAGTGGTACACCACCCTCCACATTTTATTGGCCAGATATCAGTCACATGACCGCAAACCAACTGCAAAAGAAGCTGAGAAATCACTTTTGCTGTCTTGCCCAGAGGGAGAAATGGGATTGATCTGCATCTTGCTAGTCTCTGACAGGGTACCAATGAAACAACCCTCCTTCCCACTGCCATCCATTCTTACAATTATGAAGCTGTTTCATCCCTGTTCCTAAAAATTATATCAGATCTTGCAACTATCCCATTCCAGGGACTATCCCATTCCCATTCCAGATAATAAAACATTAGTTCCAAGAATAGTCTCAGTATAGTAATCAAAATTTCCATTTTGAAAAATAAAACTGTGAAAATCATTTGAAACTAAAATTTTCCTCTCCTCCAACTTTCACCTAAGGGAAGCTTTAATTTTCCCTTATGCAATCTGTTGTGTAACTTCCAGGCTTTGTGAAGCCCCAGAATTAAAGAACTATCCCACGATGCCTCTTGAGGTCTCTCAAGTTCCCGATTTGTTTTAAACCAGTCTTGTTTGACTGCCACAAGCTTACTGGTTTCTATTTCCCCACTGGAGGTTCTAGGCCTGAACCAACTTCAGCCCTTAGGTTGGTCTCAGACTGGGCAAATGCCCTTCGAGGAAAAAATAACATAAAATTATCAGCTCCCTTTCAAAGGCACTCCTTTCTCTAAAGTTTTAATCTAGTCTTCGTTGTTTTCACAGTCACTTGATGTCTTTAAAATTGGGATTGGTGTAATTTCTTTAACTTTTTCAAGGCTTGATTTTTTTCCCCCAGTGGGAGCATAGGTGTGATCTCTCCTACTACATTTAAAAGTGGAAATCCTGCTTTATTGATTTTTAAAAGTTAAACTACATTTATTAAATTAAATTTCCCCTAGTTCCATAAATCATTTATTGAGTTTGGGAATTTCTTGTATTTACAGATATAACCATGAAAAGCATTTTATCTAAAGACATTATTCTCATTGTGAAATTAAAGTGATACCTTAGAGTAAAGAGTAGAATAGTGGCTACTGGAGGCTGGGAAAAGTAAGAGGGAGAGATAGTCAAAGATTGGTTAATGAATACAAAATTTACAGTGAGATAAGATGAATAAGTTCTAGCATTCTTTAGCATTATAGGGTGACTATAATTAACAACAATTAATTATACAGTTTCAAATAGCTAGCAGAGCAGATGTTGAATGTTCCCAACACACACAAAAAAGAAAAATGCTTGAGGTAATGAATATTCCATTTACCCTGATTTGATCATTACATATTGTACCTATGAATTAAAATGTCACACTCTACCCCAAAATATGTACAATTATCATGAGTCAAAAATAATCAAAGCAAAAAAATGGTTTCTTTAAAATTAGGTATGTTTATCTGTAAACATGATTTAATATTTGCACAGTTGTAAAAAATAATATACATGAAAGGGCTTTGGATAGTGAAAAATAATATACAAATGTGAAGTTTTTAAAAAAATTACAACATGGAGTTACCTGAACAATCTGAAAAGTGGGATAACTTCCCCTTATACTAATTACTTTTGTATAATCTATAGAAATATGGTGTTTAAAGTAGGGTCATGAACAACTTCCCCTGAACAAAGTCTTCTTAGACATATATTCATTCAGTTCCTAAGATAGAGAAAACAATGTCATTTATTAAAGATACATTTTTAGAGGGGCGGAGCAAGATGGCCGAATAGGAACAGCTCCACTCTCCAACTCCCAGCGCGAGCGACACAGAAGACCGGTGATTTCTGCATTTTCAACTGAGGTACTGGGTTCATCTCACTAGGGAGTGCCCGACAATCGGTGCTGGTCAGCGGCTGCAGCCCGACCAGCGAGAGCTGAAGCAGGGTGAGGCATCGCCTCACCTGGGAAGCGCAAGGGGGAGGGGAATCCCTTTTCCTAGCCAGGGGAACTGAGACACACAACACCTGGAATATCGGGTAACTCCCACCCCAATACTGCACTTTAAGGAAACGGGCACACCAGGAGATTATATCCCACACCTGGCCGGGAGGGTCCCACGCCCACGGAGCATCCCTCATTGCTAGCACAGCAGTCTGTGATCTACCGGCAAGGCAAAAGCAAGGCTGGGGGAGGGGCGCCCGCCATTGCTGAGGCTTAAGTAGCTAAACAAAGCCCCTGGGAAGCTCGAACTGGGTGGAGCTCACAGCAGCTCAAGGAAACCTGCCTGTCTCTGTAGACTCCACCTCTGGGGACAGGGCACAGTAAACAATAACAAACGCAGCAGAAACCTCTGCAGATGCAAACGACTCTGTCTGACAGCTTTGAAGAGAGCAGTGAATCTCCCAACACGGAGGTTGAGATCTGAGAAGGGACAGACTGCCTGCTTAAGTGGGTCCCTGACCGCTGAGTAGCCTAACTGGGAGACATCTCCCACTAGGGGCAGTTTGACACCCCACGCCTCACAGGGTGGAGTACACCCCTGAGAGGAAGCTTCCAAAGCAAGAATCAGACAGGTACACTCGCTGTTCAGCAATATTCTATCTTCTGCAGCCTCTGCTGCTGATACCCAGGCAAACAGGGTCTGGAGTGGTCCTCAAGCAATCTCTAACAGACCTACAGCTGAGGGTCCTGACTGTTAGAAGGAAAATTATCAAACAGGAAGGACACCTACACCAAAACCCCATCAGTACATCACCATCATCAAAGACCAGAGGCAGATAAAACCACAAAGATGGGGAAAAAGCAGGGCAGAAAAGCTGGAAATTCAAAAAATAAGAGCACATCTCCCCCGGTAAAGGAGCACAGCTCATCGCCAGCAACGGATCAAAGCTTGACGGAGAATGACTTTGACGAGATGAGAGAAGAAGGCTTCAGTCCATCAAACTTCTCAGAGCTAAAGGAGGAACTACGTACCCAGCACAAAGAAACTAAAAATCTTGAAAAAAAAGTGGAAGAATTGATGGCTAGAGTAATTAATGCAGAGAAGGTCATAAACGAAATGAAAGAGATGAAAACCATGACATGAGAAATACGTGACAAATGCACAAGCTTCAGTAACCGACTCGATCAACTGGAAGAAAGAGTATCAGCGATTGAGGATCAAATGAACGAAATGAAGCGAGAAGAGAAACCAAAAGAAAAAAGAAGAAAAAGAAATGAACAAAGCCTGCAAGAAGTATGGGATTATGTAAAAAGACCAAATCTACGTCTGATTGGGGTGCCTGAAAGTGAGGGGCAAAATGGAATCAAGTTGGAAAACACTCTTCAGGATATCATCCAGGAGAACTTCCCCAACCTAGTAGGGCAGGCCAACATTCAAATCCAGGAAATACAGAGAACGCCACAAAGATATTCCTCGAGAAGAGCAACTCCAAGACACATAATTGCCAGATTCACCAAAGTTGAAATGAAGGAAAAAATCTTAAGGGCAGCCAGAGAGAAAGGTCGGGTTACCCACAAAGGGAAGCCCATCAGACTAACAGCAGATCTCTCGGCAGAAACTCTACAAGCCAGAAGAGAGTGGGGGCCAATATTCAACATTCTTAAAGAAAAGAATTTTAAACCCAGAATTTCATATCCAGCCAAACTAAGTTTCGTAAGTGAAGGAGAAATAAAATCCTTTACAGATAAGCAAATGCTTAGAGATTTTGTCACCACCAGGCCTGCCTTACAAGAGACCCTGAAGGAAGCACTAAACATGGAAAGGAACAACCGGTACCAGCCATTGCAAAAACATGCCAAAATGTAAAGACCATCGAGGCTAGGAAGAAACTGCATCAACTAATGAGCAAAATAACCAGTTAATATCATAATGGCAGGATCAAGTTCACACATAACAATATTAACCTTAAATGTAAATGGACTAAATGCTCCAATTAAAAGACACAGACTGGCAAACTGGATAAAGAGTCAAGACCCATCAGTCTGCTGTATTCAGGAGACCCATCTCACACGCAGAGACATACATAGGCTCAAAACAAAGGGATGGAGGAAGATTTACCAAGCAAATGGAGAACAAAAAAAAGCAGGGGTTGCAATACTAGTCTCTGATAAAACAGACTTTAAACCATCAAAGATCAAAAGAGACAAAGAAGGCCATTACATAATGGTAAAGGGATCAATTCAACAGGAAGAGCTAACTATCCTAAATATATATGCACCCAATACAGGAGCACCCAGATTCATAAAGCAAGTCCTTAGAGACTTACAAAGAGACTTAGACTCCCATACAATAATAATGGGAGACTTCAACACTCCACTGTCAACATTAGACAGATCAACGAGACAGAAAGTTAACAAGGATATCCAGGAATTGAACTCATCTCTGCAGCAAGCAGACCTAATAGACATCTATAGAACTCTCCACCCTAAATCAACAGAATATACATTCTTCTCAGCACCACATCGCACTTACTCCAAAATTGACCACATAATTGGAAGTAAAGCACTCCTCAGCAAATGTACAAGAACAGAAATTATAACAAACTGTCTCTCAGACCACAGTGCAATCAAACTAGAACTCAGGACTAAGAAACTCAATCAAAACCGCTCAACTACATGGAAACTGAACAACCTGCTCCTGAATGACTACTGGGTACATAACAAAATGAAGGCAGAAATAAAGATGTTCTTTGAAACCAATGAGAACAAAGATACAACATACCAGAATCTCTGGGACACATTTAAAGCAGTGTGTAGAGGGAAATTTATAGCACTAAATGCCCACAAGAGAAAGCAGGAAAGATCTAAAATTGACACTCTAACATCGCAGTTAGAAGAACTAGAGAAGCAAGAGCAAACGCATTCAAAAGCTAGCAGAAGGTAAGAAATAACTAAGATCAGAGCAGAACTGAAGGAGATAGAGACACAAAAAACCCTCCAAAAAATCAATGAATCCAGGAGTTGGTTTTTTGAAAAGATCAACAAAATTGACAGACCACTAGCAAGACTAATAAAGAAGAAAAGAGAGAAGAATCAAATTGACGCAATAAAATATGATAAAGGGGATATCGCCACCGACCCCACAGAAATACAAACTACCATCAGAGAATACTATAAACACCTCTATGCAAATAAACTGGAAAATCTAGAAGAAATGGATAATTTCCTGGACACTTATACTCTTCCAAGAGTAAACCAGGAAGAAGTTGAATCCCTGAATAGACCAATAGCAGGCTCTGAAATTGAGGCAATAATTAATAGCCTACCAACCAAAAAAAGTCCAGGACCAGATGGATTCACAGCCGAATTCTACCAGAGGTACAAGGAGGAGCTGGTACCATTCCTTCTGAAACTATTCCAATCAATAGAAAAAGAGGGAATCCTCCCTAACTCATTTTATGAGGCCAACATCATCCTGATACCAAAGCCTGGCAGAGACACAACAAAAAAAGAGAATTTTAGACCAATATCCCTGATGAACATCGATGCAAAAATCCTCAATAAAATACTGGCAAACCGGATTCAGCAGCGCATCAAAAAGCTTATCCACCATGATCAAGTGGGCTTCATCCCTGGGATGCAAGGTTGGTTCAACATTCGCAAATCAATAAACATAATTCAGCATATAAACAGAACCAAAGACAAGAACCACATGATTATCTCAATAGATGCAGAAAAGGCTTTTGACAAAATTTAACAGTCCTTCATGCTTAAAACGCTCAATAAATTCGGTATTGATGGAACGTACCTCAAAATAATAAGAGCTATTTATGACAAACCACAGCCAATATCATACTGAATGGGCAAAAACTGGAAAAATTCCCTTTGAAAACTGGCACAAGACAGAGATGCACTCTCTCACCACTCCTATTCAACATAGTGCTGGAAGTTCTGGCTAGGGCAATCAGGCAAGAGAAAGAAATCAAGGGGATTCAGTTAGGAAAAGAAGACGACAAATTGTCCCTCTTTGCAGATAACATGATTGTATATTTAGAAAACCCCATTGTCTCAGCCCAAAATCTCCTTAGGCTGATAAGCAACTTCAGCAAAGTCTCAGGATACAAAATCAATGTGCAAAAATCACAAGCATTCTTATACACCAGTAACAGACAAACAGAGAGCCAAATCAGGAATGAACTTCCATTCACAATTGCTTCAAAGAGAATAAAATACCTAGGAATCCAACTTACAAGGGATGTAAAGGACCTCTTCAAGGAGAACTACAAACCACTGCTCAGTGAAATAAAGGAGGACACAAACAAATGGAAGAATATACCATGCTCATGGATAGGAAGAATCAATATCGTGAAAAATGGCCATACTGCCCAAGGTAATTTATAGATTCAATGCCATCCCCATCAAGCTACCAATGAGTTTCTTCACAGAATTGGAAAAAACTGCTTTAAAGTTCATATGGAACCAAAAAAGAGCCCGCATCTCCAAGACAATCCTAAGTCAAAAGAACAAAGCTGGAGGCATCACGCTACCTGACTTCAAACTATACTACAAGGCTACAGTAATCAAAACAGCATGGTACTGGTACCAAAACAGAGATATAGACCAATGGAACAGAACAGAGTCCTCAGAAATAATACCACACATCTACAGCCATCTGATCTTTGACAAACCTGAGAGAAACAAGAAATGGGGAAAGGATTCCCTATTTAATAAATGGTGCTGGGAAAATTGGCTAGCCATAAGTAGAAAGCTGAAACTGGATCCTTTCCTTACTCTTTATACGAAAATTAATTCAAGATGGATTAGAGACTTAAATGTTAGACCTAATACCATAAAAATCCTAGAGGAAAACCTAGGTAATACCATTCAGGACATAGGCATGGGCAAAGACTTCATGTCTAAAACACCAAAAGCAACGGCAGCAAAAGCCAAAATTGACAAATGGGATCTCATTAAACTAAAGAGCTTCTGAACAGCAAAAGAAACTACCATCAGAGTGAACAGGCAACCTACAGAATGGGAGAAAATTTTTGCAATCTAGTCATCTGACAAAGGGCTAATATCCAGAACCTACAAAGAACTCAAACAAATTTACAAGAAAAAAACAAACAACCCCATCAAAAAGTGGGCAAAGGATATGAACAGACATTTCTCAAAAGAAGACATTCATACAGCCAACAGACACATGAAAAAATGCTCATCATCACTAGCCATCAGAGAAATGCAAATCAAAACCGCAATGAGATACCATCTCACACCAGTTAGAATGGCAATCATTAAAAAGTCAGGAAACAACAGGTGCTCGAGCGGATGTGGAGAAATAGGAACACTTTTACACTGTTGGTGGGATTGTAAACTAGTTCAACCATTATGGAAAACAGTATGGCAATTCCTCAAGGATCTAGAACTAGAAATACCATATGACCCAGCCATCCCATTACTGGGTATATACCCAAAGGATTATAAATCATGCTGCTATAAAGACACATGCACGTGTATGTTTATTGCGGCACTATTCACAATAGCAAAGACTTGGAATCAACCCAAATGTCCATCAGTGACAGACTGGATTAAGAAAATGTGGCACATATACACCATGGAATACTATGCAGCCATAAAAAAGGATGAGTTTGTGTCCTTTGTAGGGACATGGATGCAGCTGGAAACCATCATTCTTAGCAAACTATCACAAGAACAGAAAACCAAACACCGCATGTTCTCACTCATAGGTGGGAACTGAACAATGAGATCACTTGGACTCGGGAAGGGGAACATCACACACCGAGGCCTATCATGGGGAGGGGGGAGGGGGGAGGGATTGCATTGGGAGTTATACCTGATGTAAATGACAGGTTGATGGGTGCTGACGAGTTGATGGGTGCAGCACACCAACATGGCACAAGTATACATATGTAACAAACCTGCACGTTATGCACATGTACCCTAGAACTCAAAGTATAATAAAAAAAAAAAAAAAAAAGATTTCACTTAAAGCAAAGATTAAGCCATAAAAAAAAAAAAGATACATTTTTAATCAATCATTTTTAGGTAAATTATCTGACTGAATTTTCACAGCGTCAAAGATATCTTCTACGTTATAAAACTAAGACAACTCAGGCTGTAATGGGTTGGTAATTTTACATTACAGTCACACAAGTAGAAGGTTGAAGGGCCAGTCTTTAAACCTCTGAAAGTAAGTATAAACCTAGGCTCTTGAACCATACCAAAGATTCTTTTTGAAATCATAGTCTTACTGGAAAGAAAAGGAGATTATAACTTGAAGTTTCTCTGTAGTTCCTTCTGTTCCACTTGCAACATAAAATGCATTTTAAAAGTTGGACAGCGTCTCCTATAGTAATTACATGACCAACGAAGCTCATTTGCCTGCAGGTTGAAGGAAATCATTCTGGAAGTTTCCTTCTGGAGTATTACTTTCTCTCAACTACCAACTATATAGTGAACTCACAATTGTACTGGTATGTTAGAGATCCATAGTGGAAGAAGGGTCTTAGCAAAAGTCAGTTTCCAGAAGGTATAGAGACTGTTTAGAGACAATATTAAGAAAGTAGAGGACTAGAGACACAGGTTATTGAGGACAGAGTGGAAGGGTTTCAAAAGTTGAGGCCTAGGTGAGAAACGGGATCAGATGAGAGAATACAGCCCTATTAGAAGTTGAGAGTCCAGGAGAGAGCAAATGACCCAGAGGTCCGGAGCTTTGAGAGGTGACTAACAGGAACAGGAATGAAGGCACAGTGGAATTCATTCTGAAAAGCTTCAAGGCAGATGGTGCTAGGGTGGCTATGAATGTTGAATGGAGGGAGGAGTGGGTAGTAGATGAGGACTGAAATTAACTAAAAACAGAGTGAGTCCCCTGTGGGAAAGCAACAAGTGTTTGATGATACAACAAATCACAGAAGGAGGGGAAGACAGTCCCAACGAGAGAGCAAGAAATTCCTATTGACTCCTCTAAGAAATCTGAATTCAAAACCTCAATTCTTCCACCACAAACATTTGACTATCACTTATAAGCCTTTACATTTAGCAGAATGTTCACTTTTCAGCTTCATTGTTTCAGCTATTAGAGCTAAAGGAATATCACTGTCACATGATTAATAAAATATAGTACTTCCCAGATACTACTTTTTAGTATGGCTCTCTTTTTCTTTACTAGAGGTCTATCAAAACATATTCAACTCAGTTTCAATATAGACAATTTAAAGCTTTGCTGAGTAATTTCAAGGACATGGTAAAAGATAAAATTATCTGAAAGTTAGTTTAACTGTATTCACTACTCGCATGCTTTAAGATCCATGTCTTTGCCTTACTTGCAGTGAGCCTATTTAACTACCACAATTTTACTGCAGGATATAAGGCAAACTATGATCAAACTACCAATCAAGGTAACCAGATGAAGTGTAAAAATTTAATGTTAACTTAATGTTAACTCCATAGTTCATATAATAATACTTTTTGATATAATTTTTCCTTCTTTGGTTTTAGGAAGATGATTCTAGTTAAATAAGTTTCATACATTAAACTAGGTACATTCAAATACAAATTTGGTCCCAGTAAGCGTATTTTACTTTTCTAGGTAACTTATTCTGTTACAAAACTTACAACCTGTACAGTTAGATTTTCTTTTTAATCTGGTTCTTGTTTTCCTAAAGCATGTGCCATCCTTTCTGCCTAGAATAATCTTCCTACCTATTCTGTTAGATAACTTTTTTCAGCATTTAAAACGGAATCCACTCATTTCCTTTGTAAAGCCTTCTTTGACCCTCCTATCTCCACTGCTACGTCTCTGAAGTTAATCATTTCCTCCTCTGAACAATGTATAGATATATAAAAATATAACATATATAAGTAAATATATATTTTTATCATATTATTTTACAATTCATATACATGTCTGTCTCTTAGTGATTATTTGTGGGGATAATATTATATTATTTTCATTAGTATATCGACAGAATAGTAAGTGTTCTAAGAACATGCTCAATAAATTTTGTTACATTGAACTATGTTTGGGCTTGTGGACTAATTTGTCACTTCCTTAATTTTGGCTGATTTTGCAATGGTGTTTACCAAAATTAATGTATATGGTTAAATAGAGTGCAAGATAGTGACTAATCAGATATGAAAACTTCCTTAAGGCCATTAGAGTCTAGGACAGAAAAAAAAAAAAAAAAAAAAAAAAAAAAGCATTACCACATCTGAAGTGTCTCCATTACTGGAGATTTTTATTGACCAAGAAATTTTTATTTGGTATATTTCCATCCTCCTTACCCCATTCTTCTTCTTTCTCCTTCTTCTGGTACTTTTCCCTTCAAAAGTTGGGCATTTCAAAAATGTCAAGGAACCCCTCTTGCCACACACTTAATTAAGAAAAAGATTCTATGTAAAGATTGTTTCTCAAACTTGAGTAAAATATAGACCTTTCTTTTTTTTTTTTTTTTTTTTTTGAGACGGAGTCTCGCTCTGTCGCCCAGGCTGGAGTGCAGTGGCCGGATCTCAACTCACTGCAAGCTCCGCCTCCCGGGTTCATGCCATTCTCCTGCCTCAGCCTCCCGAGTAGCTGGGACTACAGGCGCCCGCCACCTCGCACGGCTAGTTTTTTTGTAGTTTTAGTAGAGACGGGGTTTCACCGTGTTAGCCAGGATGGTCTTGATCTTCTGACCTCGTGATCCGCCCGTCTCGGCCTCCCAAAGTGCTGGGATTACAGGCTTGAGCCACCGCGCCCGGCCAGACCTTTCTTAAAATGAAAAAAATTTCATCAATTACTAGTGTTGGCTTAACTTACATTTGTTATGTTACTAAGATATGTATAAGAATAAGAGTAGGTATAAATTCATGTATTATTTTAGAAATAAACTGAAACACATTTCTAAATTAAATACATAAATCTAGGACTTAATTAAAATTAATATATTAATTAAATGTTATATAAATGTCACTGTTTGACATTTAAATGTCAATACTGAATTCAATAGTACAAGCATGCATTTTCTTGTCTTATATTTTACTTTTTGTGTACTTAGTTTTGTTCCCTTGTACTGCCTAGGCTATTCTGTGTATATTTTCCATTATTACTATCATTTTAATTTCTTTTTAATAGAAACATTTTTTTAACTATGAAAACATTATTTTAGTGGACCAATTAAATTAATGATGCATAATAAAATATAATAATGGAAAATTTAAAGGGCCATTTAACAAATATTTCTTCATTTTATATTTACTACTCTACATTTTGCCAGTGAGCTTGTACAAGTTGGTAGAAACAAAAAAATGGTTTGCCCAACATATTTGCTTGCAGTCTGAACTTACTGTTTTGGCACAAGTCCGTTTGAATTCAGCATGCCTCTGTTAACATGGTGCTCTGATAACTTTTAACCATCATATAGCACCAAACTGATTATAAAACCAAAAGCAAACCAGAGCACACAAATCTGTTGGAAAATTAATTTTTAATTTGGTTCTGCAGATGGCTCATTTACTCCTGTGTTTTGTCTCTCAGATTTAATGGGACTTTACTGCTATGTCTTAGAAGTGTCTAAGAAACCTCATTGGGTAGTGTCTCCATCAAGACATCTTCCCACTGTTGGTCATAGCTGTAAATAACACACTGTATGATCAAGAAGTCACTTTATTTCTTGTCTTGAGAAAAGTACAGATAGCATAGTACTGTACTATTCACCACCTAAGTACTTTCCTCTCAAAACATAAAGATTACTGGAACCCTTTCTTATTATGCCAGCTTTTTCTGTGATGGCCAAAAGAATTCCCTATCTCTATTTGATCTTCCAAAACATTTTTGTTTCACACAGTCATCCAATTCTTGCCTCTCTTTAGGTTGTATTCCTAATTTGTTACACACATGCAATTAATTATAATTAAAGGTAGGGAGGTGTCAACGCTGTAAGAGTTTTATAACATAAAGTTGTAGAAGTCTTCAGATAAATGAGAGATTCCTTTCATCCAGGGTATCTGAAAGGGCACTTCAAAATAACAGTAAATGAGCGATATCCATATCCACAATCATATGTTGTTGTTGTGGGAATTTTCTGGTTCCACTCATCCGTAGCTTGCACTCAGTTTCCTTCTCTTTTCCAACAAATGTCTATCTGCTTAACCACCAGGATTGGAGCCTAAACAAAGATATATGGCAGCTCCATGCAAATTAGAGGAAGTTTCCCATTCTTTCCAGGTAAATGTAGCTCAGCACCCGATTGCATAGTTTGGTAAGCGGGGCACATGCTGATTTTAAGCCCTCATTTTTTCCCCCATGGTTGAGTGCTCCATTTCAAAGCGTGGCGTACACAATTGCCTATGATGGCATTGACCATGATTAACTCAGACACTGTCACATAAACCAATTTAGATTAATAAAATACAAAAAGAACATTAATGGGGGCTTTGGAAAATTAAAAAAAAAAATTGTTCTATGGAATCTATGAAAAAGGCACTTTGTCCTACTGGACATTAATAAGAAAGCAGATAGTTTTAGTTCCTGCAAGTTGATATCATAGGGCCATAAAATCTTGGGATTAGCTTTAATAGGAAGCTATATTAGTTAGGCTACAACAAACAAAAATGACTCAAAAACAATATGGTTTATTTCTAATTTAAATAAATTCCAAGTTTTTGATTGCTTTTGTTTTTACTTTCAGGGATAGAAGAGCCTCACATTTTTAAAAACAGCTTTATGGAATTATAACTGATGTGCAAGAAACTGCATATATTTGAAATAGACAAATTAGAAAACTTTTGACATATATATTTACATGTGAACATTCTAGTTCATTCTAGATTATTCTTTTTTTCCAGCCCCAGGTTGTCTCCTCACACACATTTGCTGATCAGTACTTTGCTGAACACTAAAGGTGTACCCTCTGCATATCTCCTTAGTTGTTTCTCTGTGCAGCACTTTCCTTTCTATTTGCTGTTTTGTGAACTCCATCTGCCTGGGTCCCTCCCAGACTTATATCTGATGCCTCATTTTAGAAAATGTGCTGGAATCTGCTTGGGTTCCTGCTCCCTGAGCTGCGTCTTGCAAATTCTCTCAAGGCAGTAAACTGGAAAAGTTGTAGGACCCACTCATTTGCTGTTTTTAAAAGATTACTAACTATCCTTCAATATCTGACTTACATGTCCAATACATAGAAAACCATTGCTTCAAATATTTTGTAAGATTTATTCATCGTTTCAGAAAGGAAGACATATCTAGGCCCTTTCTCCCATTCTAGATAGAAGCAGAAGTGCCCAGTCTCCTAATATCTTGTGGCTCCTCCATTCTAACATACAGCTTGCATGATCTCTATGCACTTTTCTGTCAAGCCACGGAAAGAGAAAGAGCCACATGATCGACATGAAGAATCACATGTGAGTACTTTCTGTGAGTCAAGTCTGAAAGTGGTTGCTAACTTCTGTCACATTTCGCTGGCCAGATCTTAATCACAAGGCTGCACCTGACTGAAAGGTCAATGGGAAATAATACTCAAACTGTAATTACAGGAAAAAATAGGAAATGCTTTTTGGTAAATGGCTAGCCAGTCTCTAACACATTGTGCCTTTATAGGCATCAAACTACATTTTACTTCTCCTCCCACAAAGTACAAGATACTCATTTCATCTCATGGGAGACAACCTGTAGTCACATACAGTTATTTATGATCTTCCAGTACTATCCTCTTCTCTTCATCAAGTCCGATTATTATCTCTAATAATCCCGCAGCATTTGAAGCAAAAATTACTTATTTTTTCCTCTATATCCACTCAATAAATAGTATTGGAGCAGGGATTGGATAATTAAAAAGAAAAAAATAAAGAGTAGGATTTCTACTATAGTCAGTAGTGCACAACAATGACGAAAATCCTGCCAGGCAGGAATTGTGAAGTCCCACTCTCCTAATAAATGGAGAAAATTCATTGATTAGACTTTTATTTTGCCTTCTGAAAAGAACTTTTTCACTCTGTTTTCTTCAGGCTGACTTCTCTGAGTATTTCCTATTAATTTCTCCATCACTTTTCATGTTGACATCTTATATTTACAACAGCCTATTTTAAGCTAATAACAACTTAATAGTTGTGTATATATGTATAGCTTTCTGTGTATCAATTATATTTCAATAAAGTGAGCTTATTTAAAGAAAAATTTCGTATGTTTATAGACAGATGAAACTATCTGGAAGCAAATAAGTTTACTATATTTTGAGGAAACTGAATTGCTAAAGAAGCCATTAACCAATACAAAAAAAAAAAAGAATGCCTTGACCAGTCAAGGCTTTAAAATCTGGATGACTACAAGATAAGAAAAGAGGAGCAAAAGAACTACAAAACGAGATAGAAAACAATGAACAGAATGGTACTGGTAAGTCCTTATCTATCAATAATTACTTTAAATGGAAATGGATTAAACTCCCCAATCAAAAGACATAGAATGACTTAATGGATAAAACCAGATCCAACTATATCCTCTCTACAAGAGATTCACCTTAGATTTAAGGCCACACAGACTGACAGTGAAGGGATGGAAAAAGATATTTCATGTAAATAGTAACCAAAAGAGGACGAGGATGGCTCTTGCCCTCTTAGAGGGCAAAAAATAGATTTAAAGTTAAAAACAGTCATAAAAGACAGAGAGGGCCATTATATAATAGAAAAGGGTCAATTAATCAAGAAGATATAATAATTATAAATACATGTGGACCCACTATCATAGCACTTAAATATATAAAGCAAATATTTATTTACAGATCTAAAGGGAAAAATAGATAGCAATACAATAATAATAGGAGACTTCACCCCATTTTCAATAATAGATAGAACATCCAGACAGAAAACCAATAAGAAAACAGCAAACTCGAACAACACTATAGACCAAATGGTCATGACAGATGTATACAGAACATTCTGCCAAACAGCAGTAGATTATACATTGTTCTCGAGGGTACATGGAACATTCTCCAGAGTAAAGTTTATTTCTAGATATAATTCTAAAGCCTAATTCATTTTTGTTTTTGATTTATCATCCCTATATCTACCATTCACAATAAGGATAGTTAACTGGAAACCATTTGAAAAAGTTTGTAGCAATAATATACACTATTAGGCCATTGTTGCTGAAATCCTGTTTATAATCTTATCTTTTACTGTTTGAAGTCTAGAATTAATCATCTTTCCCCTTCCCTTTGGATCCTAAATTACGGAATCTATATATTACCTTTTAATTCTGACTGAAAACTGACTTTTAAATAGGCTAATCTCTTTCTTCAAATGATTTGTCAGCAAAGCAACAAATAGTAGCAACACATACTCAACATTGTATATCTTTTCAACCACTTTTCCTAACGTTACAGGCTCATAGTCTACCTTCTACATTACTGAAGCATTTGCTTTATGAAATGTTTTCTTCTATTGTATAACATAGATCGCTATTTTTTCAGCATGTTTTCTTTATTATTAAACCAACTACAACTAAACAACTAAACCAATCCTATAAAGTTTAGGTTGTTCTTGAGGTATCATTCCACTTCTGTTATCAATATTTTAATGTAAGTCAGTAAAGTAAGGTAATGGCTCAAACAGCACAACAATTTATTTCCCTTTTACATAAAGTCTAAAATGGGTATTCATCATTGGCAGTGGCTTTCCTGCAACTGGCTTGAACCTGGGCTTGCCACATACGGTTTCTAAGATTGTGATGCTTTTCTTCATCAGCTTGTGGAAGGAGATAGCACGAAAAAACACACATAGGCTCAAAACAGAAGTAGACAAAATTTTGCCAACTGTCACCTGGCCAGACTTTAGAGACATGCACAAATTTACCTATAAGGAAGGCTAGGAAATACATACAATCCAGTGGTGTCATCA
Source organism: Chlorocebus sabaeus (assembly GCF_047675955.1). Taxonomy (NCBI): domain Eukaryota; kingdom Metazoa; phylum Chordata; class Mammalia; order Primates; family Cercopithecidae; genus Chlorocebus; species Chlorocebus sabaeus. The sequence goes on along the minus strand of NC_132904.1, from coordinate 84,756,624 downwards.
GGAGAAAGAGCTAAAAATTTTAGGGTATAGCTAACCATTTTATACACAGAAGCCAATACTATGGAAGATAGAGTAGGAAGACAGAAAAACCTGGATCTTTCTTGACTTCTTTGAGCTACTGGATGTTTCACCATATTGCTAGACTGAATGTTTGCTAACGTTCCTTTTATTGTTGAAGGTGATTTTAGTTGGAATTCTGCTACTTGCTATGCCAAATCTTATGATTAATACAATTGCCAAATAAATTTCCCATTAATATCAACTGACAAACCAAACACCGCCTGCTGCCTCCCTGCTATCTATTTGTATGATGCACAGTACAAATGTTTGATGTTTCAGTTGCCAGTGAGTACCTGATAAAATATCAGGTCTGCATCCTGAGAAATTCAACTGGATCCAAGAGATGAGGCCCATAGCCTCAAAATAATAGTGGTAGACTTCAACACTCCACTGACAGTATTAGACTGCTCATTGAGGCAGAAAACAAAGATATTCAGGACCTGAACTCAATATTTGACTAAATGGACCTAACAAACATCTCCACCCCAAAACAATAGAATATATATTCTAAATAAAACTATCAATCCAAAAACAATATAATATGTATCCTTCTCATCAGCATATGGCACATACTATAATATTGACCACACAATCAATCATAAAGCAATTCTCAGCAAATGCAAAAAATAAATAACCTCAAAATCATACAGACCACAGTGCAATAAAAATAGAAATCAATACTAAGAAGATGGCTCAAAACCATACAACTACCTGGAAATTAAACAACCTGCTCCTGAATTATTTTTGGGTAAACAATAATATTAAGGCAGAAACCAAGGCTCCTGAATTACTTTTGGGTAAACAATAATACTAAGGCAGAAACCAAGAAATTCTTTGAAACTAATGAGGACAAAGATATAACATACCAGGATCTCTGGGACACAGCCAAAACAGCACTAAGGGGAAAGTTTATATCACAACCACCAGCATAAAAAAGTTAAAAGGATCTCAAACTGACAACCTAATATCAGAGGAACTAAAACAAACAAGCAAACCAACCCCAAAGCTAGCAGAAGACAAAAAATAACAAAATCAGAGCTGAACTGAATGACATGGAGACGCAAAAAAACCACACAAGATCTCTGAATCTAGGAGTTTTTTCTTTAAGAGAATAAATAAGATTGATAGATCATCAGTTAGACAAATAATAAAAGAGAGAAGATTGAAATAAACACAATTAGATATGATAAAGGAGGCATTAGCACTGACCCCCTAGAAATACAAAACAAAACACCCAGAGACTACAAGGAACACTTCAACACACACAAACTAGAAAACTTAGAAATTGATAATTTCCTGAATACATAAAAACTCCTAAATTGAACCAGAAGAAACTGAATCCCTGAATAGATCAATAACAAGTTCCAAAATCGAATCAGTAATAAAAAGTCCACCAGCGGGAAAAAGTCAAGGACCAGTTGAAACCACAGACAATTCTTCCAGATATATAAATAAGAGCTTGTATCATTCTGCTGAAACTATTCTAAAAAAAAATGGGGATCAGGGACTGCTCCCCACCTCATTCTATGAGACCAGCATCATTCTGATACCAAAATCTGACTGACACACTGCAGAAAGAAAACTGCAGGCTGCAGACTGTAGGGTGCAGGCTGATATCCTTCATGAACACAGATGCAAAAATCCACAACAAAATACTAGCAAACCAAATCCAGCAGCACATCAAAAAGGTAATCCATCATTATCAAGCAGGCTTTACCCCTGGGTTGCAAGTTTGATAAACACGTGTAAACGATTAAATGTGAGTCATTACAGAAACAGAACTAAAAATAAATCCACATGATTATCTCAATAGATGCAGAAAAGGCTTTCAATAAAACTCAACATCCTTTCATATTAAAAACCCTCAACAATCTACGTATTGAAGGTACATCTATGACAAATCCACAGCCAGTATCATACCAAACGGAAAAAAGCTGGAAGTATTCTTCTTGAGAAAGAATGCATTCTCACTACTGCTATTCAATATGATATGGGAAGTTGAACAGCCAGCTTGCTCATACAAGAGACAGAAATAAAAGGCTTCCAAGGAGGAAGAGAGGAAGTCAAACCATCTCTGTTTGCAGATGATATGATTCTTCATATAGAATACCCCATAGTAAATGCCCCAAAGCTCCTAGATCTGGTAAACAACTTCAGCAAAATTTCAGGACACAAAATCAATTGCATTGCTATATACCAACAATGTGTAAGCTGAGAATCAAATCAAGAACACAATTCCATTCTCGATAGCCACAAAAGAATAAGATACCTAGTAATACAGCTAACCAGGGAAGCCAAAGATCTCTGTAAGAGTTACAAAACACTGCTGAAAGAAATCAGAGATTGCACAAACAAATGGAAGAACATTCCATGCTCATGGATAGGAAGAATCAATATGGTTAAAATGACCATACTGCTCAAAGCAATGTACAGATTTAATGCTATTCTTATCAAACTAACTATTGACATTCTTCACAGAATTAGAAAAAAAAAACTATTTTAAAATTTGTACAATGCCTAAAAAGAGTCTGAATAGCTAAAGTCATCCTAAGCAAAAAGAACAATGCTGGAGGCATCATGTTAGCTGACGTCAAACTATACTACAAGGCTTCAGTAACCAAAAAAGCATGACACTGGTGCAAACACAGACACATAGATCTGACAGAATAGAGAGCCCAGAAATAAAGCCACACACCTACATCATCTAATCATCTACAAAGTTCACCAAAATGAGCAATAGGGGAAATGAATCTTTGTTCAATAAATGATGCTGGAATAACTGGCTAGTCATATGCAGAAGATTAAAACTGGACCTTTTCCTTACAATACATAAAAAAATCAACTCAAGATGGATTAAAGATATAAATGTAAAACCTAAAAGAATAAAAACCCTGGAAAGTAACCTAGAAAACAGTATTCTGGACACAGGTCTTGGCAAAGATTTCATGCTGAAGATGCCAAAAGCAATTGTAACAAAAACAAAAGTTGACAAATGGGACCTAATTAAACTAAAGAGCTTCTGCACAGCAAAAGAAATTATCAACAGAGCAAACAGACAACCTACAGAATGGAAGGAAAAATTGGCAAATTATGCATCCCACAAAGGTCTAATAACCAGAATCTATAAGGAACATAAACAAATTAACAAGCAAAACAAACAATCTCATTAAAACGTTGGTAAAGGACATGAACAGATACATTTCAAAAGACAACATACTTATGGACAACAAGCATATGCGAAGATGCTCCACATCACTGATCATTAGAGAAAGGAAAATCAAAACCACAGTGAGATACTAAGTCACACCTGTCAGAATAGCTATTAATCAAAAGTCAAAAAATAACAGATGCTTTTGAGGTTGTAGAGAAAAGGACACACATAACACTGCTGGTGGGAATGTAAATTAGTTTAGGCATTGCAGAAAGAAGTTTGGCAATTTCTCAAATAACTTAAAATAGAACTCTCATTTGACCCAGCAATCCCATTATTTCATACATACACAAAGGAGTATAAATTGTCCTACCATAAACACACATGCAGGTGTATGCTCATAACAGCACTATTGACAAAAACAAAGACATAGAATAAATCTAAATGCTCATTAACAGAAGAGTGGATAAAGAAGATGTGGTACATATACACCATGGAATACTATGTAGTTATAGAAAATAATAAAATCATGTCTTTTGCAGCAACAGGAATGTAGCTAGAGTCTGTAATCCTAAGTGATTTAATGCAGGAACAGAAAACCAAATAGCGTGTGTTCTCACTTTTAAGTGGTGATAAACATTGAGTACACAGGGATACAAATAAGGGAACAGTAGACACTGAGGCTTACATGAGGGTGAGGGTTTGGGGGGAGGATGAAGATTGGAAAACTACTACCTATCAGGTACTATGCTTATTACCTGGGTGACAAAATAATCTGCACATCAAACCTTCATAACACACAATGTATCTACATAACAAACCTGCACGTGCACTAGAATTAAGTTAGAAACCTAGAATTAGAGTTAGAATTAAGAATTAATTAAGTTAGAAACAAACTGTCTTTCAGACCACAGTGCAATCAAACTAGAACTCAGGATTATGAAACTCACTCAAAACCACTCAACTACATGGAAACTGAACAACCTGCTCCTGAATGACTACTGGGTACATAACAAAATGAAGGCAGAAGTAAAAATGCTCTTTGAAACCATTAAGAACAAAGACACAACATACCAGAATCTCTGGGACACATTTAAAGCAGTGTGTAGAGGGATATTTATAGCACTAAATGCTCACAAGAGAAAATATGAAAGATCTAAAATTGACACCCTAACATCACAATTAAAAGAACTAGAGAAGCAAGAGCAAACACATTCAAAAGCTAGCAGAAGGCAAGAAATAATTAAGATCAGAGCAGAACTAAAGGAGAAAGAGACACAAAAAACCCTTCAAAAAATCAATGAATCCAGGAGTGGTTTTTTGAAAAGATCAACAAAACTGATAGACCGCTAGCAAGACTAATAAAGAAGAAAAGAGAGAAGAATCAAATAGACACAATAAAAAATGATAAAGGGGATATCACCACTGATCCTACAGAAATACAAACTACCATCAGAGAATACTATAAACACCTCTACACAAATAAACTGGAAAATCAAGAAGAAATGGATAAATTCCTGGACATATATACCCTCCCAAGACTAAACCAGGAAGAAGTTGAAACCCTGAATAGACCAATAACAGGTTCTGAAATTGAAGCAATAATTAATAGCCTACTAACCAAAAAAAGTCCAGGACCAGATGGATTCATAGCCAAATTCTACCAGAGGTACAAAGAGGAGCTGGTACCATTCCTTCTGAAACTATTCCAATCAATAAAAAAGAGGGAATCCTCCCTAATTCATTTTATGAGGCCAACATCATCTTGATACTAAAGCCTGGCAGAGACACAACAAAAAAAGAGAATTTTAGACCAATATCCCTGATGAACATTAGTGCAAAAATCCTCAATAAAATACTAGTAAACTGAATCCAGCAGCACATCAAAAAGCTTATCCACCACGATCAAGTGGGCTTCATCCCTGGTATGCAAGACTGGTTCAACATATGCAAATCAATCAACATAATCCATCATATAAACAGAACGAAAGACAAAAACTACATGATTATCTCAATAGATGCAGAAAAGACCTTCGACAAAATTCAACAGTCCTTCATGCTAAAAACTCTCAATAAACTCAGTATTGATGGGATGTATCTCAAAATAATAAGAGCTATTTATGACAAACCCACAGCCAATATCATAGTGAATGGACAAAAATTGGAAGCATTCCCTTTGAAAACTGGCACAAGACAGGGATGCCCTCACTCACCACTCCTGTTCAACGTAGTGTTGGAAGTTCTGGCCAGGGCAATCAGGCAAGAGAAAGAAATAAAGCGTATTTAATTAGGAAAAGAGGAAGTCAAATTGCCCCGGTTTGTAGATGGCATGAATGTATATTTAGAAAACCCCATCATCTCAGCCCAAAATCTCCTTAAGGTGATGAGCAACTTCACTAAAGTCTCAGGATACAAAATCAATGTGCAAAAATCACATGCATGCCTATCCACCAATAACAGACAAATAGAGAGCCAAATCATGAGTGAACTCCCATTCACAATTGCTTCAAAAAGAATAAAATACCTAGGAATCCAACTTACAAGGGGTGTGAAGGACTTCTTCAAGGAGAACTACAAACCACTGCTCAATGAAATAAAAGAGGACACAAACAACTGGAAGAACATTTCATGCTCATGGATAGGAAGATTCAATATTGTGAAAATGGCCATACTGCCCAAGGTAATTTATAGATTCAATGCCATCCCCATCAAGCTATCAATGACTTTCTTCACAGAATTAGAAAAAACTACTTTAAAGTTCATATGGAACCAAAAAAGAGCCCACGTTGCCAAGACAATCCTAAGCCAAAAGAACAAAGCTGGAGGCATCACACTACCTGACTTCAAACTATGCTACAAGGCTACAGTAACCAAAACAGCATGGTACTGGTACCAACACAGAGATATAGACCAATGGAACAGAATAGAGCCCTCAGAAATAATACCACACATCTACAGCCATCTGATCTTTGACAAACCTGACAAAAACAAGAAATGGGGAAAGGATTCCCTATTTAATAAACAGGACTGGGAAAACTGGCTAGTCATAAGTAGAAAGCTGAAATTGGATCCCTTCCTTATACCTTATACAAAAATTAATTCAAGATGGATTAAAGACTTAAATGTTAGACCTAAAACCATAAAAAGCCTAGAAGAAAACCTAGGCAATACCATTCAGGCCATAGGCATGGGCAAGGACTTCATGACTAAAACACCAAAAGCAATGGCAACAAAAGCCAAAATTGACAAATGGGATCGAATTAAACTAAAGAGCTTCTGCACAGCAAAAGAAACTGCCATCAGAGTGACCAGGCAACCTACAGAATGGGAGAAAATTTTTACAATCTACCCATCTAACAAAGGGCTAATATCCAGAACCTACAAAGAACTCAAACAAATTTACAAGAAAAAAACAAACAACCCCATCAAAAAGTGGGCAAAGGATATGAACAGACACTTCTCAAAAGAAGACATTTATGTAGCCAACAGTCACATGAAAAAATGCTCATCACTGGCCATTGGAAAAATGCGAATCAAAACCACAATGAGATACCATCTCCCACCAGTTAGAATGGCGATCATTAAAATGTCAGGAAACAACAGGTGCTGGAGAGGATGTAGAGAAATGGGAACATTTTTACACTGTTGTTGGGACTGTAAACTAGTTCAACCATTGTGGAAGACAGTGTGGCGATTCCTCAAGGAACTAGAACTAGAAATACCATTCGACCCAGCTATCCCATTACTGGGCATATATCCAAAAGATTATAAATCATGCTGCTATAAAGACACATGCACATGCATGTTTATTGCAGCACTATTCCCAATAGTGAAAACTTGGAACCAATCCAAATGTCCATCAATGACAGACTGGATTAAGAAAATGTGGCACATATATACCATGGAATACTATGCAGCCATAGAGAAGGATGAGTTCATGTCCTTTGCAGGGACATAGATGAAGTTGGAAACCATCATTCTGAGCAAACTATCGCTAAGGACAGAAAACCAAACACTGCATGTTCTCACTTATAGGTGGGAATTGAACAATGAGAACACTTGGATACAGGTTGGGGAACATCACACACTCGACCTATCTGGGGGTTGGGTGAGGGGGCAGGGATAGCATTAGAAGATATATCTAATGTAAATGATGAGTTGGGTGCAGCACACCAACATAGCACATGTATATGTATGTAACAAACCTATACATTGTGCACATGTACCCTAGAACTTAAAGTATAATAATAATAATAAAAGAAGTTAAATAAATAAATGTCAATGGAACACACACAGAGAATTGAAATAAAAATTGAGTCTATAATTATATATTATCATATGTATTAAGTTGGTGCAACAGTAATTACAGTTTTTTGCCATTACTTTCAATGGCAAAAACAGCAACTACTGTTGCACCAACCTAATAGTATCTTATAAAGAATTTGGCCAGGCACAGTGGCTCATGCCTGTAATCCCAGCACTTTGGGAGGTTGAGGCTGGAGAACTGCTTGAGCTCAGGATTTGGAGGGCAACATAGTGAGACCCTGTACCTACAAAAAGTTAAAAAAATTAGCCGAGTTTTGGCATCCCTGTAGTTCCAAGCATGAGATTTTGTTCTTATTTTTTAACACATTACATATGAAATGCATGAGTGGCTGAGGTGGGAGGATTGCTTGATCCCGGAGCAAGGCTGAGGCTGCAATGAGCAGTGATTGCACCACTGCACTCCAGCCTTGGTGACAGAATGAGATCCTGTCTCTAAAAAATATATATATATATTTGTGGGGGTAGAATTTTTTTTTTTTTTTTTTTTTTTTTTTTTTTTTTTTTTAGACAGAGTCTCACTTTCTCCCAGGTTGGAGTGCAGTGGCACGATCTTGGCTCACTGTGAGCTCTGCCTCCCAGGTTCACGCCATTCTCCTGCCTTAACCTCCCGAGTGGCTGAGACTACAAGTGCCCGCCACCATGCCCAGCTAATTTTTGCACTTTTAGTAGAGACGGGGTTTCACCGTGTTAGCCAGGATGGTCTCGATCTCCTGACCTCGTGATCCGCCCGACTTGGCCTCCCAAAGTGCTGGGATTACAGGCGTCAGCCATGTGCCTGGCCCCTTGTGGGGGTAGAATTTTTTGTTGTTGCTGAATATCACCTCAAATTAAATGTTTAATTTAAAAAACCTAAGTTTTTATTAAGTTGTGTGAATTGCTTTGACACACTCCAGATGAAAAGTGCTAAGTATAATTAGATGTAGACAATTTGCATATGCTAAAAATTATGTTCAAAGACCACGATGGTTTTTTCCTAAAATTTGCACTTTGGAGAAACTCCCAAGATATATAAAACATAATGTATACAGCTTAAGAAGATTATTTTTATTTCTTTCTATTTCATTTTGGAAAAAAGTGGATGTTTTAATATCATTTGAGAAAGGAAATGATATTTTCTTAAAATGCTGTTTCCTGTGATATATCACTTCATATGTAATATGTTAAAAATAAGAACAAACTCTCATTAAGAAACTAGTGCTGTTATATTTAAAGAGCTCTATTTGGGATCAAAAACAATAATTTGCTGAATTTTATCTTAAACATGCTTTTAAGGGACAATGGACCATGACTGAATTAATGCATTTCATAATATTTGAAGCCAAAGAAATCCTCGTTATACAAACAAGTAGAACTAAGAAATCTACCTACATATGTAATACTGTTTTAACTGTACTTACATATCTACATATACATTACAAGAGAAATAAATAATAGAATGAAATGCAAAAAATATTGGCTGCGATTGTGCTGGATGACAAAACTACGAGATCTTTTTTTTCTACTTTTTATATTTGCCAAACTTCTTGAAAATGCATCTGCATGAATGTATACTAAAAATAATAAACTAAAAAATATCCCCTATTTTGTCTGAGTGGTAAATGAAAACTCAGAATTTTATATATGCATTGGCAAAAGCACTTATGATTTACTAATAACTCTAAAAATAAGTTATTTTCTTTTTTGTGACTATATCTTCTTCATAAAGTGGACAGTAACATACAGATTGGTGAAGAGAAGTTCAGAAAATTGTTGCTGTTTAGCAATAATAATTCATATTTGTTAAGCACTTACACTAGTAGTCTATATACAATAACTCAATACTCAGAACAACCCTATAAGGTAGTACTACTTTTATGTCCATGTTATAGGGGCAGAAGCTGAGGCACAGAGAGGTTAAGAATCATGCTAATGGTCACACAACTAACAAATGGCAAAGCAAGAATGAATCCAGGCACTTTGACTACAGGGCCAACTGGCTTATTATGCCTGCACTTACCAAATGTCTACTATGTGCTTTGCACTTTTGATTATGCATCATTGCTTAATGGAAAGGATGATGACCTCAGATCTAGATGGTTCTGGGTTTAAATTCCAATTCAAATAAGTTCAAGAGATCTATTGTACAATATGGTAACTATGGTGAATAACAATGTATTATATTCTTGATAATTGCTAGAAGAGTAGGTTTTTAAGTGTTCTTATCATAGAAAATGATAAACACGTGAAGTAATGCATATGTTAATTAGCTCAATTTAGCCATTCCACAGTGTAGACATATTTCAAAACAATGTGTTGTACATGATAAATACAATTTTTGTCAATTAAAAATAATATATGCACCATAAAAATCAAATTTCAACTTAAGTATTCACTTGTTATATGTCTTTAGAAAAGAAACCTAGCCTCTCAACCTGTTTCTTCATAAATAAATGGCAATAATGGTACTATTTGACAATAAAAAAGAATAGATTTGAATTACATATTAGGTATGTACACACACAAGAAAACTCTGAGGAACATTAAGTAACTTCCCCAAAGATCATACCACTAGTGAGTAGCAGAGCCACAGTTCAAACTCAGGTCTGCTTGATGCAAGGCAGCATGTGCTACAGAGTTTCAGAGAGGCTGGGGAATCACTTCTAGTTGATAATGTTCACTGATACTTTCATAGAGAAGATTGAGTTATTTTAATCTTTTAGTTTTATAGCATGGGTAATAGAGTTCTTTTAGTCTTACAGTGTAAATCTTATGTTTAGGCTTAGAATATTAGCGTCGAGTCTTACTGAAGAGTTTTTAAAATCTTATAGCATGGGAAAAGAGGCACAGTGAGAAACTGTAACTTAACTTTTCTATAGTGATCTCTTCAATGTCCTAACAATTGCTCAGTTAGTTATCTGATGTAATTTTCACCACTACGGAGGGTAGATAATATTCATCTAATTTTACAGCTAAAGAGCCTGGAGCTCAGAGAGAACCAATGACTGGTCAAGATCACGCTCCAAATAAGTTGTAGAACTAGTACTAGACCCAATAATTTGTATTTTTCAGTAAGATTTGAAAAGCCGTGAATGCAAAGTTTGCCTCCTAGCATACAGTGTCCCAGGGATCTGCTACAAGTGTTTCCTACTTTCTGCAAATATGACCATCATTTTCTTTGCTGAGACCCATAATTGTAGCTTTTTTAGTCATGTTTGTCAGCCCAGTGTTCCAAATCTTGTTTTTTCCTAGTTCTGCTAACTTTTCTGTATAATAAATGCCAGGCAGCACTAGCTAATTAACAAGCAGCAGACAATGCATGTTGATAAATAACTCTTACTCTTCCAAGTCCATATTTACATCCAGTGACTTGTGACCTCACTGTGAACCCAAGTGGCACTAAAGCTACCACTGTGATTAGGGTTAGAATAAACATAATCTGCTTAGCCTCAGTTGAAACTGTGAAAATCTCTTTCATCTTCAATTATTATTTATTTGGTCATTTGGCCCATTTCTCTGGGGGGCAAGGGGCTGTCTAATCTCTCAGGCTGAGCCTCAGGAGTCTGTAACAACAGGAAAGAATGCCAGACCTGCATACCAAGAACTGGGAGTCTGGGCCATAAATCTAAGAGGCCATGACCCCAATGTGGGTGGAGATAAGGAAGTTTCAGGAGCATGCTTATTTGACAGTTATTCTCCAAAGTAGCTGCTTTCAAAATAGATCAGAAAAGTTCCTAGCATTGTACAATTTTTCTAAGTGGAGGAGAATAAATAAACTGTACTACCTTTAGAAACAATACATAATGTAGAGTAAACTGAGACACTGCAGTGACTCAGGAGTGACCCAGCTAATTGATCTACTGCACTCCCAAGGGTTCTCATGTCAGCAAGGCAAAGATGTGCTTCTTGGAGACTCACAGGAATTATTCCAGAACTGCCAAGAGTGTTGAAAATGTGTTTAAGAAGACCATATACCCAGATTAGATTACCTTGGAGGAACTCAGCTTTAAACAGTAAGCAGTAAAGTTTTGGCCAAAGTATCCTTTCCTCAAATGGAGAAAGCATCTGGGCATGGAGATTCATGCTTATAATCCCAGCTATTTGGGAGGCCAAGGCAGAATGATCAGTTGAGGCCAGGAGTTCAAGATCAGCCTGGGCAATACAGCAGGACCCTGTCTCTACAAAAAAGAAAAAAAATTGCTGGGCAAGATGGAGCACAACTATAGTCCCACCTATTCAAGAGGCTGGGGTGGGAGGACCAGTTGAACCCAGGAGTTCAGGGCTGCAGTGAGCTATGATTACACCACTGCATTCCAGTCTGGCTGACAGAGTGAAACACTGTTTTCAAAAAATAAAAGGAGAAATCAGCAACAAACACTAGTTCCATGGGTCTTGGCGTTTGTGACGCCTACAACCCTGATATTCCTGAGACTTCTAGTACCAAGCAAGTTGGAAGAATTGGTGCCTCTTTTTGGATTTGTCATGGGATTATCAACCTCAAGCAGCCCAACAGCCATGTCTCGGGGTCCTCAGGTTTTTCTTGTCTCTATTCCCTCTAACATAGACCAATTTGTGCAACAATACACCTTACTTGGGAAAGATGATTGATTCCAGCAGTCTTTATAAGTATCTCTTTTCCAAGGTGAACTGGCAGAATGAGGAGGCACCAATCATCTGTATGGTTTTGCAAAGATCTGGGAAACAAACTCTGATCAACATAAAAACATTGCCAAACACCTTCAATCAGTAGACATGAGTCTAATAGATCAGAACTAAGAGTTTTGTTTTTCTTTCATAAGAACAAAAGCAATCAAACAACAGCAACAACTAAACCTCACATCTTTTCTCTTTGCCCCCATTTTCTATCTTTGTTTTGAGTTCTTCCTAAAGTTCTAAATATAGGGTGGTTATTAGGTGACTTGGGGGAAAATGGTAGAAACCAGCCAGTTTTTCCTTTCCTCCAAGGTTGCCCCTAATTGAGCTTAGCTCACTGAAAGGATCTTCCAATATTAACACAATTTAAGAATTCCTGCTCCCCACAGGTTATCTATTATTTATTTCACTAAATACCTGGTTATTGTTGAGGTTAAGATATGTCAGAGCTTGCAAATCTACAGACAACATAAAATTTCAGTGCTATTTAAATACTTCTCATATGGGTGGGTGAAGGTGGGGGGCCTGTATCCGTGTTTTTACACTACTGATACAGACAAATCTGAGACTGGGCCATTTATAAAAGAAAGAGGTTTATTGAACTCACAGTTCCACATGGCTGGGGGGGCTTCACAATCATGGTGGAAAGTGAAAGGCATGTCACACTCTGGTGGCAGATAAGACAAGGCCTCTGGGCCTGTGATAGAGGGGGCTGCCATGAAGACCTCTGACATGCCCTGGAGACATTTTCCCCACTGTCTTGGGGATTAACATTCATCTCCTCATTACTTATGCAAATTTCTGCAGTCAGCTTGAATTTCTCCTCAGAAAATGGGTTTTTCTTTTCTATCACATTGTTAGGCTGCAAATTTTCCAAACTTTTATGCTCTGCTTCTCTTATAAAACCTAATGCCTTTAACAGCATCTAAGTCACCTCTTTAATGCTTTGCTGCTTAGAAATTTCTTTTGCCAGATACCCTAAATCATCTCTCTCAAGTTCAAAGTTCCACAGATCTCTAGGGAAGGGGCAAGATGCTACCAATCTCTTTGCTAAAACATAAAAAGAGTCACCTTTACTTCAGTTCCCAGCAAATTCCTCATCTCCATTTGAGACCACCTGAGCCTGAACCTTATTGTCCATATCACTATCAGGCTTTTGGTTAAAGCCATTCAACCATCTCTAGGAAGCTCTAAACTTTCCCACATTTTCCTGTCTTCTTCTGAGCCCTCCAAACTGTTCCAACCTTTGCCCCTTACTCAGTTGCAAAGTCATTTCCAAATTTTCAGGTATCTTTTCAGCAGCACCCCACTCTACTAGTACCAATTTACTGTGTTAGTCTGTTTTCACACTGCTAATAAAGACATACCTTAGACTGGGCCATTTACAAAAGAAAGAAGTTTATTGGAGTCACAGTTGCATATGGCAGAGGAGGTCTCACGATCACGTTGGAAGGTGAAAAGCACATCTCACATGGCAGCAGACAAGACAAGAGAGCTTGTGTAAGGAAACTCTCCTTTTAATACCATCACATCTCGTGAGACTAATTCACTATCACAAGAATGGTACAAGAAAGATCTGCCCCCATGATTCGATTACCTCTGACTAGCTCCCTCCAACAACATGTGGGAATTTAAGGTGAGATTTGTTTGGGGACACAGCTAAATACATCAGGGCCCTGGGGGGGTATACATTTTCCAATAGTTTTTTTAGGAAGTTGCTATGGCATTATTATCAAAAACTGATAAAGAAAGTTTAATTGATTAAGCTGTATATTTATATTTTGGGAACCTAGCGCTTTTTAAAAACTAGATAAATAGATCTAAGTATCTCTTCAAAATCAAGTTGCTAATTAAAAGTTTTCAGTGAAAGACGTTGTAAACCAAGTTGAGCAAGTCTTCCAGAAAGTAGAATATAGAGACAAAAAGAATGAAACATTGTTTAAAAAGTCTTAATGGTGTCCTAGAATTAGATTTTAAAATTTTTGAGAGATTAAGAACAAATAAAAAGAGAGATAAAATTATCAAAGAAATAATGCAAGAATGCTTTTGATAAATGAAAGCCATCTGTGTCCAGATGAAAGAGACTACTTGGTAACTTAAACCAAGATGTGTTAACTATAAAATTTAAAAATATCAAGAATAAATAAAAATAAATAATAAATCCTTAAAGGTTTTCAAGATAATTACATATTAATTTCATTAGTTTTAAAACCAATCCATATATATCCTAGATAATTTAGAAAAGTATAAAGAAGAAAAAGGTTTGTTCTAGTTATATGTATAATCATGTACATACACTTATAAAATCTGGATAATTTACGTATGTATGCACATATATATGTAATTTTATATTTTCTTTTCCAAGTAATAGCTTGAATATTCATTCTATTAATATTCTTCATAAACATGATATTTAATGGCTATAAAATATTAAATTTTATGGCTATGACATTGTTTAACCAGTTTCTATTGATAAATATTTAGGTTGCTACTAAAAATAATGCTGCATTAAATATCTTGTGCATAAATCTTGGAAAGACTGCCTGATTATTTATTTGGGACAGATTCTTAAAAGAGGAACAACTGTTTAAAGGGTACTTACTAGTTGTTGGATAATTATGCCTGTCTTTAAGATCCTTCATGCATATGACCTGGTTGTTTTTGAGAAGGTGCTGTCAATTTAGAGAAGATACTCAAAGGAGGTTAAAAGGGTGTGTGAAATAAAGGGATCAGGCTGACTCTGAAACTAGTGGCAGAGTCAGTAAGGGAATGCAGCCCCATAACTTCCACGCTAGCAGTCTTTGTGCACTCATCTTCCCATTGCTTTCTATGGATGCCAGTAGCAATGTTCATGCCTCTTATAAAAAAATAAAAATAAAAGAAATAAAACAAAATGCCAGGTATCTTACTGCATTTCAGGCTCAAAATTGTTGGCAGTAACATCAGACATGGTCTTGCATGATTCATATTTTTCATTGTCATTAGAAGACTTACGGAGTGCCTGTACAAGTCAAGACATTAATACGGCCTGGCATAAAAAAATATGGACCATTTCTTGAGCATGCCAGTATCATGGAGCAGGCTGCCCCTTGTGCTGATAGGGTATATTCTTCTGATTTTATGGGTTAGAGTCAAACAGGAGGGCAACAAAATCTACAAAAAGAATGCTGGGGAGAGGTAGAACGGTGAAATGGCATACATATAAACTGCTATTATACAGGCATGCTAAACAGAGACATGCCTTCTTTTAGACTCAAGGAGATTTATCATTTAAGATTTGGTTTGGCTGCATAAACAGAAAACCCAACTCATCAAAAGGTTAAACAAAACAAGGTATTCTGCTCACACATAAGTTCAGAAGTTACAATAAGAGGAGTAAGTGTCCTATTGCAGTAGTATCTTTATTTTATTTTACTTTTGAAAGGCAGGGTCTTACTATGTTGCCCAGTCTGGACTTGAACTCCTGAGCTAAAGCAAATCTCCCACTTCAGCCTCCCAGTAGTTGAGACTACAGGCAGATGCCAACATGGCCAGCTTGTAGTAATTTATTTTTGAAGATTGATCTGGGGTTGGTGAGGGATAGGACAAAGCAGAGGAAACTGAATCAGGAAGATGTCCTTAGGAAACAACTACTTGATGAGATATTAAGAGGGACTGAAATGACAGCATGAATGAAAGAGACACTGGAGAGAAGATTTTGCAAGTTGGTGTCAAAGTGGAAAAGTAGGGCACAAGCAGGAAAGAAGTGAAGATGATATCAAGGTTTGGATATCGGGAATTTCAATCCAAACTGGGGAGAGACAGTCAATTCCCTTACAGGCACATGGAGCTTGTCCTCATGAGCTAAGCCAGGGCTACTGTGGCAGAGTCACTCCAGGACAGTATGAGTACCTTGTCTAACTGGTTTTGGAGTGTCTGCCTGATTGTGCCACCCATGAAATAGTGCGTTGGTTCCCTTAGGAGGGCACACCTCTCAGCACTGATAAGATTAGGGTGATCAGAATGAGAAAGGTTGACTAGAAAAATACTGAAACCTAAAACACTGATACCCAGCCCTTAGTGGTGAGACAGGAAACTTCATTGTCTCTACACATTGAATGCTGAAACCTGGAACAGGAGTGACTGGAAATCTTCATCCAAGACCTATTCAGTACACATTTGATTTTAACTTTGTTTTCTTCTTTTGATATCAATAATGTTTCCATAAAAATGAAATAAATATAGAAAAGCAGGGAAATATATAAAAAAGAAGCAATAATCTCACCATCCAGAGACAAACTCTAATATGTGGGTACATAAATTTCTGTACCTTTTTTCCATCAACAATGTGTGTGTTTATGTAAAAAGGAAACTATGTATTTTACGCTAAATTGGAGACAATAACTTTTTGTGATTTGTTGACCTCCCATTTAAAAAAGTTATGAAAAAAATTGTGAACATTTTTCAAACTGTAATATTTTCTTTAACATTGTTTATAAAGGCGGTATAATGTGCCAGCACATATGTATACCATTATAATATTTAACTTCATGTGTATTCAGGGAATTCTGATTTTTTGTTTTTATAAGCAACACTGCAATTGGAATTCTTAAAACTAAATTGTCACATACACCTTTAATGCTTTCCTTACCATAAATTCCTAAAAATGGAATTGTTAACAAAGGGCACATGCATTTTAAGGTTTTTGATATATATAACCACATTTCCTTTTAACAACTTTTTCTTACGTTAGTTCCACCACAGGATCATATGATAATATCCATTTTTTTACATTCTCATCAAAATTGGATACTTTTAGTACTAAAATATATTTGTCAATTTAAAAAGTAAAAAATGGTATTACATTATTGCTTAATTTTCATACTTTTATTACTATCCTAGTGAAAAATGTACTTTTCACATTATTGGCTTTTTGCTTGTCCTGTGTGGTCAATTGCTTATTTATATCTTTCTCTATCTAATTTAGTGTCTAAAAAAGTTATTAGAACAATTTAATATAAGGTATATTTCCTTTTGCCTGTCTTAAATGTTGCAAAATTTTTCTCATTCTGCAAGTATCATTTATCTTGCTTCTGGTGATTGTTAATATCTACACATTTAGGTTTTTTTTTTTCTTTTATTATTTCTGCCTTTCATGTAATATTTAAAGGTCCTTTCTCCACAATAATAATGCATAGATATTCACCTTTTTGTTATAATAGTAATTTTGTGGAGTCGTGGAAATGCCGTCAGGAATTCATTTGAGATGGGTAACAAAGAGAGAGGAATCAAGAGTGACTGAGTTTTTGAGCTTGGTAGACTTTGATGAGGGAGGAACCACTGACCAAAAACCAGGAATACAGGAAAGGGAACAAGTCTGTTAGGGTAGATAATGAGTTCAGTTTTGCACATGTTGCATTTAAACTGTCTGCCAGAAAGCCTGGTAGAAATGCCCAACAGGCAGTTGGAACAAGGGTATGGAATGCAGGAGTAAGGTTGTGTTTTAAATAAAGATACAGAAATCATCAGCAGACATCTGATAGTTTAACAACATGTTCTTTTCAGTGCATATCCTGGGCCAAGCACTATGCTAAGCACTTCACATAATTTTATTTGGTCTTCTCAAAAAAATATGAGGTTAAAATTATTACCCTCATTTTATACCTGAAGGGATGGGTTTGCAGAAGTTAAACTACAAAGTTCTTACGACTGGGTAGTGGTAGAACTTGAATATGAAATCAGGTAAGTTCACCTGATTTCAGAGTTCCTAACCCCATTTGCTCTATTGTCACAGGAGTGGATGAGCTCAAGCAGGGAAAGTCAGAGTCCCAAGGATGAAGAATAGCAAACTTTAGTGGATGGGCAGAAAAGAAGGGAAGTTGTGAAGGAGTCTGAGAAGGTTAGAGTGGAAGGCAGAAGGCCATGTGTATACATGCTGCTGCTTTAACCAGAATGGAAGCATTTTGACGGTAGGGGCTTATATCTTATACACTCTTTGAGATAAATGTGAGACCTTTCTTCTGACCCTGATCCTCAGAAAAGTCTGTTACAATGCTTTGTACATAAATATTTCTTTGTTTATGCTGTGATGGTCTGTCAGTAATTCTCTTGCATTAACTTTCTGAGCTAGACCTTACCAGTCCCTGTGTCCTCACGCATTATGGACTAGGGGTTCATTCACTGGAGAGCCTCAGTGCTATCCTATCACCTTCTCTGAAAGCAACAGGAGTAGACTCCTTGGTATATGCTCTCTATGTGCCCTGGGTCAGACCTCTTCTCACAAATGCACAGCATGACAATTTTACTTGTGTTGACTTTTTGCCTGAGTTGGTGAGAGATTATGGAATATATCCTTTTATCTTTGAATCATAGATTTTTCTTTTCTTCCTTTATTGGCTGTTTCCCTGCATAGTTAGGACTTTATCAAATGCAAAGAGAATCAACCTCTTTTCTTCATAGCCTGAATATTTAGTAGCATAGCAGAAACAAAGCTATAGTAGAAGCCTGGACCTGAAATTTATCACATACTAAAGGAGTGTGGTATAGTAGAAAAAGCACAGATTTAGGAATTAGGTGTTACGATTCTCATGCTGTCACTCCATATCTGTGACTTTGGAAAGATTATTTAAATGATTTGAGCCCTATTTCCCTCATTATAAAGTGAAGATACTTGTTACCGAGTGATCGTGAAGATCAAATAAACTTACCAAGATAAAGGGCTTAGCTCGTTGTAGGTTCCCAGAATGAGGAAGTTGAAATTCTGGCACATACAGAATCATTTTGCTCCATGTTCTCAGATGCTTGCCTCTTGGCCATTCCATAGCTTATTTCCACTCGTCCATGTTAGGTACTGTTAGTAGAAAAATAAGCCCCAAGTCAGCCACGCCTGTCTGGCACAGCTAAGGCACATAATTTTAGTTGATGATAAATACACTGCTGAAAATGGTTTAGGTCATATCTGGTTTTCTTGATTCATACTATTGGTCAGTTAAAAAATGCACTTGCAATCAGTTTCTCATGATAACCCATAAATATCCTATTGTAGTCTTTCTTTCTGGAAAAAAAGCTAGATACAAATTTCTCATAGACTGGAGAGTATTTATTTCAAGCACATCCCATACAGAATCCATCTTGGCCTCTCTCCAAATAACCCAAAAGTTGCTTCCTACTTCTAGACACCTGCTGCAATCCTGGATCAATACTAGATGACTCCAATTGCAAGTCAGCACAGGTTTCAGACAAGCCTAGTGGGTAAAGAAAGAACTTTTTGAAGACAAGAAAGAAATAAGCTGCAACTTTAACTTGGCAGACCTATTTATTAAAATTGTGGTTTAGGAGAATTTTCCAAAACCCCTATAGCTGTAGATCTCATTTGAAAGCCCCAACTTTCCCCTCTTCTTCAGGAATGAATATTCTTTTTTATTATTATTATTATTATTATTATTTTTTTTTTGAGACGGAGTCTCTGTCGCCCAGGTTGGAGTGCAGTGGCGCGATCTCAGCTCACTGCAAGCTCCGCCTCCCGGGTTCACACCAGGGTATGAATATTCTTTAGGAAAGCCCTGGCTTATTCCTGTTGTCTGGTGTAATTATTCACAGTGCCCCCTTTCACTCTCAAGAGTCATAGTTTGAATGATAAAATATATGGTCATTTCTTCCAGGCCTTTTGCAGAGTAAAGTTCATCTGTTTTAAGACATATTTCTTGCATTAATCTAAGAAAAATTAGATTACCTTTTCTATAACAGAGCCCTTGGGACCCCATCTTGCAGTCATTTACATATTTCTTCAGGGCAATAATTAAAAGCTCACATAAGCTAATGAATAACTCCCCATGGCTCTCTTAATGGCAAAAGCAAATAATGTAACTTCACAGGGGCTCACCAAATACAGTATCTCTAGGAGGAAAACATGAGGGTTTGCCCCTTCAAGTTTACATTTGCAAAGCAATTTGCAATCATTGTAATTAGTTTTTCCATTTCATAAGAATAGGTACCCACATTGGACAAAAAGGGAATGGAGATTCAGAGAAATCTAATGCTGTGGCTTCTGGGATATCATTCTTGGCTTGAATTCTGAGCACCTCATGGTCTCACACACCTTTTACAAACTTGAGTCATCGGCCTTCCCAACCTTGGTGAGAAGATGTGCTATGGTTTAGCAATTTGAGGGTAGTAAGCTTGTCAAAACATCACCAGAGATGTTTTGAGAATTACTGTGGAGAACAGGTTTCCATGGTGCAGTGTGGCTGCTAGGAGGGGGACGAATGGCACAGCTGTTCTCTCCAGAGGGAGGAAGCACTGGCTCTTTTGTGTCAGAAAAAGCTGAGATCCTCCTGATAATCCTAAACCATCTTGACAGGTATATGTTCAGGTTGGGGAAGGTAGGTTCTCGAGAAGCATCATAATTGCAGGGGACAGGGTTGATTGAAAGAAGAGGCAAGAATAGTCTAGCTGCTTGATAATATCCTTTCCATCTATTCATTGTCTGGCTTGATCCAGTGTATAGTTTGTCCCTGACTACCTGACTCCCTGTCTGCAGCCTAGTTCCGAGAGTAGAAAATAAGTCCAAAGCAAGGAAGGGGAGTACAGGAAGGTTTGCCCCCCACAAAAAATGTTCTTGGATTGCCTTTGTCTTGTGGGAAAATGTACTTGAGCAGAGGAAAGGATAGCACCATGAAACCAGAAGAGAACTATGGCATCATGTTTGCTTTGAGGTGGCCTTTCTTCCAAACCTAAAAAGAGGAGAGAAAACATCACCTCTTGGGCAGTGGTGCTCTTGTGGGGCGACTAGAATCAGCTAGGGTGTAAGTCTTACCAGATGATGTCTAGAACACCCAGAATTCTGATATTTTAGAGTCCAAAGGACTTTCCAGAGATCTTGCAACCTCACTGCCTCATTTAAACCAGGGGACTTTCAGGTTCAGAGACCTAGGCAACTTTTACAAAGATTTTACTGAACTGCTAGGCCGGGGTGCTTACCAAGCTACTTTAATCTAAAAGTCTTAAAAATATAAACCGAGAGTAATTTCTTCCCACTGTGAAGAATGATCATGAGACCTAAATGAGTACTGCTGGAAACAAACTGCACATACTTCCTGCCTGGCAAAGGAGCTTGCTCACCATGGTTGGCTACTGTCCCTGAGAGAGGAATCTCCTACCCCCAGAGAGGCAATAAAACTGAAGCTTCAGGATCCCTTTCAAGGCCCTAGACCTAATTATATATTTTTGATTTTGCATTCTTTTGCTTAAAAAGCTCCTTCCTCCAATGTTATCAGCTTCAGGACCCAGAAATCCTGAACTTTGCCCTGCCTGTCCTACCTCATAAATCAAAATGTCTGATGTTCCAATATGCTCTTGCTCACAAGAGGAGAACAGACAACGGTGAGGATGACTCTGCCTGGACCAGGCTTGGGAGAACAGTCTGGGGCTGGTGAGAAAGTTGGGTTGGGTATAATTCTGAGGGCTGACCCACAAGATGTCTCAAACTCCTACCTCGTTTCTGCCCTAGGAGCTCGTTGGGCAGACAAAGTCTGTCTCTCAGATTTACAGACCCAGGATTTTAGAGCTGGCAAAATTTTGTCATCCTTCCTAATTTTGCAGGCATTTAGAATGGCTTCAGCATCTTGTGCTCCTGAACTCCCCTCCCTGGGAAGTGAGGTGACATGGTTGGCTAATTCTTTAAGCAGGCAGAATATCTGTCTCACTTATTAGATATAATCTTCTTGGTGTGTCCCTGCTTGGGTGGAAACCAGTGAATGAGGCCTACCCAGCTAAGCACTTCAATAAAACACAAATGAGTGCAATTCTACACACTGTCACTTAGTGTCCATTCCGAGCAAAGCTTCTGAGTTACTCTCTGAGGAAAGATAAAACTGCACAGGACAGTGCCTGCGGACAGTATTTAAAGCGTGTCCCTCATTTCACATTAATAGCTACCATTTATTTACCGCCTACTGTGGACCCAGCATTTTCTCAACAACTTTATTTCTATTTATTTATTTATTTAGAGACAGAGTCTTGCTCAGGTCACCCAGGCTGGAGAGCAATGGTGCGATCTTGGCTCACTGTAACCTCTGCATTCCTGGTTCAAGTTATTCTCCTGTCTCAGTCTCCCAAGCAGCTGGGATTACAGGCACCCGCCACCACGCCCGACTAATTTTTGTATTTTTAGTAGAGACAGGTTTCACCATGTTGGCCAGGCTGGTCTTGAACTCCTGACCTCAAATGATTCACCAGCCTCGGCCTCCCAAAGTGCTTGGATTACAGGCATGAACCACCGTGCCCGGCCACAGGTATTATCGTTCTCCTTTTGTTGATGTAGAAACCAAGGCTGAGAGAGGTTATGTGACTTGTCCCAGTTACACATCTAGGGCATCCCTCTGCTTGTTTGGGGCATGTGGAGGCTAAAGTTTAGGGTGTGTCAGGCCAGAGGAGGAAGGCAGAAGCCTTGCCAAACCTCCTTTCTCCCTTTCACACAGGACTCTGTTTAAGCCCCAGTTCTAACACATACTAGTTACGTGTGCCCTTGAGAAACGTGCTCTTAATCTTGGTTTCTTTATTTATAAATTGAAGAAAATAACCCACTTCATAAAGCAATTGAGAAGATGAAACGACAGAATGTGAGCAGCGCTCCATTCACAGCACATTCAGGTACAAAATAGCTCATTTTGGTATAAACTGCTCACCCCCTAGACCTGAATGCCCAATTTCTCATTTCCTTTATGTCTTTACTAAATTGTCTCCTTCTTACTGAAAACTTCCCTGGCCACCCTATCTAAAAGGCAAACCCCATATAATCTCTTCACATCCCCTTTCCTGCCTTATTTTATTACCAATTAATATATGACAAATTGTACTTATTTTGTCTTGTCTGTCTCCACCCACAAGAAGGTAAATTTTTTTGAGGCCAGTAGTCATTGTCTGCATTAGGATTTCTGTATCATGCCAAGTACACAGAACTGTGCATGGTGAATGGTAGTACTCAATGTATATTGGTCAAATGAATGAAAACAAACAACAACAACAAAAAAAAGTTAGGAACCTCAAGACCTGTGCTTGAATTTGGCTTTTTTTCCTTACTATTTGACTCTGGGTCCATTACTTAAAATGTCTAGTCCTTAGTTTCCTCATTTGTAAAATAGGAAGAAAAATAGTATCTATTACTAAGACAGCTGGGAAGATTAAAAGACATAATTTATAAACCCTCTGGCATATAGCGAGTGCTCAATAAATGTTTGCCATTATTATTATTTGTAATAATCTGACCAATTGTTAAAACTGTCTTTCTGTGCAGCTCAGACTTTTTAGGATATGAGAAGAGGCTAAAAGTCACGAGTGCCCTTGGCATTTTCGGCCCAGCTGTCCTCCTTGTTAACTGATTGCCAGTTGAATGGGTGTGAAAGTGCTCAGTGTTCACACCTCCAAGCTGCTGAGAGGTCAGCATTGCCATTCATTGAGAAAGAACAGGCTGGGGGAGCTCAAATGACTTACTTACGGTCCCTCAACTTAAAAACTGGGACACGCAGGAACCAAGTCCAGCCAGTCTCCGGCTTCCTAACACTGTACTTTCTCTCTACAGTGTGGGGTGGTTCGGAGCCCTGTGACTTCAGACCTGTGTTCAGCGGAGCCTTTCACTGGCCATCTCCCGCAGAGTACTTTTTCACAATCAGTTTTCTCGCAAGCAAAACGTGGAAAATAAGATCCACACCTCATAAGTTTGTGGCCAGGGTCACAGGCGAAAACAGCTCTTCGGAAACTCTAAAGCGCCAGATAAATAAGCACTGCAACACGCTACCACACACGAAATCCTTTCAGCTGCCAGTCCCCGGACTAACTCCTGTCTCCTCCCCTCTCCAAGATCGCGGAATAGGAAGGAGGATTAACCCCTAGGGGAGGAGTTCCGCCCCCTGGCCCCCGCCCCGCCGCCCACGCCTCTCCTTTGCACCTACACTTGCGCTCCCCAAGTCTCTCTCCTGCGCAGAGCCCTGGCTGCGGTTCCCTGGTCTGGTACTGCACGGCCGGCCGGCCGCCAGGATGCAGGCGCCGCACAAGGAGCACCTGTACAAATTGCTGGTGATTGGCGACCTGGGCGTGGGGAAGACCAGCATCATCAAGCGCTACGTGCACCAGAACTTCTCCTCGCACTACCGGGCCACAATCGGCGTGGACTTCGCGCTCAAGGTGCTCCACTGGGACCCGGAGACTGTGGTGCGCCTGCAGCTCTGGGATATCGCCGGTGAGCGCCGGGGGAGGGGGTCAGGGGACTAGAGCGCCTCGCGGCCAGTTTCCAGTCTTGAGGCAGCGGCTTGTGGCCAAGCGTGAGATTAAAATCCCTAGGTCGCGAGACAGTTTTTCCTGGTGGGCTGGAAACTTAGTTTCAAAGAAAAGAAAAATGTTTGAAACTTCAAGTGCATTCCCTGGAGCTTTTGGGCTATTGCTTTAGCTCCTTCCCGCACAGTCCCCTGGGATCTCTCTGCCCAGAGCAGGCCTCCCCAGGGAACCTGAGGAAGATTGGCTGCAATTGCATTCTGCTCTCCACTCCAGCTCGTTTTCTAGGCGTGGGTAGTTCTGCCAATGACGCAGCCCAGTGTCAGGCACGGCCTTCCGTGCAGGGGCCGACTGAGGGGAAGCCCCTAGGCTGCTTCACAGCGGAAACCGGGATAGTTCCAGGCTAGCTGGAGTTTGCCCATTCCTGTCTTCCGTCGCTCACTTTATTTCAAATTTTGTCACCTTTCTCTCTGCCCTTAAGACAAAGGAGTTTGAGATTTTTTTTTTTTTTTTTTTTTTTTTTTTCTTTCAGGAAGCCAAGTACTTTTGTGTGTGTATGTCAGGGGCAAAGTATTCTTTCTCCCTCTCTTTCTATATTTCTCTCTCTCTGGCTCTCAGTCTTCTATGAAAAGGAGATTGTGTATATATTTTAAGACCATTTTTATGTAAGGGCCTATGATAGCCTTATGATTTCTTGATTTGGCCCTAAAGTTTTCATTGAGAGATCTGGAAAATGAGAGTTTTTTTGTTTTTTACAATATTGAAAATCAGATTTTGACTCCACAGGTTTGTACCAGAAGTTAGGCCTAGTCAAAGGTGAGGGTGCAAAGTATCTACTTCAAGTATGCCTTGGACAAGGCTGTTTGCAACCTGGGCATGACCAACTCCTCATTACAGATTTTAGCCCTGCTACTAACTAACCTGCTCAGTGGCTTTGGACAAGTCTCTTCAGCTCAGTTGCATCATTGTTAAGTGGAAAGGAGTTGGGCAAGGGTCAGGGATCTTCCTGCTCAGAAGTTTTAAGGTCTTCTGGGATTCTCCATGGAAACAATTTCAGATAGTCTTACTTCATGGTCTGTGACACCAGGAACCTTTCTTTATAAGTGCTGGACCCAAACTAGCCACTACTGTTTCAGAAAATGGGTTCATTTTAGCTGATGCATTTGATTGGAAACACTTTTATCATGGCTTGAAGCCAGAACAAATGTGGAAAATTTTTGAAAGGGCATTTGTGATCTGGGGACTTTCATGCCTCTTTAATCATAGACTGCCAGGACTTACTCTTTTAGCATGTGAACAGATGAACAGATTCATGCATTTGGAGTCATCTTCAACTGCTCTAGTAGCAAGGGGGTTATCAGAGAACAGAAGATGTTATCAGCCACTGTTGGATGGGGCTTTTCATCTAAAAAACTTCTGTGTACTTTCTTGCTGCGTGTCATAATGTCTGAAAACCCTCTGGCTTCATGAAAGTCCTCAGGATTCAGATTTAGAAATGGCTTACTGTTTAAACAGGGATGTAGCTGTAATTTGGACTTCTATGTACCATCCAGGTAACAGCATGACAGCAGACAAGTTCTATGTCTGTAGATTTCAGTCTCCTCACATAAACAGAGATGGAAGGGTATAGTGATTAATAGCTCAAATTCCAAAGTGGAACTGTCTCCATCTGGATCCTTACTTTACTCTGCATGTAGTAGGCAATCTTAGGTAACTTTTCGAACCTCCTTGTTTTAGTTTCCTTACTTGTAAACAGGGAGAATGCTTTCTCCCAATAAATGACAGGTGAGCCACCAACACTGCTAGTTGAAGGTGATCATGCCTGTTCTCTAGGAGATCTGCAAGGATTATTATCACACTAGCTAGCATGTTTTGAGCCTGTATAAATGCTAGGCAAGAAGGATTATGATATACAAGTGCTAATTAATTCCTAATAAATTGTGATCCCAATATTACATATATATTTTGTCCCCAGGTTATCACCATTTTCAGTTTTGCTATTTTACAACATACTGTCAGGAGTACTTTAACTCCCAAGCTCGAAAGCACTTCGTTAGCCATGTTTGTAGACTGAAGTTGCAGTGGAGGCTATAGTCACAGAAGTCTGTATAAATAAGAAATCTGGAGTCTTGGAAATTTCTTTCTACAGATACTGTGGTGTTGTTATGTTCAACATCTCAGTAGAGGAGCTTGTTTTTTCCAGAGCTCTAATGCTCAGTGGTAATCTGTCTTCAGCAGCCTCAAGCCCAAAGGCCCTGTTAGCTGAATTAGAGATTGGACAGCAGGCACAGTGAATTGGGTGGAAGCTAGGCCACTGTGGGAAATGGTTGGAGCATGCATGTGCTCCACGTTTCATGGTTTAAGCTGCATAGTGAGCCATGCGGATAATGAGTTCATGTGAAATCCAGCCTCAACTGCCCACCCAGACTCCAGTCAGCCAGGTGTACCTTATAGTACTTTGAAATCACAGCCTGTCTATCCAAGATAAGAAGGCATCTCTCCCTCCCTAGTGTTCAACTCTGGTGTGTGCCTGGAGAGAACAGGTAGTGGAGGTTAGTGGGCCTAGCTTTGAGAAGGTTGTGGGTGGTGAATGAGATAGAGAAGACCTGCACTATTCTGACAGGATATCATATACACTTGTTATTAAGGGAATCTTGGCTCAGCTAGACTCTTGATATTCACTTGGTTCAATGCCAAATAGGGCCCTTTTTATCCACTAAATTCCCATGATGTATCTCTTGTAGCTGTGTAGATTGGCCAGTTTGATCTTGAAAGACTCCAAAAAGTATCTCTAGGGTCTTGTGAGTAGGCCTTGAAACAAGGTGACAAATCCCACCAAATCGCATAGGGGACAGCAGTTGGCCTGGATTCCAGTGATTCCATGCTAGAGGGTCAGCTGGGTCAGCTGTGTGTTGAGAGGCTCCTGATAGAGTCAGAGAATGAAGTAACTTTGCCTGAGGCCACTCAGCTAGTAGAGGAAGAGCCAGATTTGACGATGCTGTTTGCACTTGCTGGCCTGTGAGTGCCTGGCACACAGCTGGCCCACAGGGATTATGCATCCTTCCTTTTTAAAAGTGTTGTTTCATTAGTAGGTGGGTTAACCTTACCTTCTCCTTTCTAACTAGATTTTTGATATTATTAAGTACCCCTGTGCATTCAGTAAAAAGAAATGAATTAAAATCTATTTCTAAATGTTTTATCTTGATTAGGATGTGAATTTATAAGGTTTTTGTGTTTTGTTTTGTTTTGTTTTAAAATAGATCAGTTAGGGAAAAGGAAAGCAAAAAGTTCACGCTAGAGACTCCACTTTTTTATTACTCTCCAAATCCAGAGACTATAATTGCTTATTCACACTTTCAAAAAGAACTATACTATTTTGTCTAGAACTCTTGATGTGCTTTGGGACTCTGATGCAGGCATTGGGACATTTATAGGGATAGTAGCTAATATTTCTTAAGCCCTTATTGTTATGCATGTCCAGGCATATTTAATCTATAATTTCCCAGTATAATAGCTGGTTAGGCCACTAGAATTTAAAATTGACCGTTGAATCTGTTTTCAAAAGATTTGCTCTACTTCCCTTAATTTAAAAACAGAACACTTCAAACTAGTTTAAATGTATTCTAAATTATATATACTCTGAAAATATAATTAGGCAAACTGTGAAACCTTGCTGAACCTCAATTGTCTCATCTATAAAATGATTATTTAATTTTCCTGTGATACTTATTTTATCTTTTGTAGTCTCTGCAGGTAAAATGTTATATTATCACTGTACTCAGGGTATAGGTAGCACATGGTCATTTATTCCAGCTTCTTAGTAGCTTTGTAACTTGTGTGAGTTACTTAGCCTCTATGCCTTGGTTTTCTGTCTGTAAAATGGGAATAACAACAATATTAGCATCTTAGAATTTTTATAAGCATTAAATGAGTTACTTCATGCAAAGCTGTGCCTGACACATAATAAATGCTGAATGAGTGTTAGCTGTTATTCCTGTTATCATAATTATTATTACAGACTATTTTCACATACATTTTCCCACTTGATCCCCCAGCATTGCTGAGGGTGTAGACAAGCATATGGTCCTAAACCCACTTTTTATTAAAAAAGATAAAAAATGAGAGAGGTAAGAGACATGCCTGAGATCGTAAGTGGCAGAGGAGAAGAGGAACAGTCAGTCTGTTTAGCTTCAGCTTACTTGTATGAGTGAGATAACCAAGTCTGTTGGTAATCAGAAAACCCAACTCTAGTTTTATATTGCTATAGTAGAAAATAAATTAAGTGGGCAGACAATTTAGAGAGTGTTTCGAGTGATTCTTTACCATGTAAAAGTTTGACTGCAGAGCTCTGCTAAATAACAAATGCCTCTAAATACTTAAAATAAGATCTACCCTGTAAGAAAAATATTTCCACACAAGGCACATCTGTACCAACTTCCTCCACCTAAGCCATATGACATGACAGCAGAAGAATACATTAACTGTCACATAGACAAAGTAACAGGATGAAGGCAGCCCGGTCCCAGTGTCAGGAGTCCTTGGACTAACTCACTCTTCACACCAGCAACTCTGACACTTATTTGGGTCACAGTGGTATGTTGTTTTAGGATTTGTAAAGTGCGTTCAGGTTGTGAAATTCAACCAAAGACAGGGTTCAGACTTAACTATCTCTTTAGTATCTATTTCTAAAAGAGTATTTCTTCAAGCAGTTTTACAAGATGGGTCTTAAATGTCAAGGTAATAGGTCTAGGCATGTAGAAAGAGCTAAATTTGGCGATCAGTATGTCAAATAAACCCCCCCCCCCAAATTTATACTGAGGCTGAGCCATGCTCCACTGGACAGTTTATTGCCTTGTTTCTACAGATTTTCTAAATACCACATAAAATAACGTGCTATGTGCTTATGGGTAAATAATGTGTACAGTGAGCAAAAATGGTGAACTTTCCAAGTAGGAATGAGGGATATATGGAGAAAGTGCCTCAAGGCAGGACATGGTGCGTCATCTGGGTTTTAGAAGACTGATTCTGATAGAAAAGCAAGTAGCAGCATGACCAAGGAAAGCTAAGGCATTTGAAAGTGGGAGAGGATTGGAAAAAGTAGCTCTATATGTGTGATTGGTTTCTGCAGCAAATACATGTACATATATATAAAGTGGCTGGTATGTGAAAGTACTTAGGTGAGGGGAAAACAAAGAAGGATAATAATTGAATAAGATTTAATTCTTCATCCCAGCTTCATCAGCATGACACAAAAACAAATCACTGTAACAGTAAGTAAAAAGCACTGATAGATGTAACTTCAAAACACTCTCATGGTGCAGAGATGTTGTCCACACCACATCCTCCTACTCTCTGAGACTAAATCTGAGGAAGTTGCACAAAACCTCAGGACTAGTATGATGTTTCCTGTGCTCTTACCTAGCACCAGCCATTCCCTGTCAGTGTGTCAGGGCTGCACAGCTTGAGACAGAATTTCATCGTCTGGCCCTCTAATCTGGTCTCCTTCGCTTGAGGATCTCATGCATTCCCAGGGCTTTAACTCTATGCAGATGACTTTAAAACTATGCCTATATCCTTGACTACTCATGAGCTCAGCCTTACAATTCCATCTTCCTGCTGAACATCTCTACAATATCTCACCTACACTGCTGGTGAACATGTGCATAACGAAGTTTGCATGAAAACAGGTTTGTTTATTCTATTAATAAAGTAATATGTGCTCAATGTAGCAAAGCTGGAAAACAGAAAAGAAAAACAAGAAGAAAGAAATTCAAACAATGTATCCACATTTGCCCCACTTAATGATAAGTAGTAAATGATGCTATTTGTAAGTCTAAACTAGACATTTGTCCACATTCACTGGACTTTCTAGTTTGTGTTAACCAAAATACCTTACCCCCAGTCACTTAGACTTGAAACCTCTGCCATCTTTTCTCTTTTGACCCTCATATGTCACCCGTCTCCAAGTCAGATAGTAAAATGCCTCTCTTTTCCCACTTCCATAGACCAGAGACAGCACTTTTTTACATACCTGTTCTGGTATCATAGCCTCTTAGCTAGCTCTAATCTCTGCCTCCTCCAGTTCTCAGGTGTATCAAAGCCAAGTTTATCTTCCCAGAACATCTCTCTTTTGTATTGGCTATAGATTACACAGGCTGTGATGAGAACAATGGAGGGGATGAGAATAAAGTATTAGGGGGGCTGATAATTAGAAAATTAGAAATATGATAGATCCAAGTCATAGAGAAATTGAGGAATGGGTTTGTGAAGTCGTTGAATATAAGAAGTGACTGGAGTACTTGAGGCCTGGTGAAGTGAAAAGGAAACCCAGGGTGTCTCTCCTATTGCGGTCTTCTTGTGAGGAACACAGAAACTGTCATTAAGGGCTCAAGTGCTACTTATTTTTTTATTTGTTTTAAAATGCAGTTTTAAAACTTGAAGATTTGAGAAGTATAAGATCTTGCCTGAGAAAATTTATTAATTCACTTGATAAGCAGAGAGATTTAGGGGTGATCTAAATAGGTTGATATTTGTTCTTACGGACTTTTAGAGTCTGGTGTGGCATAAAGATATTTATTTCAAAATAATTATTAAGTCACTGATAAGTGATCTGTTGGGAAAGTGTCAGGTGCTAAAAGAAAGTCAACCAGGGGACTTACCCTAGCCATAACATGGAGATGAGACGACATCATGCAGGCTTCAGTAATCTGACCTAGCTGAGGATTACAATGTGTGAGGAAGGTGGTGTTAAAAGGGATGCAGTAGACAAATTAGGAAAGGTCATATATGCCGAATTAAATGTTAAGAGTAGTGAAAGTGAAAATTCCTTCTATTTACCAATTTATCAAAGCAATATTTGCAATTTAAATACTATAGTAATTCTAACAAATAGGTCTTCTTACTTCCAGTTTCATAGATGAGGAAGCTGGGCCAAGCATAAGTAGAACATGACACTTGGTATATAATTGTTGCTTAGTAAAAGTGGTTTGGTGTTAAGCAGTCACTGAGGTTCATACTAACGTCATCACTCATCTGGTAAATTTTTGAGAATAGATGTTTTGACTTACACTTAGAATCCTTTCTCTTCCTCTTCTGATGATTCACTTTGGAGAGTCCTTGAAAGCTTTCAAACCATTGAGAAGCTTTATTTATGTTACTTTCTTAGATTCTGAGATGCATATTCCCAGAAGGATACAGTGGACATATTGCTCCTGGAGTGGGAATCAGGTTTATTCCAGCGAGGGAAGATCCTTATCTTCTAGGATGGTGTCCTTTTTTTCAATAGCCACATCTTCTTCATAACTCCCCGGAACTGTTGCAGCAGTTGCCGCCTGCCCATGCCCTCCTCCAGCTTCCCTGCCCATCAGTTTGTAATCAACAGTGGTGATACCCCTCATCATGGTGCTGTTCTCCAGTTGATATTCTCATTTGGGATCCATCGGTGGAGCCACAGCATTTTTAGAATTAAAGGCTGAACTTTTTAGCATGACAGTCAGGACCATCATAACTGTCAATCATTTGCCATTCATTCCAGTCTTCTCTCTCACATCTATGATTTTTACATTCCAGATCTTACAGTGGCCCCATTATACCTACCTTCCCCTTTATGCTGTGGCTCACATGGTTGTCTCTGGCTGAAAAAAGCACATTCCTCTTGTTAACATAGGTAACTCCTGTGGGTCCCTTTCACTCTATCAATATCACCTACTCCAGAATGTCTGTTGAAACCATGAGACTCAGGGAAATACTTTCTCTGCTCCCATAAAGTTCCATGATTATTCCAGATAGAAATATTTTACTATTGCATTGGAATGTCTTTTTCCTCCAAAGTGTATCCCTGGGTCCTAATATAGTATTTGGACATGTGGTAGGGACTCAAGGAGTATTTGTTCAATAAAAAGTTTTTCAGTCAACTATTGCATCAGTGCCTTAATTCTAGACATATCATTGATCTAAAAATTTCTTCAATAAAAAATAGACTTCTGTTCATGATTGAAAAACTTCATGACTTCATAAACATTAATATATAAAAGTATAATTTAGAATTGAGAAATATGGCAACCACATTTTTTTCAGGTTTTATTTTATTTTATTGTTTTATTTATTTATTTATTTTTATTATACTTTAAGTTCTAGAGTACATGTGCACAACGTGCAGGTTTGTTACATATGTATACTTGTGCCATGTTGGTGTGCTACACCCATCAACTCGTCATTTACATCAGGTATAACTCCCAATGCCATCCCTCCCCGCCTTCCTCCTCCCCATAATAGGCCCCAGTGTGTGATGTTCCCCTTCCTGTGTCCAAGTGATCTCATTGTTCAATTCCCACCTATGAGTGAGAACATGAGGTGTTTGGTTTTCTGTTCTTGCGATAGTTTGCTGAGAATGATGGTTTCCAGCTGCATCCATGTCCCTACAAAGGACACAAACTCATCCCTTTTTATGGCTGCATAGTATTCCATGGTGTATATGTGCCACATTTTCTTAATCAAGTCTGTCACTGATGGACATTTGGGTTGATTCCAAGTCTTTGCTATTGTGAATAGCGCCGCAATAAACATACACGTGCATGTGTCTTTATAGCAGCATGATTTATAATCCTTTGGGTATATACCCAGTAATGGGACGGCTGAGTCATATGGTATTTCTAGTTCTAGATCCTTGAGGAATCACCATACTGTTTTCCACAATGGTTGAACTAGTTTACAGTCCCACCAACAGTGTAAAAGTGTTCCTATTTCTCCACATCCTCTCCAGCACTTGTTGTTTCCTGACTTTTTAATGATTGCCATTCTAACTGGTGTGAGATGGTATCTCATTGTGGTTTTGATTTGCATTTCTCTGATGGCCAGTGATGATGAGCATTTTTTCATATGTCTGTTGGCTGTATGAATGTCTTCTTTTGAGAAATGTCTGTTCATATCCTTTGCCCACTTTTTGATGGGGTTGTTTGTTTTTTCTTGTAAATTTGTTTGAGTTCTTTGTAGGTTCTGGATATTAGCCCTTTGTCAGACGAGTAGATTGCAAAAATATTCTCCCATTCTGTAGGTTGCCTGTTCACTCTGATGGTAGTTTCTTTTGCTGTGCAGAAGCTCTTTAGTTTAATTAGATCCCATTTGTCAATTTTGGCTTTTGCTGCCATTGCTTTTGGTGTTTTAGTCATGAAGTCCTTGCCCATGCCTGTATCCTGAATGGTATTACCTAGGTTTTCTTCTAGGATTTTTATGGTATTAGGTCTAACATTTAAGTCTCTAATCCATCTTGAATTAATTTTCGTATAAGGAGTAAGGAAAGGATCCAGTTTCAGCTTTCTACTTATGGCTAGCCAATTTTCCCAGTACCATTTATTAAAAAGGGAATCTTTTCCCCATTTCTTGTTTCCTCAGGTCTGTCAAAGATCAGATGGCTGTAGATGTGTGGTATTATTTCTGAGGACTCTGTTCTGTTCCATTGGTCTATATCTCTGTGTTGGTACCAGTACCATGCTGTTTTGGTTACTGTAGCCTTGTAGTATAGTTTGAAGTCAGGTAGCATGCTGCCTCCAGCTTTGTTCTTTTGACTTAGGATTGTCTTGGCAATGTGGGCTCTTTTTTGGTTCCATGCAACCACTTTTCTTAAGGAGACATTCTGTTTGTTTGTTTGTTTGTTTTCCAACTGTAAAAACTGGGAAGTGTCCTTAAATACCATTCTTAAAAGCTGTGTTTTTTCATTTAACAGTCTCCATAATTTGAAGTGAAATGTCATTCATTTGGATGTCAAATGGCAAAACTATATCTTTTTTATGATTTTAGGGTATATTATATAAAGTAATAACTTTTTGAAAGGTAATTTTACAGAGTTAAAACCCTGAGTACTCATCAAAACCATATCAGTCATTTTATGGATAAGCAAGCTTGATCTGGAAGGGAGGTGACATTAGTTTCCTCAGGCCCGCAGAGCTTGTTAATAGTAGAATTAGAACCAGAACACAATATTACCAGGCTTATTACCAAGGAAACTTGAATAATTAACAACGCATTTTTTAACACTAGGTGTTTGGGTGCTGTCTTCAGCATTGAGGTATAATGATAATCAAATTGGGAAGGCACCCAGCCCTGTGGAAGTTCGTGCAGTGGAGAAGAGGAGATAATGGCATAGCACTGGGGACACCCGAAGTCATCTACAGTTTGTTTTTAAATAGCATTTCTAATACCATTTTCTCCCTCCCTCCATGATGAGGTCTAAATTTCAACCATTTGAACTCCTTGCCATTCCTGGTTCATTTTCATGCTTCTTGTCTCTGAGCCTTTGCTCCTGCTTGCCCTGCTGGTTCATGTGTCCTTCCCTTTGGAAGCACATCCAAATCCCACCTGATGTCTAAGACCCATCTGAAAGGGCAACTCCTCTACAGAGACTTTCCTAGTTCTCTCTGTCAGTAGTAACTTCTTCCTCCCTCGAGTCCCATGCGACTTTTCTTTCCTTTGTTTGTAGCACTTCTCCAGTTAAGCTTTGTGTTACAGTTATTTTCTACCTATCCAGATTTGCTTCATGATTTTTAGTAAATCCTGCCATGAGTTATTTGCTGCATAATTTAATGAAATTTACTGTAGAGTCAGCAAAGAAGTAGACAAGAAGAAAGCACCAAGAATGAGGAGAACCTAGCAAGGGCAGGCGTTTGGAAGCAAGAGGTAGATAATTTAAGAAAAGGATAATTAATAGTTTCAAATGCTTTATTACTTTTTGCACTGAGTCTCTACTTTTTGTAGTTTGTGTTATTCTGATGTATTATTTAACCTTTGTTCCTTATCACTTTTATTTAAATATAACTTTCAATTAGTTTATCAGCCTTGCATAAAACTGCTCTTTTAAGAAGAGTGATGAAAACTTACTGATTTAAATTATTCTTGACTAGACTGTTTTCCCATAACATGCTATAAATAGCCACTAATTATTAATGTCAGGCATAGTTCTATGCAATCATATGCATTATTTTATTTACAGCTCATAATGAGCTTATCTGATGGACACTGTTGTTAACCCTACTATAGAGATGATAGAACTATAAACAGGCCAGAAAACAGATAAACAAGCTAACAAGCACAAAAAACTTTTCAGAAGTCTTACCAATAGTAAGAGGTCATGCTGGGATATGCACCAAGATTTCATCTAACTACAAATCCTATTTTCTAGCCACGCTATTCTGCTGTTTCCTAATGCCTGATAAATAGCATAGTAGTTTTCACATCTCATGGTTTGTTATACATTGCATTTAGAAGGTGCTCATTATAGATTTTAATTTTATATATATAATTTATTAATTATATATATAATTTATTATATATAAAATATATTATATTTATTATATATAAAATATATTATATATTATATATTGTATAAATTATATAATTTATATATAATTATATATATAAATTATATATAATAAATATATTATATATAAATTATTTAAATATATACTATATATATATAATTTATTAATTTTAAGCTGTATACTTTTGGATAAGTCTAATAATTGAATTGAATTTTTTGCATGCATTATTGCTGACACCATATGGTTGGTTTGACTTATTAACAGTCATCTTCATATACTACTTTTAGGCAGGAAAACCACTTTGCCTGAGGGACGCAAGTCTCTAGTTTAAAAATTAAAGCTAAGAATAGCTGTGGTGCTTGTTGGCATCAGAATACAAAGATTTATAGGGTGGTAGAAGGACCTATATGCATGTATTGTGTGGTATGTGTGTCTTAAATTTAAAAAAAATACACTAGACTCTAGAGGCTACAGCACAAGTTCTCAAACTTTCTCAGTTAACCGCATCCAAATCCTTAGTGTTAATTTTTTCATTGTGCCTCTAGGCCAAAAGCACTACCTAACAATCCTGTTCATTAAATAGCACCAAACAACTTAATAAGTGTTATGGTCTAACAACTTAATAGTCATAAGAAAAAAAAGAGAACATATAATTTAAAAGAAAATTATTTTTGTTTCATTTTTAATCACTGCAGTTTACTATAGGCAAGTGTATGACTTTGGCCATGAAACACCCTCTCAAACCTTTGAGCCGGAGTGGATGCCACTACCATACCACCCTAATTTCCTGTTTCACATTGATTTTCACATGATTTTTGCTTTTCATCACAGAAACTTCCAAACCCCAGTTTCAAACAGATATAATGACATCAAAAGGAATGTATGTAATGTTAACACTGTGAACTACCTCAAGCTAGTAGTTCCTGGGGTGTCTAATGAATCTTGAGTACTACTGTATTTGCATTGAAATTTTAAAATATCCTCTTTCACCCATATGAGTTCACCATGGCATCCCCTAGAGCACCTCGGCATATATTTTGGGAGTTATAACTCTAAAGGAATCTGGAAATTCCTTAAGAATGAAACCTTTAGAGTTCAGGATCTCTTGGAGGTTATTTATAAAAATGTATTTAATGGCTACTGACTGGTATTGTCTCAAATGCCAAGTAATTCGAAAGTAGGTTTTTAGTGTAATACATTTGAGCTTACAGTTCAGAGGTATTTTAGGTTGTTTATTTATTTAATTATAAACATGAGATGCCGGTCCTTCTGTCTTGATTCATCCATGACTTGGTGTCATTCCTTCCCCTCTTTATCCACTGTTGGACCTTACATTGCTAAATTATCTTTTTATCTCCATCCACATGAGTTATTTGCTTAAGCTGGTAGCAATGGACTCCAGTCTAAAATTATTCTGAGAAAAAATCTGTTGAGCTACTGTATTAGTACTCATTTTCACATACACACATATATATCACATGTACTGCCTTAAATTTAAATATACATTCAGAATTTAATGAGAATAGTTTTGAAAATGTATTTTAAAAGTAGATCACTATAATCCATCCACCTTTTGTTCTATAAGGTAATTATGAACAACAATAAAGCCAACATTTACTTCTTCTGCCATCTTATTCTCTTGTTAACTTTAGCTTACTTAATTCAATATCCTTCATCTAGCTTTATCTTCTTGTTGAATAGAGACAAATTTTGCCTGTAAGAGATAGTAACTGATAGTAGGGTGAAATGAGAGTCATTGATTATGGGGGAACTAAGGAAATTGCTAAAAGAGTTTGGGTGGTTCTGAATTGTGAACAGATATTTTTCAGATGGGATCTTAATAATGACAGAAGTTCAATAGGCATAAAAGAAATGAGTTAGATCAAAGATCTTTTATTCAGCCTACTCCTTTTCCTTCTGGGGTTCCCTCTTGCAAATAAGAAATAAATATTAATTGTTATTTCATTATGTAAAGAGTACTAGTTCTATTCTATTCTGGAAATGCATTGTGAGCATAAACTAAGAGCCTCTCAGGGTACCTGTGTTATGGAGACACAGAGTATAGTAATTGAGTAATTCTACAGTGGACTCAAGGAGTCTACAGTGTAACTGGGGACAGAGGCTGCACAGGTTTGCAGCACATAAAAAGAAGTACAAGGCAGGGCCTGATGAAGTGGTTGAGCGAGTGAGCCAGTTAGTCAGTGCTGTGGGAATATGGAAGAGTTAAGAGATGAGTGTGAGTCCAGGCAGTCATGAAAGTCTCCAAGAAGGTGGGGCTTGGGTACAACCTTAAAGAATGGGTAGAATCTGGTTAGGTGAAGGATGAGGGAGAGGGTACCTTTCAGTGGTAGTAGATTTGCCATGGTATGGGAGTAAGTGGAAGCAAGAAGCAGGACTTAGCAGAGCCTAGCAAGGCATAAGTTGAGACAAAACCTTGACCTCAGTCTGAAAATTAGCCTTTAACTTGTAGATCTAAGAGGGCAACCTCAAAAATGCAACAGGAGGTCAGAGGGTAGAATGGAATCATCATGAAGGCAAGGATTTTTTTCTAGTTATTAGAACATAACTAGCTAACCAGCTGTATGTTCTAGTTATATGTTCCTAGTTATAATTCTGGAAAATTATAGGGATTAAATTTTTTTTGTTAAATGAATGAATGAGATTAGATGAGATGAAATTAGACAATCCTAACTAAAGTGATTTCAGTGGTAGTGGAAAGAAAGTGATGAATGCAACAGACCAGACATGACAGAAAACTCTTAAATACCTAATAAACCTGCAAGTATCCACTGGGAGAGGAGTAAGGAATTAAGAATTATTCCTTCACTCAGCATGGGGACCATATTGAATGCTTACTATATAGAGTGCTGTGCTTGTCACAGGGGCTGCAGAAATTTGGTTCTGGCTATGGGGTGGCTTGTTATTTTGTAGGAGAAGATTGTACCAGGTGAGTTCTAGGATATACACCTAGGTGACTTGGAAAAATG
This sequence comes from Chlorocebus sabaeus, assembly GCF_047675955.1. NCBI lineage: Eukaryota > Metazoa > Chordata > Mammalia > Primates > Cercopithecidae > Chlorocebus > Chlorocebus sabaeus. The sequence continues at coordinate 84,717,913 of NC_132904.1, read as the reverse complement.
GTGATTAATTTATATGTTTCTGTCATTGGTTTGATGGGGGCAAAGTCACAAAAACAGATGAAAGAGTTTCTGAACCACCACCAGACTGTCAAATAGGCTTTTATCAAAAACTGGAAATAACCACCATCACTAGGATGTCAGCCTGACTCTAATTTCAGTATGTGGGTTTCCCCTGAGCTTTCAAAACCAGCATAAGCCATTATGATGTCAGTGTCCTTTAGACCATCGCAGCAATTATAGTTTATTTTTCTTCTAGATTATTGTGCAAGGTCCATATTTCCTGTTGATTATATATTTATTTTATGTTTTCCATACTGTTACTCCCTAGAAATATAGAGAACATCTTGGTGTCACTCTTAGGTCTACTGATTGTTCTATGACCTCAACACATGTATCATTTGTAATAGAGTAAATTGATTCCAAGGTAGTATTTCTTAAGAAAATGAGAATGATTATGAAAGCATAATAATCCAGGCTGAAACTTGTTACAACAGATATGCACATAACTCTGTTGGAATAATGTTAATTTTCTCCTCCAATAACCATCTATTGATTATTTAGTGGAATTTGGAGTTGAGTATAGAGTAAGTTCATCAGTATGCAGCACTAATTCACAAATACACGATAAGGCATTTTAGAGGAAGGAGGAACCTTAACTGAATTTATTTCCACCATACAATCTTGAGCTCTTGTTGTATCCTAAAGGTGGAGAAATAAGCCTTGGGTTTTGCAATATCAAAACATGGTCAATCTGCTCTCCAAGATTTTCAGTGCCTTGGTTAGAGATCCAAGCATGAATGCACAGCATAATAAGTGTCAGTGGTGTAGAATTTTTAAAATTCTGTGGGTTCATAAAGAAGAGATTCAGTGATTCCAGCTGTCAGGACAGGGAAGTATGCACAAATGTGGTGAGATTTAAGGGCACATTTGAAGTATGCATAGGATTTTATTGAACAGAGTGGGAGTAGAGATGAGGAGGGAATTCAGGCTTTGGGCACAAAGATGTAAAAAGACAAGAGAATCTGGAAAGTAATTTAGGATGTGTTTTAAAAATAACAAGTAGTCCAATGGGACTTGACCATGGATCACTTTGAAGGAAATGACAAGAGTTTGAAAAAGTGGTCGGAACCAAAAATGTACTACATTAAATCACATATCAATGAAGGTGTATTTTTCTTAGGCATATAAGAGTCAATGAATAGCTAAACCAGCAGAGAGTAATGGTAAGACTTACCTTTTGATAGTGGATTCTAATGGAGACAGAGGTTTTCTTGTCTTTTTTCTAAACTTTTATTATAGATTCAGGGGGATACATATGCAGGTTTGTAACATGGACATGGGTATATTGCATGATGTTGAGCTTTGGAGTACAAATGACCCCCTTACTTAGGTAGTGAGCATAGTATCCAATAGTTTTTCAACCCTTGTCCCTTCTTCTCTTCTCACTCTAGTAGTGCCTGGTTTCTGTTGTCATTATCTTCGTGTCTATGATTACCTGATGTATAGCTCCCACTGATAAGTGAGGACATGCAGTATTTAGTTTTCTGTTCCTGCATTAATTCACTTAGGATAATGGCCTCCAGCTACATCTATGTTGCTGCAAAGGATATGATTTTACTCTTTTTCTTGGCTGCATTATATTCCATGATGAACATGTACCACATTGTCTTTAACAAGTCCACCACTGATGGGCACTTAGGTTGATTCCATGTCTTTGCTATGTCAGTAGTACTGCAATGAACATGTGAGTGCACTTGTCTTTGTGGTAGAATGATTTGCTTTCTTTTGGATATATAGAAAAGAATGGGATTGCTGGGTTGACTAGTAAGTAATTCCGTTTTAAGTTCTTTGAGAAATCTCCAAACTGCTTTCCATGATGGCTGAACTAATTTTCCTTCCCACCAAAAGTGTATAATGCATTCCCTTTTCTCTGCAGCCTTGCCAATATTTGTTGTTTTTTGACTATTTAGTCAATGGTAAACCATTCTGACTGGTGTGAGATGGTATCTCATAGTAGTTTTGATTTGCATTTCTCTGGTGTTTAGTGATGTGGGATATTTTTTCACATTTATTGGCTGCTCATATATCTTCTTTTGAGAACTGTCTGTTCATGTTTTTGCCCATTTTTTAATGGGATTGTTTTCTGCTTGTTCAGTTATTTAAATTCCTTATACAGTCTGGAAAATAGACACTTGTTGGATGTGTATTTGGTGAATATTTTCTCCCATTCTGTAGATTGTCTGTTTACTCTGTTGATAGTTCCTTTTGCTGTGCAGAAGCTGTCTAGTTTAATTGGTTCCACTTGTCAATTTTTGTTTTTGTTGCAATTGCTTTTGAGGAATTAGTCATAAATTATTCCCAAGGCTGATATCCAGAATGGTGTTTCCTAGGTTTTCTTCTAGGTTTCTTCTAGCTTCAGATCTCACATTTAAATCTTTATTCCATCTTAATGTTTCTATATGGTGTTAATGTTTCTATATGGAGTTAATGTTTCTATATGGTGAAAGGTAGGAGTCCAGTATCATTCTTCTGCATATGGCTAGACAGCTATCCTGGCACCATTTATTGAATAGGGTGTCCTTTCCCTACTGTTCAGTTTTGTCATCTTTGTTAAAGATGAGATGGCTGTACTTGTGAAGCTTTATTTCTGGTTTCTCTATTCTGTTTCATTGGTCTATGTGTCTGTTTTTGTAGTAGTACCATGCTGTTTTGGTTATGGTAGCCTTATAGTTTGAAGTTGAGTAATGTGATGCCTCTGGTTTTCTTCTTTTTGCTTAGTATTACTTTGGTTATTGGGCTTTTTCTGATTCCATATAAATTTTAGGATAGTTTTTTCTAGTTCTGTGAAAAATGATGTTGGTAGATTGACAGGAATGGCATTGAATATGTAGATTTTTGGGGGGCACTGTGGCCATTTTAACGATATTGACTCTTCCAACCTATGAGCTTGGAATGATTTTTTCTTTGTTTGTATCACCTATGGTTGTTTTTAGTAGTGTTTCATAGTTCCCTTGTAGAGATCTTTTTCCTTCTTCCTTGGTTAGATGTATTCCTAGGTATTTTATTTTATTTTTATTTCTTTTTTTTTTTTTTGCTGCTATTGTAAATGGGATTGTTCTCTTGATTTGGCTCTTAACTTTAACATTATTGGTGGATAGAAATGCTATTGATTTTTATACATTGATTTTTGTATCCTGAAATTTTACTGAAGTCATTTATCCGTTCTAGAAGCCTGAAATTTTACCGAAGTCATTTATAGTTCTCGGAGTCATTAGGGCTTTCTAGGTATAGAGTCATATTGGCCATAAAGAGAGATAGGTTGACTTTTTGTTTTCCTATTTGGATTTTTTTGTTTCTTTCTCTTTCCTGATTGCTCTGGCTAGCACTTCCAGTATTATGTCGAGTAGGCACAATGAGAATGGGCATCCTTGTCTTGTTCCAGTTCTCAAGGAGATTGCTTCTACTTTTTGCCTGTTCGGTATCATGTTGACTGTGGGTTTGTCATAGATCACTCTTACTATGTTGCGGCATGTTCCTTTGATACCTATTTTCTTGAGGGTTTTTATTATGAAGGGATGTTGGATTTTATCAAAAGCTTTTTCAGAGTCTGTTGAGGAGATCATATGGCTTTTGTTTTTAATTCTATTTATGTAGTAAATCACATTTATTGATTTATATATGTTGAACCAACCTTGCATCCAGGAATGAAGCCTATTTGATCATAGTGAATTGACTTTCTCATGTGCTGTTGGATTTGGTTTGCTAGTGTTTTGGTGAGGAATTTTGTGTCTATGTTCATCACGGATATTGGCCTGTAGTTTTCTTTTTTCATTGTGTCATTGTCAGATTTTGGTATCAGGGTGATACTGGCTTTCTAGAATGAGTTAGGGAGGAGACACTTCTTCATTTTTTGAAAATAGTTTTAGTAGGATTGATACCAAGTCTTTTTTATATGTCTGGTAGAATTTAGCTGCGAATCACTCTGGCCTGAGACATTTTTTGGTTGGTAGGCTTTTTATTACTCATTCAATTTTGGAAGTCATTATTGGTCTATTCAGTGTTTTAATTCCTTCCTGATTCAATGTTGGCAGATTGTGTGTTTCCAGGAATTTATTCATTTCCTCTAAATTCTCTAGTTTGTTTGCAAAGAAGAGTTAATAATAGTCTCTGATAATCTTTTGTATTTCTTTCTGTGGGATCAGTTGTAATGTCACCTTTGTCATTTCTGATTGGGCTTATTTGGATCTTCTCCCTTTTTTTCTTTGTTAATTTGGCTTGTTGTCTATTGATATTGTTCATCCTTTCAAATAACCAACATTTGCTTTCATTGATACTTTGTATGTATTTTTGGGTCTCAATTTCATTCTGTTACGCTCTGATTTTAGTGTTTCTTTTTTTTTTTCTGATGTTACATTGTCAATTTAAGATCTTTCTAATTTTTTTAAATTAGCCATTTAACACCATAAACTTTCCTGTTTTTACTACCTTTGCTGCATCCCAGAGATTTTAGTATGCTGTGTCCCATTTTTTTTATTTATTTAAAATATTTTTTAAAAATTCTCCTTTATTTTATTGTTTATCCAAAAGTCATTCAAGAGGAAGTTGTTTTCATTTCCATGTAATTGTGTGGTTTTGAGAGATTTTGATATTGATTTCTATTTTTATTCCACTGTGGTTCAAGAGTATGATTGTATGTTTTCAATTTTTTCAAATGTACTGAGACTTGCTTCATGTCTGGGCATGTGTTCAATCTTGATATGTTCTGTGCAAATGAGAAGAATGTTTATTCTGTGGTTGGCAGGTAGAGTGTTCCATAGATGTCTGTTACGTCCAATTGGTAAGTGTCAAATTCAAGTTCAGAATTTCTTTGTTAGTTTTCTGCCTTGATCATTTGTCTGATACTGACAGTGGGATGTCAGAGCCCCCCATTATTATTATGTGGTTGTCTCTGTCTTTTCAGAGGTCTGGAAGTATTTGTTTTATGAATCTGACTACTCCAATGTTGTATGCATAATATATTTAGGATGTTAAGTCTTATTGTCGAATTGAGCCCTTTATTATTATGTAATGCCCTTTTTGGTCCTATTTGGCTGTTGCCAGTTTAAAGTGTGATTTATCTGACATAAGAATGACAACCTGGGCTCTTTTCTGTTTTCTGTTTATGTGCTGGATCTTTCTCTAATCCTTTACTTTGAGTCTATGGGTGTCATTACATGTGAGATGGATCTCTTGAAGATAGCATATGAATGGGTTTCCTTTGTTTCCGACTTGCCATTCTATGTCTTTTAAGTGGGGAGCTTAGACCATTTACATTCAAGGTTAATATTTATGTGTGAGGTCTTGAGCTTATCACGAAGTTATTAGCTGGTTTGCTTTGAAATATAAGTTTCTGTTGCGTGGTTGCTTTATAGGGACTGTGGGCTATGTACTTAAGTGTATTTTTGTGGTAGCCAGTATAGTTTTTTCATTCCCATATTTAGAACTCCCATAAGGATTTCTTGTAAGGCCGGTCTAGTGATAACAGATGCCTTTAGCACTTACTTGTTTTGAAATGTTTTTAAAATCTCCTTCACTTACGAGCTTAGTTTGGTGGGATATAATTTTTTTTTTTTTTTTTTTCTTGAGACAAAGTCTTGCTCTGTCTCCCAGGCTGGAGTGCACTAGCATGATCTCGGCTTACTGCAACCTCCGCCTCCCAGGTTCAAGTGTTTCTCCTGCCTCAACCTCCCAAGTAGCTGGGACTACAGGTGTGTGTCACCACACTCAGCTAATTTTTGTATTTTTATTAGAGACGGGATTTCATTATGTTGGCCAGACTAGTCTCGAACTCCTGACCTCATGATCTGCCTGCCTCAGCCTCCCAAAGTGCTGGGGTTACAGGCATGAGCCACTGTGCCCAGCTGGGATATGACATTTTTGATTGGATTTTCTTTCCTTTGAGAATGCTGAAAATAGTCCCTCAATCTCTCTGGCTTGTAAGGTTTCTGCTGAGATGTCCACTCTTAGCCAAATGGGGTTCCCTTTTTATGCAATTTGACATTTTTGTTTAGCTGGCTTTAAGATTTTTTTCTTTAGCATTGATCTTGGACAATGTGGTGACTATATGCCTTGGTGATGTTCATTTTGTATAGTATCTGGCAGGTGTTTTCTGGATTTTTTGTATCTAAATGTCTTCCTCTCTAGCAAAGTTAGGGAAATTTTCTTGAATTATCCCCCCAAATACGTATTCCAGGTTTTTTAATTTTTCTTCTCTCTCAGGAGTAATTTGTAGGTTTGATCTTTTTACATAATTGCACATTTCTCAAAGACTGTCTTCGTTTAAAAAATATTCTCTTTTTTTAATATATGTGTGTCTGGGTTAGTTCAAAAGACCAGTTCTTAAGCTCTGAAATGGTTTCTTCTGCTTGGTTTAGTCTAGTGATAATGCTTTCACTTGTATTTTGTAGTTCCTTAAGTGAGTTGTCCAATTCTAGAAGCTGTGATTAATGATGTTTTAAGATTTATCTCCTCTTTCATTTTCTGGACTGCTTTAGAAGTTTCTTTTCAATCTTGTGTTGGATCTCATTGAGCTTCCTTGCAATCCATGATTTGAATTCTTTATCTGTCACTTCTGAATTTCTATTTTCATTAGGGACCTTTGCTGGAAAGCTAGTGCAATCCTTTGATGGTGTCACTGCATTCATATTTTTCATAGTGTCAGGATTTTTGTGCTTGTTCCTTTTCATTTGGAAATTTTGGCACTTCTAATTTTTATAATTATTTTCATGTTTGTAGGATTTTTTTTCTTTTTCTTTATCTCCCTATCATACTTTTGCTATTTTTTTCTTTCCCTTTTCCTTTTCCTTTCCCCGACTCCATTGGGTCTTTTGGTTTTGCTTCTGTAGCCTTATGTACTTCTTTCTGTAGGTTTTATATTGGGCTGTGCGGTTTGACCTATATGCCAGTAGACAGTGCTTATGCATGATAGCAGGCTGTGGCGAATGTGACTACGTATATACTTGATCCTTGTTTACTGGTGGAAGCTCTCTGTTGCCTCAGGCAATGGGCTGATTCTTGGAACGCACAGTTGTCTGAGCTCCCTGCTCAGCCCAGGGGATTGGGGGCCGCAATGGGTGGGGCCAGACCAGGTAGGTTCATCTACAGGTCTCCTAATGACAGGGGCAAGCAACTGTGCTGCGGGAGAATCTGGGGAGCAGCCACCAAGCGCCCAGTTGTGTACCTCAGCATCAGGCTGGGAAATCTCCTTAGCCCCAAGTGCACTGCATGGGAAGGGTAGCAGCCTATAAACCCCTAATCCAAGAGAGTAAGTGCTTCAGATGCCTAAAGATCTGCCTGGATATAGAGCAGAGAGGCTATCCTTGCACCACAATCTCTGCACATGTGGGGTGGGATGGCTCAGGCTGCCAATTCCAGTGAGCTGGTGCTCCTAATGGCTGGAGATTTGCCTGGGCATGGAGCAGAGAGTGCCTCATTGCCTCATGGTCTATGTTCAGAATAGGTGTGGTGGCTCAGGCTGCTGAGCCAGATGAGCAGGTGCTTTGAATGCCCAGAGATCTGCCCTGATGTGAAACAGAGTTTGCCTCCCTGCACCAGGATCACTGCACAGGATGAGTGGTGCAGGTCAGACTATTGCTCCATGTGAACAGGTCGTCCGAATGCCTGGAGATCTGCCTAGCCATGGAGTGGAGAGGGGCTTGCTGTACCATGATCTATGTCTGTCATGGATGGGGCAACTCAGGCTACTGGTCTGGTCAAGTGGGTGCTCCAAATGCCTGGATTTCTGCCTGAGAGTAGAGCAAAGAGGGCCCTGCTGCACCACAATCTCAGGCGAGCAGGCTGGACACCTGCAGATTGGTTCCAGATTGCCAAGCTGGCCCTAGATACAAGTATTACTGCCCAGTAGAAACTGCAGCTTTATCAGCTCTCCTCCTGTCCCAGTGTTGTGACAGAGGAGAACACAATTCCAGCACCTACTGCTGAGGGGCTTTCCACAGTTCTGGCTGTGGAGACTCCTACACTTCTCTAGAGTGAGTGCCCTGGTCTCTGGCTAGAGATTAAAATGAATGGCTGCCTTGCTACGCACTCGGATTAAAAATGGCATCCTGATCTTGGTCCTGGGTATGGGAAAATGTCTGCAGCTTTTCCTCACGTCTTTCCCTCACAATGTCTCCAAGAAACTCTGCAAGTTAGCTCTAGGGCTTGGGAGATACAAAGTGCTTTCCCTTGGCATGCTTTGCTGGGATCCCCAGTGGAAAGGCAGGTCACAGAAGGAGGCTCTCTGCCTCTCTCATGTACCTGAGTTTCTCTCACTTTTATTAGCTGGATGCCATCAAAGGGGCTGTTTGCCCATGTTCCCCTCCCTGGGATTTGGGGTGTCCTTCAATTTAGGTTGTCCTGGTGGATTCCCATTTTCCTTCTTGAAATAAAGCCCACACAGTTGGCCTTTATGCACTATCTTGCTATTTCCACATGGCTGAGGCATGCTACAAGGCTCTAATCTACTATCTTGGGGGAAAAAAAAGAAACAGCAGTTTTAAGACTAGGTCATACACTAACATCATGTAGAGATAGCTTAAAAATACAGATTTCTGATCTCTTCACAAAAACAACACAATAAAGAATCTCTGAAAAGTGCAACTCAACTAGGGATGGGTATTTCTTAGGCGCCAGAGTGATTTCTTATGCTGCCAGAATGGCAACTGCCTGAAGACTTATGCTTACATTTATGTTTATATTTGGGGAGAGAGACATTGATGAGAGCCTAGATACTGAGATCCCCATTTAGGGAGCTGCCAGGGGTCCAGGTGAGGAGCAATGAGGGGCTGAGCTGGAGCAGGAGCAGTGCTGAGGGAGAGGACGGGCAGAGCCAAGGGCTACCTCTGAAGTAGAAATGTTAGGTGGATACTGGAGTCTCTTTGGTTAAAGGAGTGAGGAGGGAGTTAGAAGATGACTTGAAGTAAAAATATTGCTAGATACACATTATAGCTGTGATGCTTGTGTGTATTTTTAGCTGAGTCTGTGGCACCAAATGGACCATTTCAGGCTGCTGGTACAGGGGGCCAAAGTTTGATTTAATCTAAGGCATGAGGAATGGGCGTTTGAGATCAGCCACACCAAGTTCATTTTATAGATAAGAAAACTGAGTCTCAGGGAGAGAAATACATGTGTCTGAGCCTGTTCTGGTAACCAGTGAGTAAAATTAAGACCACGTCTTTTGACTTTTCAAGTTGGTATCTTCTGCTGTGAGATTATGTAAATAGTTCCTGCAGCAATTATATTAACTTTTGTGATTTGGTTGATTGCTTTCTCATTTAACACCCCTCATAGCTGAAAGCTGAATCATGAGCCACATCTACACTGCTATGAAGTGTGTATTTAAGAGCATTGGGGACTTACGTGGTAAAGTGGATTATTTTCAGTGCAGTAATCTAGTGTGACAACAGTTTAGAAATTTCTCCTGGGTAAAAACTGTATATTTCCAGCACAAAGTATAGAGCTTTAGCCACATTAGCTATTCCGTAAGTATGTGTTGAATAAGTGATCTAAAACCAAGGGAAGTTTTTGAATTATAGTCATTTTTTAAACAGGAAATTTAACTACGGTGAATTCATCAGGTCTCTACTTTGCCCAAAAGTAGGCACTCACTCTGAGTCACATGGTTCTCATTTTTTGAATAAGAAACAGCAAAGAGGACTATCAGTTGAAAAAGGAAGGAAACAGTGTGAGTGCTAGGAATGCTCTGATCTAAATGTGACTTCTTACTGGAATGCCAAAAATATAAACTCTCCAAGTGGGCTGGCTCAGTGACCTCAACATATAAACATCTTTTCTTTCTAGAAACAAGCTGTCTTCTTCTTATTTCTGATCTAACATACATACATTCACAAACTCAAACACACATGCACATGCACACACACACACACATTTTCCTTTTTGATTCTCTATGAAGGTATAGCCTATGTATTGCTTTTTGTATGGTCTTAAAATAACTCTATCATATATTTAAAATGCAAAATCTTTATTCTTGAGGACTGCCTTATTCTACTATGAAAACTTCTGGACAAGCAGATTATTGACTAACCCCTGACTTTGCTCTTCATCTGATTAGATCCTTGAAAGAGATCATAAGACATCCTTTAAAAGCCTAAAGGCCTTGGAAGTTCTGAGTAATCATAGAAGGCTTTTTTACCCTATTTTTCTGAAATGTCATGGCCACCCTGGGCAGTATCAAAGGAGATCACTGTTTGCACCAGGAATTTAAAAAGAAAAAAAGAAGTTTAAAACTTATTTGGGAAAACTAAAAGTTCATTTCTGAGTTATGTGTCATGTGGAGAATATTTTGCCCCTTTCTTTCACTGACTAGACAACTATGGGATAAAAAACGCATCTCTGGTATAACCCATGTAAGAAATACTGTAAGATTGTCATGTGCTGGCTATGACAAAATACTCTTTTTTCCAGCGATACTTGCTTGTGCACACAGGTTCACACACTGGGACCAGAGCCCTCAACCTTCATTCATTTTCACTAAGTGCTTAGGGAGCCTTCTCTTACAACTTCAGTGCTACTACCAATGTAAATATAACCATCTGCAAAACAGCTTGCTAACTTGAATTAAAACTTACCATCATAAAGTTTTGAGCTCAAAATTAAGGATAAAGTATTCTTCTTAGAGATATGTTAACCTGTATTTTCTTAGATACATCCCAGTTTTAGCATTTTACTCTTTCCAATAAAAGTTGACTTGTTAAATACATGCTAACTTTGTTTTAATTTATATGACTTTATAAGACTGTTAACATTAATAAATTCCCAAATCAGAATAAAAAGGCTTCGTCTGGTCACATACTTCTAGGGTTTTGAGTTCAGAAAATACAAGTCTTCATTAGCTCCTGTCTTCAGTAACCATTAGTAGACAGAGGTAGAAGTAATAGAATTTTGTTCATTTTTGTTATTCAGCTGAAATACTTACAATTATTTTTTGTCATAAACCCTGATCTGAAACTCTGATTTCAGAACTTGTGCCATATTGTCTTTCACATTTTTTAACATGCTGCCAAAAGAGAAGGAAAACTCCAGTATTGACTAGTTCTAAGGTACTATGCTGGGTGCTTTGCATATATTAATTCACTTCATCCACCTGGCAACACTGTGCAGTACATATTATTATTGCCAATTTGCAGATAAGGAAAAATAAACTTAGAGTGCTTAAGAAACTTGACAATATTCAATTAGAAAATTAAGCATCAGAGCAAAATTGATTCCAACTGATTCTAATTCTAAAACCAATCCTTATCCTAAAAAACAAAACAAAACAAAAACAAAACTTATTTAGTGTTTTGCTATAGGAGGGCTTTTCTTACCCAATAGGTTGTAGAGCATTTAAGGGTAGAGACCATCTAGTTCACTGCTGAATTCTGAGTGAGTAGTCCAGAAACTGGCATCAATACAATAGATGTCCAATAAATATCTGTTCGGTCAAATTCAGTGGGATGGTCCTGTGTGTGGTCCTGGTATATAAGCCTGCAGAAGAGAGAGTACAAGCCTATACTTTAGTAGTTGAGAGTATTTAATGTTGGTAAAAGACTGTGAGCTCTAGATTCAAACAGCTCAGGTTTGAATTATGATTTCTTAAGCTTCCTATCTATATGATTTGAGAATGTTACTTAGACTAAGTCTCAATTTTCTCACTTTAAAATGGGGGTAATAATTGCACCTTTATAATCACTTATGTAAATCACATTTCTCATGGTTAGTAAACATGAATGAATTTTAGCTAATATACAACCTTTAATTGGACTAGATTGTGGAGTCCTTTTAAGCATACTCCATAATTTTGTTATTTATTATGTTTATTGTTTAGAATCTGTCTTCCCATTAAAATGTAATCTCCATGGTGGCAGGAATTTTTATGTTTTAATCAGAGTATCCCAAATATTTCGAATAGTGTTGCCCAATCAAATGTTCTATACTTATGGAAATGTTTTATTATTGGCATAGTCAGTAGGCACTAGCGACATACAGTTACTGATCATCTGAAATGTAGCTAGCTAGGGTGACAGAGTACTTGAATTAAAAATTTTGTTTTGTTTTTGTTCATTTAATTTAAATCGCCACATGTGGCTACTGGAATACTATATTTGCATAGGTCTAGAATATTACATGGTACACAGAAATTTCTCAGTACGTATTTGTTAAATGAATGAATTCCCTTCTGAAATCAAAAATCAAGAATAAAGCTGCATGATTGTATATATAGTTCACTCTTTAAAGATAATCAATAAAGATGAAGCATTTTACTGATTGACTTGCTCATCTTGGAGGCTTCATGAAGTTCTAATATGATTCAGTTTGCAATTGTAATACATTTTTACTTTTATTTCTTTTTGGTGTCAGGTCAAGAAAGATTTGGAAACATGACGAGGGTCTATTACCGAGAAGCTATGGGTGCATTTATTGTCTTCGATGTCACCAGGCCAGCCACATTCGAAGCAGTGGCAAAGTGGAAAAATGATTTGGACTCCAAGTTAACTCTCCCTAATGGCAAACCGGTTTCAGTGGTTTTGTTGGCCAACAAATGTGACCAGGGGAAGGATGTGCTCATGAACAATGGCCTCAAGATGGACCAGTTCTGCAAGGAGCATGGTTTCGTAGGATGGTTTGAAACATCAGCAAAGGTAATGTGACTTTAAATAATAAGCTTAACATAAGCAAGGTTCACAAAGAAAAATGGCATATAATCATCATTATCTCATAATGATAATAATATGTTTGTTTAGTGATTTGTGGTTTCCAGATTGCTCTAAGCTCTTTCTCATGTCAATGCAATGAGCAGGCAAAGCAGGAATTATTGTCTACAATTTATTATTGTGGCAAGAGGAGCAAAGCAACTTGTAGAAGGTTACAATAGTAATAGTGGATAACTGTGTTTGCTTTTTGAGGTCTTACTATGAGCCAGTCATATTTTGCATGCATTTTCCTATTTAGTCCTCACAACAACTTTATTACGTGAGTATGGTTTTATAGTAAAGGCCTTATTCATGTGTTAGTTAATTTACACAATCGATATTTAATATATTCACCTGTACGTCAGGAAATGTGCTTGCTCCTAGGAAAGAAAAGATGGAAAACACTACATTGGGAATACCGGAATGGTGGGGTAACAGAGAATAGACAGCAAGCACAAATGTGAAGAACACAGCATAGCTTGGCCATGCTGATTCCCCTGGGTAGCAGAAAAGTGGCAGGAGGTGAAGCTGAGGCAGGGCTGGAAGATGAAGGATCCTGTATGATGTGATGAGGATAATATACTTCCCATTGTTCCCTAATGTTGCCATCTGATATGTCAGGTGTCTGGCTTTTGTTCTACTCTCTTTTTGTTTGTGCCTGTATTTTTAAAATCTCAGTATCACAGGAGGAAAAAAAAAAAACTTTCATGGCAAAATTTGAAAATCCATAAAAAACCATAACTAAAATTTAAAAAGAATAACTATTTTTTGCTGTATTTTCTGACTTTTGTGTGTCTGCATATAATTACATTATTAGGATTGCATTTTACATGGTTTTAGATCATGATTTTTCCACTTTTATTCAAATATTAAATGTTTGTGGAGCACAGGCATTGCGCTAGTTTTTGGGATTCAGCTATGAATAAGATAGCCATGGGCTCTGTACTTATGGAGTTCACACTTGGGCCTTATAGTGAACATTTGTGCCCCTCATTAGCAAATGGTTTGAAAATATTACTGGAATGGTCATCATTCCAAAAGGCTGAGGAGGAATCTCTAATGGGTTTCCTACTGGAAAGTAGAATGGTCCAATTTGCCTTGGAGAAACTATTGGAAGACAGATTGGAGGGCAGTAAACCAGGAGAGAGAGTGGCATGGTAGTTACCATGTTCTGTGAGAACGTAATGAGAGCTTAAACTGGAATAGTGGCTATAGATAGGAAAGAAAACCTGGATTTGAGAACACCACCACATTACAAAGACCAGCACAATTAAGCAAGCACTTGGATTGGAGATGATGCAGAGGAAGAAAAGGGCAGTGGTGCCACTTTTTCTGTCACAGTGGGATGTTCTTTTGTTTGAACCATTCCTGGAGAGCCTTGAAGCCTGTCTCCTTGCTCTTCTGTCACTAGCTTTTATGTTTGGAAAGTTGTTATTGCTCAGTTGCAAGAGTTGTTGTCTGTCTTTTGAGGCCTGAGTGTGCCAGTGTGCTTTTCCCTTTCATTCTATTTAAAATTTTGATTTCCCCTGTTTCTTGGGATTCTTCCTTTGGTTCAGGATACATTCCCCATCATTTTATATTTCTTGACTCTCATAAACCTTTTTAGTTTATGTGGTTGAAGGATTTCTTGCTGTAAGGGGAGACAGAGCACAACTGAAAGGTATGATTAGGTTACAGAAATTTAACAAGCATGGTTTCTTTTTGTAGTCTATTTTCTTTTTTGAATGTTAGCCTGTTTTTTGTTTTTTTTTCTTTTAATTCCAAAATGTGGGTGAATTCACTTATTTTCATTTCCTTTTAGCACCACACTCAATTTCACTCCAAAGTTCCTGCATATTCCTTCAAATTGCTTTCTTTCAAAAAATGTCACTCTCAGCTCAGAAGTCTCCAGGCACAGGGGAGAAAGAGTAGGACTTTGGAGAACTCCTTTTAAGTGCTAACTAGATTGAATGACCCACACTTACATGGGGAGAGGAGTCTTCTGTTATTTATTCATTCATTCGTTCGACCAATAAATATTATCAAATACCTGCTATATGCCAGACAAATGTTCTGGGCACTGAGAATGTAGAAACTTATGAAACAGATAAAACCTTGTCTTCATGGATAACAACAACAACAAAACATAAATAAAATATACAGTGTGTGATAGTTATTAAGTGCTAATAAGAAAAAAGGGAAAAAAGAAAGGAAGAGGCCTATGAATCTGTAGGGAGGCTTGAAATTACGTGTGGGTCAAAAGACCTTCCGAAGACATTTTTCACCTCACTCTGACATTCCTTGCTCAACCACTATAGTGTTAAACTGCCTGCTTAAGGACACAATGTTTAGTACCTCTAGAACTGGCTGACCCACCTTACTTAGGTACTGGATTTCTAATCCTCCAAATCCCTGTAAGTGTGAACTTTGAAGAGAAACTTTGTACAGTGTTGGGGAGGGGGGACATGAGATTTCACAAGCATTATAATCAAGAGAGTACAAGGCTTTATTGTAAAATATAGAAGGCATGTTCAACGTCTCTTTTCCTTCCATACGTAATGCTGTTGAGGTTGTCCTTCTGAATGTCTTAACGAGAATGTCTTGCCTGTGCCAGATTAGTATTCAAAGTCAACACTTAGAAGCTCAGGAACAATCCTGCAGCATTGACAAACTGGAGTGTCAAACTTTTTTAAAATTCTTTTTAAAGATCTCTGATAAAGCTCTGCTAACTTTCTGACTATAGTATTACAACATTTACAAAACTGAGGCCTAGATTTAACTGTCTGCCTGAAGCAGAGATGGTAGATTATGGGGATAGCTATGAATTCCTTCATTTTGAGATCAGAGAACATTTCCCATAGGTATCCTTCTCTTAGACAGTCAATCTACTAAAAATTAGAGTCCTTTTGAGTGATGACATAATGTCTGGTGATAAATACCTGATTTCCTTTCTTCGCATCGCTGAAACTTCTGAGTCAAACTTCTGGCTTTGTCCCCATGGGCACATGCAGCAGAAATCCTTCAGGTATCATCATCAACTTGGACATCTCTGCAGTTGAAACTTTCAGGGTTTTAGATGAGTTAGTCATTGAAACCAGCCTCCATCTTACCATGGACCCCACTACTGAGGGAAATTTACCCTCTTGCTCTTCAGTCCTATGGAGTAACTTTCCATGAGAGTTTTCATGACTAATGCTGTTGCTGGAGCAATCATGGTAGCCCCTGGCTGGCAAGTGAATTAAGAGAGAAAAAATAAAAATTAAATACATGTTGGTGTCTCTGGTTTTTCACATTCTCTCTCCCAATATTAAAACCAAAGGAAAGAAAATAGTCTTTTCTGAGTCATATTCTTTGATTTTTAACATTTGCATTCTTTTGCTTTCTTGGCTGTATTTCATTGAATTCCCCCTGTAGATTCTCTAGGTGATGTGTAATTGGGGTACTTGTGTGTCCCATTTTGTCCCCCAAATTCCTGGTTTATACCTGCTGTTCCAGCATAATTATTAATAATACCTTCATTTTTAATTTGTAATTTAAATTTACATGGTCACCCTGTAGATCATGAGCTCAACTTATTTTACTCTCTACATCATACTTTAGCTCTAATAATGGATATTTTAACATTCCTGTGCCCATATCCCATTTTTATAATCTGCTTTGGCAGATCTGTTTCTTTAGGATAAGGACCCTGCCCTTCTCTTGTTAGTATATTTTCAGGGCCTATTTCAAAGGCTGACTTGGTTTTGCTGCCTGCTGAACAAATTACCTGGTACATTCTTGGTGCCCATTGCCTGAACCTCCATCAGTTGCTGTTTTTGAATTCACTCTCTAATCACACCCACTCACCTAGAGCTACTGTGAGCATTAAGAGATAATAGCATAAGAGATAATGTGGCTGGGTGTGGTGGCTCACACCTGTAATCCCAGCACTTTGGGAGGCCGAGGCAAGCGGATCACGAAGTCAGGAGTTCAAGACCAGCCTGGCCAACATGGTGAAACCCCGTCTCTACTAAAAATACAAAAATTAGCCAGGCGTGGCGGTGAGCACCTGTTAATCCTAGCTACTCAGGAGGCTGAGGCAGGAGAATCGCTTGAACCTGGGAGGCAGAGGTTGCAGTGACCCGATATCGCACCATTGCTCTCCAGCCTGGGTGACAAGAGCAAAACTCCATTCCCCCCCTCCCCCCAAAAAAGAGAGAGAAATAATGTATGTGGGGCCCAGATGCATAATATCTGATCCCACCACACATAGACACACACTTTACATACTCTACACTATTCCTACTGTCTCTACCTACAGCCCATACGCCGATTTACCTGTGATGCACACAACAGCCACACTCCAGTGGAAAAGTCTGTTTCTGTATCTTAGCCCTTTCCAGCCTGCTCCATTCTGCTCACATAACAGAGTGGATCAGGTGTGGCTATGCTCACAAATACACCACCACGAACACTAGTGTAGATGGGAAAGAATGGAGCAAGTTGTACCTATGCAATAGTGGGGACAAAAGTCAAATTCATAGAAAGAACCTCCAGTGCCTCCAGTTCTTGCTCCCACTATACCAGTCCTACTCCTAACAGATATCTTTGGTTCTTTCTATGCTATTTATAGTGACTTTTTGGACCCACCCTCTCTCCCAAAATGTTCTAAGAGCAACAGGTGCACTTGGAAGAAGCTTATGTTAAATTATACTCAATTTTTGCCTTTTATTTGAAGCTAAAAATAAAAATGTTAACATGTATTCTGCTGAGAAAAATAATATATCTAATACTGTTCTCTATAAGATTGTATTAGTTTCTCTTAGGGAGAGGAATGGATGTTTCACGGTGTAGTGGATATTTCTCATGTTGTTTGGCTTTCTAACAACTGTTAAATATATTTGCTATCTTTGGGGAATTTCCAGCTGTAGGAAGCTCACCTCGCCAAGAAGAACTCATAAAACTTTCTTCTTTTGCTTCCTGTGCAGCTAGGCACAGGCAGATGACCTAGATTCCACCAGTTGTAGGTTGTAGGCATCCATCTCCAAATAATGTAGATGCAGTTATAAGATATACCTCCACTGACTTAATTTGTCACAGCACATTTAACCCTGTATTTGTAGCTGAACTGATTTGAGCTGGTTATACTTAGGGACATAAAAGGAAGGGCCTGATTTGAAATCTAAAACCGGACAAAACTTAGAATCACTTAGAATCATAATATACAGGAAATGATGGCTGTGTTTAATAGTGATTTCACATAATGTCCACCAGTCTGTAGTACAACTATTTGAGTCATCACTTCTAACAGATTATTAACGCCCTACATGAAGAATTAAAATTGTTTTCTGAAGTTGGGAATAGTTGAAGTGTATATGAGTCTCAAATTCAAGCTAGTTATCTATTTAAGGATCAATATAAATTAATAATAATATTTTATCTTTAGCTAATCAATTCTCTAGAGGTTCCCTACATCAATGCTTGTAATTTACTAGACAGTCTGAGGTCTAACTGTGACTAAGATACTGTATAATAGGAGAATAGAAATGAACGATCAGAGACTATAACCATCGTTTGGTTTGTATAAGGCAAGGTGTTGCATATGTCATTCTATCCTACATGGTTCATATTTTCATTACTTAGAGCTCAGATCTTTCATGTTTCATGTTTGGACAGTCATAATAACCTGACTCCAGACTTTGCTCACTGTAGTGTTTTGCATGCTATTAAAAACTTAACCTGCTCAACGGATGACTTTGATTTTGTCACTGCCTAGTTCAAGAATCTTCTGTAGGTTCTACTTCTTAATGATTTAAATTTAGACACCTTAGAACATGCATTAGCAAACTATGGCCTGTGGGCCAAATATGGCCTGCCCTGTAAATAAAGTTTTGTTGGAACTCAGCTGTGCTCATTGGTTTACATGTTATCAATGGCTGCATTTATGTTACAACTACAAAGTTAAACAGTTGTAACAGAGACCTTATAGCCTGCAAAGCTTCAATTATTTACCATCTGACCTTTTATGCTTCAAAGTTTACCACCGATGCCTCAAAATGAGAATAGCTTCTCTGTAGTCAAGCACTGTGCTAGTGGCTTACATGCATTTTAGCTTATCCTTGAAATAATCTTGTATGGTAAGTACTGTTACTTTTTCTGTTCACAGAGGAAGCAATTAAAGTTTAAATTAGAGAGTGACTAGCGAAAGATCTCATAGTGGTGTATGGAAGAGTCAGGATTTTCAAGCTAGATATGCTGACAGAACAGCTTAACCACCCATCCTCCACATTGTACTACCTTACAACTTTTTCTAGTCTGATCTTATATAATAACTATTTATTAAGCAATTGATACATGGTAGACCAGGGACTGGGATAGATAAATGAGTAAAATGTGGTCCTAATCTCTAGGAGTTTAAAGTCTAATGACAGATATACAGATGTGTAAGTACATCTTCCAAGAAATATGACACAATGGAGCAATTCACATGGAATTGTTGGGTGAGTTGGATAAGGAAGGGTCTTTTCTCACATGTACTTTTATTCTAGTCATTGTCAGAAACCTATCTTTTTCTCATTTTTCTGCTTTTGTTCATGATGGCCACACTGTATGGGATTATAATGCAGTGGACATTCTTTTTCTGTATTTCATTTTGCCCAACGAAGTCCAGCTCTGGATGTGAGAGAAGAAACATAGAAAAATACCCTGGCTTTAGTAGTAAGGAGTCTTCAGAACTCAAATTAGAATCCCTGATTCTGATACCCTGCCCCAACAAATAATTCTTGCTCTGGCTAACTATTAACTCTTTCTTCAGGAATTGCCTGACTCCAACACATTTTTTTTACAGATACCTATGGAAAGGGACTTAAGCAATTCATGACACCATGGGCTGACTGTAAAAGAGGATCCATGCTTCAGTGCACAGGATGCTCCAAGAATCTCTTGAAATTATATATGCAACTTTTTCGTGCCCATGTATTATTTGTAGAGAGGGCAATCATTTATTGCATACTAAGAACCTTCCAGGCATTTCACAGCTATTATCACTAATTCTTACAATAATGAGGCATTATCCCTATTTTCTATGGAGAGAAGGAGTCGTGGCATGATTAAGGGACTTGCTCAAAGCCATGCAGCCTTGTGTCATGATTCTGACCCCTAGTTATCTGGTCGAAGCCCACATTTTCCATGATCTGCGAAAGTGCTTCAATGCTTCTCAGCAGTCTTTCTCAGATTCAGAATTCCTTGTGATCCTAGAGCTGAGTCTAGTTGAGGAAAGGCCTGTTTTTCTGAGGTCAGAAGGATGTAGCCACTCCGAGAGCTATCGCTACTGTGGTCTCATCTCTCTAGGCAAGGACCATCCATCAGAAGAGAGGGCTGAACTGCACTATATGAGCTGGCCTAGCATATATCTATCTCCTAGGTAGTACCAGCCATATTGGTTGGAGAGAGGACACCTCTTGAGGAAACCTGTAGAGGCCATATGATGTATGAGGGTAGGAAGGTAGGAGGGGAACACAGACTTGGAAAATCTTCAGAATTTCCAAAGGCAGAGATGGAAGGAGAAAGGTATTCTAGGAAGAGGAAACAGCATGTGAAAGGCATGGAGTTGAGAAATAACAGAAAGTGCTGACAATGCTGCAGTTCAATGAGGCTGAAGTATAAGGTGGAGGGGAAAGAGAGGGCAAAGCTTCGCA
Source organism: Chlorocebus sabaeus (assembly GCF_047675955.1). Taxonomy (NCBI): domain Eukaryota; kingdom Metazoa; phylum Chordata; class Mammalia; order Primates; family Cercopithecidae; genus Chlorocebus; species Chlorocebus sabaeus. The sequence goes on along the minus strand of NC_132904.1, from coordinate 84,697,530 downwards.
GTATGTCAGACCATGTCCATTAACATAAACACTTCTGGCTGAGAATTCTCATGGACTGTAGAAGTCTGAACTCAAAGATTCAACAGTTTCTTAGTAATGTCCAAAAGTCAAAAGACAAATGCCAATTAAATAACACCTCTTATTCAATTAGTGCCTTTTCTGTAGAAAATTTGGCAAATCCTAATATAAGGCGTAGTGCTTTTCAGCCTCAGCACTATTGCATTTTGGGCCAAATAATTCATAGCTGGGACTGGGAGGGAAGTATGTGTGTGCTGTGCAAGGTAGAATATTTAGAAACATTCCTTGTCTCTAACCACTTAACATCAGTAGTACCCAACACCCCAATCAGTTGTGATCATCAAACATATCTCCAGACATTGCCAAATGTCCTCTGGTGGGAGGAGCAAAATCACTCCCCACTGAAACCACAATTAAACAGTCATCAAAAAATATGTCTTGTGCCCAGTTGGTTCTGCGGTTTTTTAGAGGGTGGGGACAGAGTCAGGTCCACCTTGATTCTGTCTGAAAAAAAAGAATCCTTGTAGGCCTGCTCCCATGAGTCTCTGGGAGGAAGAAAACATCTAGAAAGTAAGGTGTGTTATCTTTGAGCCTGGATCTTTCCTCCTGGATCTCTACCTCTAGCCATGGACTTGTTTCTAAAACCTCAGACTTCCAGATTCTTCTGGATCTCTACTTGGATATCTTTCAGAGAACTCCTCAAACCCAACATATCTGAAACGACATTCATCAGCTTTTCTGCAAACATAATTATCCAGTTTGGAGACCCCACATCCACACAGGCACTCAAGCTGGACACGATATAACCAGGTCCCACATTCTTTAGAAACCCCTCATTCTTGAGCATAGAAGACCCCAATAGTGAGATTTTGTTTTCTGCTTCTCCAAGCCTATCTCTACTCTTTCCATTTATTCCATGGTTATGCTAAACTGCATCAAGTCCCCCATCACGCCTTGGTATTTCCCCAGGCTTCCTAGCTTTATGCACCTGTTTCTCACTCTTCCTTCAGGACTTGGCTCTACTGTCAGCTGTTACAGTGTCTCCTGTACCTTAACATGCTATGTTAAGATGATTTCCTTATGGGGCTGGCTCCTGCACTGCGTTGTGAATCCTCCTGGTCATTACCCAGCACAATGGCATGCACGCAGAGAGTGATCATTTGGTCAGTGTTTATTGGATAGAAAAGAATATTTTGATGCACTGCCTTTTAAGGAATCTTTCAAAAGATTGTTTTACTCTATTATTCTTGGCCCTGCCCATGTAGGGTACTTATGTCCTTAGATAACTGTGTAGAAACAGAAAAATTAATTTACTGCTGTAATTCCCAGGAGGATTCCACATTATGTAACTCCTTTCATCCAGAAAGCTCTTCAGAAACTGCACAGCAGGGATATTGTAGTGCCCTGCAGTGTGGATGGGGATGTAAACAAGAAAAATGAAGGTGAGGGAAGCTGTGCCCTCCCCGGCTCTGCCCCCCTCCCCCAATGCCTTGCCTTGGGCCCTCAACTGGGATTTGCAAATTTTTTGCTTGGCAATGCCACATAACATTCCATAAGAATCTAACATTAGCTTGTGCACCGAATTATACAGGTCATTCCTACTTCACACTCCAGGACCAGAATATAGCAATTTTCCTCACTGAAATTCTTATAATCCTGTTTTACATGTATCTCTCATTTGTGTTTTAGCTACTGTCATTTGAGCCACCTGCAATGGCTGTCAAATTTGTCTCTTTTAAAGAAAGAAACAGAATTATGGGGAGGATTTTCAGTGATTTTCATTGATGAGACCAGGCCTAGACTTCAGATCCAGTCAAGCACTCTTATCTATTCCATGACAGTGATTCTTGTAAAAGTGGTGCATCAGGGACACGTAAGGAGCTTGCTAAGATTGCAGATGCCTTGGCCGTATTCTCAGAGAAGTCTGGAGGGGCTTAGAATGTATGTTTTGGAAAACACTGCTTTGGTGATTTCGACTTGCACCCTGGTTAAGATGCATTGTGTTGGAATTTAACTCATTTATTCATTCATTTATTCATTCTCGAAGTATTCTTTGAATACCTACTATATACTCAGGTAGGTACTTTACTAAGCACTGGGACACTGATAATAGAGGGCATGGTTTCCTATTAGGTTCAACTCCTGGAAGACACCCAAATAAACAGATAATTACAATATAGTATGAAGTTCCAGATAATTTGATGGCTTTTACAAGAGCAGTGAGAGCAGCTGAAGAAAAAGTTGTTACCTGCACCTGTGAGTGATGCAGCTTCTTTGATGTTTAATCTGGGTTGCCAAGAGTAAGAGAGGCCTCAAAGGAAGACTGAGAGAAGCACCGAGAATTCCTTTTTAATGGATACTGTGTAGTGTGGCATTAGGAACCCACCTTTAGGAACTCCTGGATATTTCATTTTTAGAAAGCAAAAATAAGCCTCTCATCATTTTTCTAAGATATCTAATCAAGAACGTGTTGTTATTGCAGAGTTAACCTATCATTATCAGTCATCAGAAAATTGTCAAAACAAGACCACAAAGAATCTTATTAAGAATAATAATAAAAATTGTATTTATAAAATCTATGTTTAACAGGTCTTGTGATAAGTGCTTTATTTATTTCATTTAGTTCTCACAAACCTTTATGCAATAGGTGCTATTACTATGCCCGTATTATATATTAAGGAACTGAGACTTAAAGAAGTTAAACAATTTACCCAATATCCCATGGTTAGCAGGTGGCAGAGTCAAAATTAGAACCCAACTGTCTCCATTCAAATCCCTCCTTCCATATATATATATAATTTTTTACTTCTCTGTGTCTAAATGATAGTCTTATATTGCTATTTCTTGATTTACTAGATTTCTACATACTCATTAATAATTTGCTTTTCCAGATGACAATTTAATTTTCTTACCTACTTCCCCCACTCCCCCGTCTTTTCAGCAAAATTCTATCACTGCTTTTGGTTGAATCATGACAAAAATCGTGGTTTATATCATTAAAAATGAAAATATTATTCACTCACATAATTGGCTGTCTGTGCTTATTTTCAATGAATCTTAATTCCTTAATGTTTAAAAAAATGTCCATTATATTATTTATTCTGTTGAGACTGGTTCTGTTTTGGAGATCTCCATCTCAGAATCCTCTCCTTTCCTCATGCAATTTATTCTGAATGCCCTATACAGCCAGCACACGGCTGTAATCCTGAGACTTTGCTTTGACATTCTTGTGTGTGGGAGTGCCTGCTCCCTGGATTCCAATTATTTGTCCTGTTTTGCTGGAACATAGCCTCCTGCTACTGCTTAGGAAAAGCTGCATGACATTTCTAGGTAGTTGATATCTTCAAATATGTATTTTCTAACCCTCACACAATTTTAACTCTCTAGATGTGTAGATTCCTTGGTTTAAAATGATTTTCCCTTATAACTTGAAGGCACTGCTTCATTGTAATATAGCATTTAGCATAACTCTTCAGAAGTCTCATACCATTCTCATTCTTAAAGCTTTGTGCATAAGCTATTTTCTTTTGTCTGGTAGTTATTAGAATCATGTCTTTACCCCTGGTAATCTGAAAGTCCACAATCATGTGCTCTATATAAACCTTTGTTCATTTATTGTTCTGGGCCCTCTGTAAGCTGTTTCAACTTACAGACTCATGTTCTGAAAACTGTTATTTCTTTGATAATTTTTTTCCCTTTTTTTTCTGTGTTTTTTACTTATGAAACTCCTAGTATGGTGTAACCCGAACTAATAAGTCTATGAGCCTATGATTTTTTCACATATTTTCAGCACTTTAGCTATTTTTGTTTTATTCTGTTTACTAGTTTGCTGCAATTTTCCAGTCTTTTATTATACTTTTTAATTTCAGCAATCATAATTTTAATTTTGAATAACTCAATCTTATCCTGATTATTCTTTTTCAAAAATTCTATCTTAAGAATGTAATAGTTGATTATATTTGTGAAGATACTGATTTTTCTGCAGTTTTTTCTGATTTTTGCATTGTCTATTTCATTAGAATTATTTTTTCAGTCCACTTTTGTTTTTCTATTTTATGTTGATGGTCCCTTTTAAAAATTTTGAGAGCAAGACCATCAGAAGCAGATACTGAGCTCTGTGTGTCTAAGGCTTGTTGAATAGTGGCTATGGTGATTGTTGATTTGTGGGTTTTGCTTTAGGTTGGTTTTCACTGGGGACTGCATGTCAGTTGTTGAAGGTCTTTTCTCTATAGAAAAACTGTTCTTTCGCATTAAGGGTGATGATGTCAGAGTTCTTAGTAGAGGGAAGAAGTAGCCCAGCTGCCATATTTGCACACTTTTAGTTGATTATTTTTTCCATCTCCATACCACCTACAAGGGCATGCTAGTTAGTATCTCTTGAGTTTCAAGTCTCCTTTCTTTAGTTTGTTCAGAAGATAAACCAGAATTTGACTTGCGGTGTAAATGTCTGACTGCTGATATCCTATATGGAAGAATGGAGAAGGGACAGGGTTGATGTCCCCATTTGGACTTTCAACCAGTCTCCCTGATTTCAACTACAATTACTAAGTAAGTGTTGAGGTTCTTGGATTTTGAGGTAATTAATTAGTCCTACTATTTTCCATATCTCCCTCTACACACCCTTTAGACCATGCTATCTACACCCTGTTAAACCTATTATTACTTCTCTATTACTTTTAGATTTCTAAAAGTGTGCAAATCTTTTGAATGCTGATGCTCATGTTCTCATTCTTTCCAGCTTTCTACTTCTAAAAGAAAACCAGTAGACAAAGGCACTGTCTCTTCTGTCAGAACCAATGTTAACTTTCTTGATCTTCAACCCTGGGCAGAGTGGCTTCCTTGTTTTAGAAAGGGTTATGTTACTAAGATATGTTTGCCCTCTCCTTCTCTGTTATTTTGCTTTTTTAGTATTGATTTTGTCTGACCTTTGTTTTGTGGTCCTTTGCCGCCTTTGATGTGTCTTGTTTGCCACATTTGAAGCACCCTTAGATTTGTGGATGACAGTCCTACCCTCCCAAGGCCTTCTGTTTCATCACCATCTACTTCACTGCTACCGAGGTATTGATTTCTTGACAAAGCCTGCTGAGATTGGGGGAAAATCAATATCCCATTAAACAAAAGTGAGGAGCAGCAGCAACTCCTCTGTAGCCTGTCTGTGGACCTAACATGCTAGGGGAGTGCTCAAAGGCTGGGTTAGCCTGTGGTGTCCAGAGATATCCTATAGTGATGGAATAGCCCTAGGGATAATGTAGAAAAGCCAGTGATGAATGTTTAAGATTTGTAAATCCATTTCCTTGAACTAAATGAAGTGGAGTCACTTTTTGAGAATAATTTTGCTTGTCAAAGCTTGCTCCAGAGGAAAGAAGTTCTCTCTTGAGAACTTTCATAATTCCCGGTCACTTTGAATTTTCTAGTGTAAGAAAAATTGTTGATTAGCTGGAAGGCAAATTATTTAGCTTTCATTTCTCCTGGGGTTCTCAAATGAAAGAGGAATGACAGCATTGAAATGCCAGGATACTATATGTTTCTGAAACATTATGTTGTAAATCCCATTTTTAAATACCATCCCAAAAGGCTCGTTCTGGTTGCTCTTCCTGAATGAGTCTCTTTAAAAAGGAAGAGTTTCTTTGGAAGACTGTTATCACCTTCTGTGTCATCTGGTTATAAGTTTAGTTTCTGTGTTTCAGATTTTTGTAAAGAAGCACACTCATGAGCAGTAAATGCAAACTATCAGAGTCAAAAGAGATCTAGCATTACCACAGTAGTTGAAACCCATATTTAACCCCCAAAGTAGCATTATATATATTCTTCTACCATTTGCATGGAAACACAAGAATATTAGATTTGGCGAACACTTTAAATTAACCTGTGGTCTAAGTACTTATTTTATTGTTTTATTTATTCATTTATTCTTCAAATAATCATTGAGCACCTCTATGTTACAGGTACTATTTTAGGCATTAGGGCTATACCAGTGGACAAAATAGATAAAATCCCTCTCACCTTGGAACTTGCATTATAGTGAGTAAAGACAGGTTATAAAATGGAAATAAGCATAATATATAGTTTGTCAGGTGGAGATAAGTGCTAAGCAGAACATGAACGCAGGGGAGCTTGTGTGGCATATGTAAAATGTGGGATATAGGGAGGAGTACAAAGAGAAGAAAGCAGTTTTAGACAGGCGGATGTCTAAAGGATGAAACCTTCCCTGGTCACAAGAGGGAAAAACAAAAACACACAAGAGGGTGTTTTTGTTGTTGTTGTTTTTTAAGTTAAATAGTTGAAAGATGAGCACTATTGAGCCATATAAATTCACGAAAAGAAAATGATCGAGGAAGTGGGTATAGCATGAGCAGAGGCACTCTGGCAGGAACTGACAGCTGTATTTTTGGAACAGCAAGGCAACCAGTGAAGATGGAGCAGAGTGAGCAGAGTGATAGAGATGAGGTCAGAGAGGTGATGTCGTTCTGTTGAGTTTTTAGATAATTGTAAGAACTTTGGATTTTTCTGTGAGGGAGAATTTTCTGTGCAAGAAGCCATTGGGTTTGATCAGAGATGTAATATGATTTGATCTAAAGGATCATTGCAGTGGTTTCGTTGAACCTGAATTATAGTGAGAAAGGTTGGAAGCAGGAGATCAGCTGGGATGCTATTGCAATATCTAAGAAAGAATAGTGAGAAATACTCAAATTCTACATTGTACTTATGAATGTTCATCAGACACAGGATTTATTTGCAATTTAAGTAAAGGTAATGACAGAAAGGGAGGATTTAAGGATGTCTAAACAGTTTTTGGCCTAAGCAACTGTAAGAACAGAATTGGCGGCCAGGTGAGGTGGCTCACACCTGTAATCCCAGCACTTTGGGAAGCCGAGGTGAGGGGATCACTTGAGGTCAGGAGTTTGCAACCAGCCTGGCCAACATGGAGAAACCCCATTTCTACTAAAAATAGAAAAAATTAACCAGGCATGGTGGCAGACACCTGTAATCCCTGCTATTCAGGAGGCTGAGTCACAAGAATCGCTTGAACCCAGGAGGGGGAGGTTGCAGTGAGCCTAGATTGTGCCACTGTACTTTAGCCTAGGTGACAGAGCAAGACTCTATCTCAAAAATAAATAATAATAATAGAGTTGGCAGTTTTTGAATGGGGTCATGAGATACAGAGGGATCAATGGGAAGAGATATCAAGATTCATTTTTTTGTATGTTAAAGTCTAAAAGATTACTATACATGTAAGAGCAGATGTAAAGTAAGTAGTTATGTATGATTCTGCAGTTCAGGATAAAAGTCCAGGCTGCAGATATGTTTGGTTGTTGTGAATATATAGGTACTATATAAAGATCCCTTGGGAATGAGATTACCTTGAGAACGAGTATAGATAGAAAAGAGAAAAGGACTAAGGACTAATACCTTGGCATTCCTACATTTAGATGAAGAAATGAGGTCCCAGAGAGGGGAAGTAATAGAGGTAGCGTAGATGTTTTTCAAAATAGCCAAGACTAGAACTCAGTGGACTCTCCTCAGTAGAGAGCCCTAATAAGATTACTTTTGAGTAGCCGGACTTTTCACTTTTTTTCTCTACGCTATTCTTCTGAGTAGTAAACTGGGAAGATTTTGGACAAGAAAAAAGTCAGATTATACATCATTGGTTCTCTCTTTAAATAATCAAAACTTACATTCACTTACTGTGTTTCTGCTAGTTGGTGGATCTAAAAGTTAAAGTAGGAAAATAAGGTTATTAAATGATTATCCCCCTCTATTCTGTCAACAGTGTATTTTCTTTTAAGTCACTGGGAGGTCTAGCATGGGTCAGAGGTGTCTAGGGTGTAATAGGAGCAAACTTTGACCAGATTTTATAGTAGTTAGAGATTTTTAAATCTGACTTAAAGAGCATAGTAGCAAGTCTAAATTTTAGGTCTACAAAAGGGCCAAAATATTCAGAAACTTTGTAAATGAGTTCATCATCTAGATTGAAAGTCAGCTTTTGTTGCTTGCCAAGAATGTTCAAAATATTAATATATAACATTCGTATAAAACTTTCAAATTTTGAAAGTTTCCAACATTTATTTTCTTATTTGGCTTTCACAAATTCCCGGCACAGAATGACTTTTCACTCTTTGGTAAGACTTGTTTATTAAGAAGTCCTGCTGTTGTTCAAGTGAATTGGCTTTGGGAACCCTTACCATTCTGGTTGTCTTACCTGGACACTGTAATCTGTCCGTATGCCAGTTTAAGTGGAGTGGCCAGATCTGTTGACAATATACTAGATATAGATGGAACAGAGCATGGGATAATGGGACTCTAACCTACCTTTCCTGGGCCACAATATTTCTATTGTATGCAGTAGTTCACTACATTAATTTATTTTCAACAGCTGTATCAAACTGTTAGAGACATGTTGTACATATGGTCAACTAAAAATCCCTTATTTTTCTAAATAATATGCTGTCAAATGAAATCTTGTGCATTTAAACTATTAACTTGAACTCACATTTAGAATTTTATTATTAATATCTATTAAATATTATTCTGTGGTTTCAATCTACAATTCCAATTTCATTTTTAATCTATTATTTTTACCCTTGAAAGTAAAACATCTAGCCTGGGTGTGGTGGCACATGCCTGTAATCCCAGCACTTTGGGAGGCAAGGCAGGCGGATCACCTGAGGTTGGGAGTTCAAGACCAGTCTGACCAATATGGAGAAACCCCATCTGTACTAAAAATACAAAAAATTAGCCAGGCATGGTGGCGCATGCCTGTAATCCCAGCTACTTGTGAGGCTGAGGCAGAATTGCTTGAACCTGGGATGCAGAGGTTGTGGTGAGCCGAGATTGCGCCATTGCACTCCAGCCTGGCCAACGAGAGTGAAACTCTGTCTCAAAAAAAAAAAAAAAAAAAAAGTAAAACATCTATTTCAGTTAGAGTTGTGTTCATCTACATTTGATAGAGACCCTAAAAAGAGTGACTTAACCAAAGAAGAGCTCATTTATAACATGAAACAAGTCTTGAGGTATGTACCCAGGACTGGAGCTGCAGTTCAAGGACATCATAAAGGGCTCAACTTCCTGGATCACCAGCCTCAGCACATGACTTTCTCCCTCATTGTCATAAGATGAGGGTATTTGTTTCTGTTTTCTTTTCCAGTGTAATACAGTTCCATAAACTTGGCAGCTTAAAATAACACACATATATGATTTCACAGTGTACATGGGTCAGTAGTCCTAGCACAGGTTGGTTGAGTCCTCTCCTCAGATTCTCATCATGCTAAAACCAAGATGCTGGCCATAGCTATCTTCTCATCTAAACCTTGGGATCCTCTTCCATGCTCATTCAGGTTGTTGGCAGAACTCAGTTCCTTGTGGTTGTAGGACTAAGGTTTCTGTTTTCTTGCTGGCTGTTGCCTGGGGGTTGCTCTCAGCTCCTAGAGGCTGATCTGAGTTCTTAACCACGTGGCCTTTTTTGGCAGCTTACCTCTTCAAGGTTAGAAAGAGAATCTGTCTCTAGTTTGCTATAATGAAATCTTATGGAAGGTAGCCTAATCAAGGGACTGACTATGCCATTCTATCTTGGGAACATTAGAATTAGAATTCTGCCTGTCGTATTAGTTTCTAGGCAGGATTAAGTTACCTGGAAAGGTTAAGAGTAAAAGGCATGTAACAACTAACTCTGCCTGCCCCTCTTTTTAAGTTTAGAAATCAGATGAGATCAAGCACGTTCAAAGTGGTATGGCCATAGATTAAAGTTCAGAAATTGATAGTTTTATCGGAAACCCCACTTAGTAGACTTTGTTTACATTTCATTAGTCATAACTGCAATTAGCACAAGGAAGCCAGGGAAATAAAATTTAGCTACCTATGCAAAAATCAGCATTCTGTTAAAAAGGAAAAGGAGATATTGCATATTGATAGCCAGGGTAAAAATTGAAATGCCAAAGTAGAGAAAATAAATTTGTTTTGTTTAGGAAAAATGGAAATTAATAATGGAAAAAAAATCACACAGAAATTCCTACACAGGATGAATCACTGCTAACATTGTCATACTTGACAATGAATATCATATTGCACACAATATGATATAATTAAGTACATTAAAAATGTACTATAAGGATTTCTAATGGTGAACTATTTATAAATATAATTTTTAATAACTGAACAATACCATATTATAAGGATATTCATAATATCCCCTATCTTTAACCCTCCTTTTCTTATAATACATTTTTAGTTTTTACTATTTTAATAATGTAAAGATGGGTATTTTGTACATGAATTTTTTTATATATTTAAGATTATTTTATTAAGGCTTATTCTTAGATTTACTAGATCAAAGGGAATGGACATTTTTATGTTCTTGTCACATATTTTCATAGATTTTCAAAAATGATGAGCTAATTTATACTTACCAACAATGAACTGAAGTAGTCATCACTCTGAGAACATTCTAAAATTCTAATTTCATCCCTCATGTCAGTTTCACTTCTTGCCTTTGGGTCTAACAAAAATTTGATAAGTATGCCTTTTATGACTTCATCCAATCTTCTGATAAAAATGAGGATACTTCTGGACAGGGGTTTGAGCCCTATACTACCACCTGAGAAGCTATTCTTATTTAATGTAATTAAATAATTAATAGTCTTCAGGCACAGTTTGAGCCCATAAATATCTAGCCATTTTACTTTGGAACCAACCCATAGTCACCTTGTCAGCAGGGACATTAAGAGGGGCGTTATACTAAAGATCAGATGTGCAAAGCAGTCTCCTAATTGCTCAGTCTGAAATCCTTACTATGGAAGAAAATGAAGTTAGTTTATTGTGTTCAGGTCTCCATTCTCTGTGTCGTCTTCTAGACTTGTAGTGCTAGTCCGTCTCTTCAGTGATAATACTTTTGCTCTGAATAAACTCCAAAACAGTCTTTTTCTGCGTTTAGTATTTTCTTCAAGTTTGTCCTTAAACTTAATTTTAGCTTCCTGAGCCCACGTGGATAGTTCAGGCACTGCTCGTATCTGTTCTGCATTCACTTCCCTTCTCCTTCTGTCTTTTGTACATGTTATTTTTAAACTTGATTTTACCTGAGATGTTCCTGTAGTCAAACTAGCTTCTTTTAGATGAATTTCCTTTTTCTTCTTCCTTGGATTACTCATGATTGTATAGTTAGAATTTCTGTTTCTGAGCTTCCTGTCCTTATTTATTTTCCACACTCAATTTTATGGACTGTTTCCCATCTGTGAGAATAACCTACATAGTTTTCCATTCATTGTTAGATATTTCTATTTCCAGTTTTTGGAATATTTCCAAATGTGCTGCTCCTTTCCTATTTTCCGGGCTTCAAAGGCAAAATAAAGATATTAGAACTTCCTACACTATCCTTGGTTCAAAATTTATTGCTGTTATTTTTTTATTCCACACCTTTGAATATGAATATTAGAATTGCATATGCACATTATAGAGAACTTAGAAAAGGATCACAATTATAAAATATATGATTAAAATTATTTGTAATCAAACCACTAATTCATTTAACTGTCAATATTTTTGTTCTGTTTCATTCTATAAGAAATATGTGTGTACGTGTTTATGAAAAATAACTCCTACATCTTATTCAATTTAAGCCATATTTGTCCTTAAAATGTCAGCTTATCGGATTGGCTCATTAGTTATAGACCTATAATTACATATACATAATAACAACTAGAGGCAAAAGAGAAAAAAAAAAGGTACCCAGGATGTGTAAGAAGAGCCATATTGTCTTCTGAATAATGTTTTATAATGCAAGAAAGCATGTAATATATCATAAGTGGTTCTCAGCAACAAAATTAACATTTTTAAAGTTCACAGTTGAAGCAAAAACATCTTTACTCTGGCAAAAGTATTGTCCTTTTGAATCTATTTGCATCAGTGGAATTCTATAAAAACAACCACAAAATCAGAACTGGGGTTAGTTCTTTTTTGTTTTTGTTTTTGTTTTTTTGAGATTGAGTCTCACTCTGTCACCCAGACTAGAGTTTAGTGGTGTGATCTCGGCTCACTGCAATTGCTCCACCTCCTGGGTTCAAGCAATTCTCATGCCTTGGCCTCCAGAATAGCTGGGATTACACATACATGCCACCATGCCCAGCTAATTTTTGTATTTTTAGTAGAGATAGAATTTCACCATGTTGGCCAGGCTGATCTCAAACTCCTGACCTCAAGTGGTCCGTCCACCTCAGTCTCCCAAAGTGTTGGGATTATAGGTGTGAGCCACCACGCCCAGCCAGTTCTTAAACTATAAGAAATTTCCTTTATTTGTTTTTCTTTTTCTTTTCTCTCAAATTTATTGAGCAACTACTTTATACCTTTCTGATGAGAGGTGCCTTTCTTCAGGTCATTTATGTTTCAACTCTACTTTCCTTATCTTGCTTTTCTGCATGTCCAATATAATAGCCTCAATTGTCTACTTATTCTGTATATGTTAAGGCACTCAGGTGTTTGATAATGTGTAAGTTTATGGAAAAATATTTTCTATTCCTTTTTAAAATTATGCATTGCTTAGGTTTATCTAAAATGTAAATGCTTACATCTACATTGGTATAGATATACAACTGTCCATATAGTGATACAGTAAATACAACTGAGGGTTTCCAGATTCAAAATCATTGAGCCATGCCAGGTTTGAGCTCCTCCTCCCAACCATTCCTCTTCCTCTCCCACTACAAGTTTTCCTAGTAGAAGTTGCCACTTCTACATACTGTGTCTCTCAAGTCACTGTAACTGACCAATAGTGTCCACGTGATCCAAGTGAGTCCACTTGTGGTACCACTGTCTCTGGGATTTGGAGTTGTTCTAGTCTTGAGTATGAACATGTGCCTGAAGCTAAAGTCATCAGAGTCCTTCCTCAAGATTTCTCTAACTGAAGTTGAGGGTAGGAAGCCTTTTCTCTTTAGTGGCAAAACTATGAGCATATGAACCCAGAAGCTCTGAACTTCTTTATTTGTAAAAACCTGAGGGCAGATAGGAAAAATTAAGGTGATCTGATGGTATTTGAGAGATTAATTTTATTTTCTAAAGTTCCTGGAGTAGCCAGAGTCTTTCAGCAATTCTGTTATTCCTGGGAACTACCCTCCAGATGGCCTAGGTGATTCAATGGGTTTTTGATTTTTGCAACCAATAACTTATGGCTAATCAAGTTGATAGAGTGCACTTGCTCTAGATAATGATTGCTTAACAAATGCCTTATATTTAAACTCTCAATTTGAGAAATCTTTCCCATTAAGGGAGCATTATTCTCAGCTCTCCCACAAGTTTAACTACATTAGTCAAGAGCTTGAGATAGTCTCAGGAGTCACCTTCAATTCTGTTTGGAAAAAGGGAGAATATAAATTATCTCCCTTCACAGCTGGTGAAACGGATGCCAGAGAGAGGACTTGACCTGCCCATAGTGACCAAGATAGTTTGTAGCAACATCAGGCCTAAGACTCAAGTCTCCTAATGCCCCGTCCTAAGCTGTCCTGAGTATAAAGAGATTCAATGTAATGGATATCAGCATAGAGAAATAACAATTTCTTTTGTGCTTTTTAAATTTGAATCCGCTCATTTTTCTTTCCCTTTTACAGAACAGTTCATTCATAAATTACATTGTCAGCACTACATGCCAACAGGCTCCATGATAGCTGCTGTCAAGAGAGACACTCCAAGTGTGTGTCACTTCTGCTCTCAAGAAGTTTATTATCTAGAGAGAGGGTAAATTTTAAAAAGTAATTATACATGTATGTGACCACAGATACTATAGGGGACTGTTAGGAGCCACCTAGGAGATGGAGCTAACCCTACCTTGCTGGGGTTCTGGATTGGGGAGCATTGGTCTGCCAGAGAGGATAATACCTTATCATAACCAATCAGATCCATTGTTTCCAACTTTGCGTTATATCATCTACTCTGTTAAAATCATATTTTAAAAAACATGTATTTCATTTTGGGCTAGTCTCAGGAAAAATAGAGAAAGGTAAAAATGGGGGTAGCACTACTTAGGTGAGGGTATAAAAAACACACCATTTTTTTTGAGGCCAGCATTTTGGTAGTTAGCTGGTATCACTGACACTCCAAATACAAAAAGTGATTAAAATATTAATTTCTTTAGCTTTACCAACACATCCATTTTTACACATAGTTCTTCTTCCTATTTGTTTTCACCCAAGGTAACATTATTCTAACAATGCTGGCAGAAATAGTTTCATTTATGCTATCTGGAGAAGCAAGAGCTTCAAACTCTCTACTAAAGAGTTAAGGGCTAGGGCATAAGAATCATATATAAGAAAAAAGTTAACTCTAGTTTGAGAGAGAAATGAATTTTTTAAGCTAGAATTGGCTCTTATCCATAAAAGTTCTTAAGAGAGGAAGATGATGTTAAAATAATTATATGTACTATGTAGTCACAAAAATACATAATATTACTCAACTTCTACCTTTGCCCCTAGTAAAGTATTCCTAATTCTCATAATTCTGCCATATGGGTATTATCTCTGCCTTATAGGTAAGGCCAAAGAAAATTAAATATTTTGCCTAAGTACATTTAGTTATTAAATAGCACTGAAATCACTTGTGGAGCAACAAAATATAAAGAACATTTTTAAAAGAACAAAATTAAGACTCCAACCTATGTCTGCTTTCCTGCAAAGCCTACAGTAGTTCAGCTCAACTTTTGTAAACTGGTTTATTCAATCTTCCTTCCATGTCACCTAAAAGAATGGTATCAAATAATAAGTGGAAAGCAAAATAAGGACAGGCAGCTGGACCTGTAAAGTAAATTTTCTTGTGAACATGTTTTCTTTTTTACTTTCTGCAGAAATCACCCACATCTAAAATTATTTTCAGTGAAAGTTGAACTTGTCACTCTTCCAAAGTCCTTGTTCATTCATTTATTCATCAGTCATTCGCTTAGTCTGTATGTCTTCTGAGTGCCTACTGTTTGCAGGCACTGTGCTAGACACCAGGATGGGGCAATGAAACTCCTGGAAGCTCCCAGTCCAGTAGAGGATACACAAACAAAGCATTACATACTGACCAGTGGTAAGTGCCAGAATAGAGAGATTCCTGCTCAGCATGGGGGAGTCAGGGGAGATTTCCCAAGGGAGGTATCACTGAAGAATGAACTGAAGGAAGGAGAGGAGACAGGAGAATGTATTCATTGGAAGACCAACTATGTAATGTTTAGATATTTCATCTATGTATATCATTTAATTCTAACAAGAATCTCATGAAATATAGTGATGATTGGCCCCTTTTTTAAATTAAGGAGTAGAGGCTCAGGCTTTTCACTTGTCCTTTGTTTAACAGTAAGTGGTAAAACCAAGTTTTAAAGCTTGACTCCAACATGCTTTCTCTTTCCATTTTATTCTACTGTTTCTTAGGACAACGATGTTTCAGTCTCATTCCTCAGTCTTGGCACACAGAGGTACCAGAATAAAAGCATTTAATTGTCATAAAAGTAAATTTTGAAACACATAATTTCTGTCATTTCTACCATAGATAGCCCTCAATAAATAACACTTTGAATTGAATAAGTCTAGGAAATATCGTGGCTAAGTAGTTTATCCTATATGTGTCTCAGTCTCCTCATCTGTAAAACAGAGTTAATAGTTTATCCACCTCTCAGGGTGTAGTAAGGGTTAAATGACATCATGTATGTAACATACATGGCATGGTGCCTAAGTGTTCAATAATAAAGTGTTTGATAATTGTTAGCAATTATTACAATTAATATTTTGTATCTGGTTGACCATTTATCGTTTCAAGCTGATTAATGAGAAAGTATTTGAACTAAAGGCTGCTGTATTTCATGAATAAGATTTGTTAAGTCTGGCTAAACAATAGTCTTCATGCTTATCTTTATTCTTTCTTTTCAAGACTGATTATTGAGTACCCCAGCACTGTTTCAGTAAAAGACTCACAGTGAGAACAATTAAAAACTCACTGAATTAAAAACAAAATGTTAATAGAGGTAATATCTATGAATATCCTGGTTCTTAATGGCAATTAGTGGTAAGTAATACATTATATATTGGATTTGGAAAATGTATCTCAGGAATAATAAACTGTCAAAAAGACTCAAGAACTGTATCTGCCTAGGATTAAGGTTTTGGGGTCTAGTGCAGAACAGGCAAGGATGTTGAACTCAGATTATTTTCAGGGGCCAGGAACTTAACAGAAATGCACATTTACAGACATTTACGCATACAAATAAATAAATGGATCAATTAATAACTGTGGGCCACATGTAACACACTGTGGACGGTTTGTTCATAACTTTTGCGATTTAGAAAGAACCAGTAGTCAAAAACTTAGAAAACTTGGGTCCTCATTCCTTCAACAAACATTTGTAGGGAGCAGTGGGTTAAGAGCAGGGGCTCTGTTCTTGAGTCTGGCTTTGCTATTTGACAGTTGTGGAACTTTCAGGGATTGAATTATGAGTGTCTGAACATGGGCTGCAAAACCCGGTGCCAAAAGTTTGACTTGCTGGCTGTGTGACCCTGGGAAAGTTATTTAATTTCTCCATCCCTCTGTTTCCTCACCTGGTTTTGTGGTACAAAACTTAGTAATAAGTTATCCATAGGCATCAGTTATTTTTGGTAATACTATTGTTTAGATACCTCACATGCATTAGGCACTGTGCTTGGATCTAGGAATACAAATATAATAAAATATAATCCTTGTTTTCAAGGACACAGGCAACAGGCAGTTAGGATATAGTGGTGTCAATGGAGGTGGGTACGAAGTACCAGGGAATACTGAAGATAACATTTCGCAGTGCTAAGAAAAGGCTATTCAGTAGAGATATTTCCAGAAACAAGGAGGTATGCAGGCAGCCAGAGCTAAGAGGTGAGGTGCATTCTATAATAGCATGTTCCCTGTGAGGTTCAGCAGCCTGTGTGATGCTAGGCAGGTCACTTTCCCTCTCTTTGCCTTAATTTCCTGATGTGTCAGAGAAAGCAGGACGAATTACTGATACCTAAGTTCCCTTCCTCTTTAACATTTGGTGAATCTCTGTGAGCTTGGGGATGTTTTACGGCTGAAACAGAGCAACAGAGGTGGCTAGGATGATGGGAGGGTGATCTCTTGGTATGTAAGCAGGGAGACCCAGAAGGTATAAGGTATAAGACCCTAGAGCTACAGAAAGAAGGGACGAAAAATTTGAAATACACTTTGGTACCTAAAGAATAAAGGACAGAGGCTGAAGTAAGGCCATGGTGGGGATGAGAGACGCATTGTCAGAGGGACACAATCTTTGGAGCTGCCTTTGTAAACTTTTCTCTATATCCCATTTCTCCATGCTGACAATGTGACTCTGTCCTGTGTTAAAATAAGTGATAACATGGCTCAGTCTGTCCTTCCCAATGCCTGTTAGACCAAACTCTGGTAACTTTCATACAACAGGGCATCATTGAGACCTGGCTTCTCTGTGTCACACTGACCGTGTATGCCTTCTCTTCATGGAGATACCATGGCAAAGTGCAAAACTGTGGGTTTTGGATTCAAATAAACATTGGCTTGGGCACTAAGAAAATGTAGGCCATAGACTCTAAGAAGATAGCAAGGAGAAGATAAAGAGAAAATACAGGCAGAAGCCAGGTTCTGACCTTTCCTATCCCTGAGACCTTGCACACATCATTTAGCTTCTCTGGACTTCACTTTTGTCATCTGTTAAAGGAGAGCAGAGCTCCCACCTCGGAGTTATTGTGGTGATTACGTGAAATGCCATATTCTGAAAATAGTGTCTGAAACATAAGGTCAGTTTAGGGGAGCCCCAGTAGAAGCTCATGATTGCAGTGGGGGAAAGCAGGTACCCAAAGGAAATGGGAGGTTGATATGAGGGACGAGGGAGGACAGAAGTGCTTAACAGACAAAAATACAGGTGTCCACTACACTAGCACCCATGTTAGGTATTAATGACGATTAATAGAAAGCTAGCAAAATCTTTGCCACTTATGTGCTCAATAAACAAGTGCTATATCTTCTCAGAGAAAGGATTTTTAAACCCCTGTTTTGTGTAATACTTTTTACAGTGGTGTTATTATCCAGCAGGCCATCTGCTCTAATTAAAATTTCACAGGGCTGAGGAATTTAATGCCCTAACCTTGGAGTCTCGGGTACAGTTGGTGTTTTGTTTGAGGTTGATGTATTTGGAAAGATTATGGGAGGATGAATTCTTTGCCAGCTTCTAACTAGGCAGATGTGAAAATTTTCTGCTAGGGTTTTCTTTTTGTTTTTGGCTCTCTGGTGCTGGGGGCCAAATATTAAATACTTTGCCACAAGACAGATGTTCTGAAGAGCTAATTAAAAAACTGACAAGTACCCAGGACCTCTGATGGTTAGTTTATGTGCCTTCCTCCACTGAAAGATCAAAATCACTGTGGCTTAGAGTGATTATATTAAATCATATTTCCAGAAAGTTTACAATTGGAATAAAAAGGACAGTGTCTTTAAAGACATTCTTAATTATATGTGTGTCTCAAAATTGGCTGCACATTTTTAAGTGGAGAATCTTTTTAAAAAATTATGAACAATTGTATTTTTTTAAATTAAATGTGTTTAAATTTCAACTTTTAGATACAAGGGTACATGTGCAGATTTGTTATATGGGAATATTGTGTGAGGTAGAGTTAGGAGTATCCCATCACAGTGCCTAACTGGGAATTTTTTTTTTTTTTTAATGCTCATGCTGGGGCTCCATGTCAGACCAATTAGATCAATGTCTGGAACGAGGGCCCTGGTAACATATTTGTTTTAACTCTACAAGGGATATGAATATACAGCCAAGATTGATAAGTTATAATTTATACATAATATTCTAGGATCTATTTTACTCCTAGTCTACACTATAATGTATGTATGGAGAGTAGGATGGGAACTGGAATTGGGATAGTCTTGGTTGAAATGACAGATTGGCTAAGATAATGTTCTGCTCTGGATAAGTTACTTAAGCTTTTTTCTAGCTCCCTTACCTTTAAAATATGACCATTAACTCTCCAATAGATGTTTGTGAATATTGGATGTGAGCATTATTTAATAAACAAGGCATCTGCTTAATTAACTCCATTTGTTTTTAGTAAAATTCTTTGTTAGGAATTTTAGCCTGTTTCTGAGACTTGCTTATCAGTATAAATGAAAGATTCTGAGCAGCGGCACAAAGAAGAACACGCATTACCTTAAAACAGCAAAGCAGACCATCTTGTCATCCTGCAAATATAGAAATAAATCACAGTGAGATCCATTCCAATTTTACATGTCCTGGAAGTCAGAGTATGTACATTTCCTTTCTAGCAAAAGATGCCCCTGGAAATGTTGTGACTACTCCCTATAATAAATGCAAATAAAAAATTCCATGTAGTGTTTTTCACTAATGCCGGCAACTCTGTTTCCATACAATTACCCAGAAAATGTGGACTTGACTGTGTCTATTTGGATGCCAAGTAGCTCAATCAATTATATTGCAATCTAATTGCCCAAAGGGTCTGAACCTGCAATTCTATCAGGCAGGGCCTGATTATCCATGCTGACCTTGGGTTAAAGGGGAGAGGGAGGTTTGTTCTATAATGTTATTTCTTCTCCTAGCCTAGGCCCTTTGGCTGTGACCTCATTGGCATATAGAAAGTCAGAAAGACCAGAAATGGTTCGAAGTGTGCCAGTAATACAAATCAGTCTTGCCTGATTCCTGGTTGCATGCTCCTACCTTGCATGCCGGAACCAGGTGCTCTGCCCATTCTATTCCTTTATTTATTTTGGGAAATATTTGGGGGGAGCTGAGATAAGGATTTGGCTTCAAGCTAGTGCTTTAAACAGTATACATCTTGCCTTTTGTAGTAAACATGTGGTAAATATTAGTATTTATTCTTCTCCCTGAGCTCACAGCTGGCCATCCTAATTACTAGTGTGTGACTTGGGGCCAGTCACTTTCCCTTTCTGAAGCTCAGTATCCTCACCTGCAAAATGAAGGAATGGAAAACACACACACATTGTGTTCTTCTGATGGTTAACTTGTATGAGGAGAATAGATAGATAACATTTATTGAATGTGTACTGTATGCCTTTCACTGTTCTAAGTATTTCATGTTTCAAGTATTAATATATATTAACTTACAAACATTTGTGAGGTAAATTTTTAATTCTCTCTTTTACAGATGAGGAAACTGAGGCATGAAGTGGTTAAAGTAACTTTCCTGAGGTCATGCAACGAGGAAGTAGGGGAACTAAGATAAGAGTTTGTCCCCAGGCCTGTACTCTAAACACTATACCCCTTGCCTTTTTGTAGTGTGCCTGTGGTAAATAAAGTTGAAAGCATTTGTGGTTCTTCCTGGCTTTCTCTTACAATTTCTAATCTGAAATAGCTATGCCATGACAGCCAGCACCTAGGTACACGTGTATTAGGTATTCATTAAATAGTTACTGATAGGTTAGCTGTTAAAGTGCTAAGGATCGGTACAGGCTTGTCTGGTAATGGACTTTTATAGTATTGTGATTACTGACGTTTCACCTGCAAAAAACCTCAATGGCTCTACTTTGCAAATTTAGTATTCAAGGCTCTACAGTGATCTGGCACCCTGATGCCCTTTCCAGCCTTTTTGTACTTTTGCTATTTACACAAACCCTGCTAGTGGGTAAGCTCCATCAGGAATGAGATGTATAATCTGTATATTTGTATGCCTAGTACTTAGTGGAAATCTACATACTATTAATTGGATGAATGAACCTGACTCAGTCACCATGAACTGCTGCTCTTTGTACATGCAGTCTATAAGCAGACACTACTTGGCTCTGCCTGTTTCCTTTCTCTAGAGCCCATCCTTCATGGTCCACTCTCCTGGGCCTAATACCATCTAGACTTTACTCGGTGTATTAAAACTCACACACAATTTAAACAGCGTTATCTTATATTTTCACTAAAATGACCCTGCTAAGTTGCCACTAATTTGAGCTTAGATTTTAGTTCTTTTTCTCATAATGATAATGGATTTTCATTGATTTTCTCACACTAGCATTGACTTATCCTCATCAGATTTTGTCAATTTGCACATTAATGAAAGAAAACCTATTTAACTGGCATGTTAATATATGAGTGGAGGTTTAAAAAACACAACTGGCAAATCTAACTTTCATCATATATGAAGAAGGGCCCTTTCTAATGTTTAAAATTGTTTTCCTGTCATATATATATGTTTTTATTATAACATATGGAAGAGAAAGAAACTAGCATTATTTAACACTTACTGGGTGTAACACTAAAGAACTAACTTTTATTTGTGATTGTTCCTGGTTTCCTGAACAATCTGGAAAAGGAATGCAGCTTAGCCAAAGCTGGGCTTTGATGTCAGAAAGACCCAGTGTAAGCTCTGGCCTCCTAGCCCACTTGCTGTGTCATCCTGGGGAAGCCTCTTAACCCCTTACAGATAAGCTTTCTTGTTTGTAAATGTTTACATGAGATATGGTAATATCTCATGTTTGGTATTTGGGGTATAATTTTGTTGCCTCCTTCTCCAACACACAAGCAATAGCCAAATGGGAATCAAAGTACTGGCTTATGAATAACCGGGCAAGTACGTTAAAGCCATCCAAATAGGGCTTCTTTAATGAGATGTGGTGGCCCTTAAACCCAAGGCCTGGAAGGCTGGGTGAGGAGACCCCTTTTTACCTTCCTGAATGGGAGACAGTAAAGGACCATTGGACAGGCTTCCACTCAGTCACATAGCAAGTGGCAGGGCTCCGGAGCAAAGTGTTGAGCTGGGTCCATTCCAAAGAGCAAGGCCCTGCCCAGGTCAGTTGGTTGCCTGGGAACAGGGAGTTCAGGTGTGACCCTTGGACATGACACTAGGAAGAGGAAGAGTGGCAGAAGACATGCTAAGCACAGGCCATGACTTTAAGGCACAGGAAGTTGTCCAACAGGGGATGGGGCAGAAGCATTGCCATTCTCTAAGGACTGGATTTCATAGAGTGAGGAAGATACTTGAGCTGAAGGAAGAAATGCCATACCCACCCCTACCCCAACAATAACAACAAAATCCATGCGGACAAAAAAACCTAATCTTTATCGATCTTTATCGTAAAGGATTTTAAATGGGATTAAATAAGATTACTTATTTACTATTGGAGTCCCTAGCAAGTTCACATTGTGAAAACAATAATGTCTGCTACACTCTGTCAAGGGAAGCAAATTTTTACTAGGTAAGTGATATCATCAAGACCATTTTATAGTTGGGGAAAGGGAGGCTTAGAGAAAGGAAGACTGGTCTGGTAAAAAGCAACAACAATAATATAATAAGCAAAAAAGCAACCATGCCTTTACCTTGTGTTTTGGATTTAGAAACCCTGGGAAACATTTTTTTTAAGGCTGTCTAGAGGTGAGATAAATAATCAGGCTATTTGTCTGGAACTCCAAAGTTACCTTAAGCTTTCATAGCTGGTGAACTCAGTTTTGGGCTTGAAGGATGGGGAACCTGCTAATGAACATTTACAGCTAAGGTCATTAGTCGTGGATGTTGTATGAAAGCCAACACATCTTCTTATATTTTCCAAGTAATATTACTTCATTCAATGATCTCAAAATATATCAACAACTTTGACATACATGCAAAAATCAGGGATAAGTACTTCCACTTCAGACTGGACAACAAGGTTCTGTAGTAAAACATTTTAACAATGAGAAAGCCTTGTCTCTTTACATTAAATATGAACAAATACATCAGAGAAGTTCTATAAATTATGATTAAAAACAATCAAATTTAACTTTACTGGAGATCTTTACTTTTTACCTAAGCAGAGATATTTATTTTAGTACACTGGTAGTATATATTCTGTGTTTCTCAGATTTCTGACCAGGAGGAAAAAAAGCAGTTTAACTTACACTACTGATATATTTTAGATTCAAATGTTTGCTCCATATTTTTTCCAAATTCAAGTTTATTTCATTTTTGAACCTAAACTTATATTTCCAATTTTACTTTTTTCTTTGAAGCGTTATATCCATCTGGAATGTCTAGATAATGCCATGGTTTATTTGGGGTAATAACCCCAAATCTCAGTAGGTTAAAATAGCAAGATCATCATTCTCATGCACACTACACAGCATGGGCTGATTGGGGTACTTGCCTCTACTTGATCTCACTCACAGACCTTATCCAAAAGGGTTTCCATTGCTGTGCTTCCACAGGAAGAAAGAGAGAGAAAAAGCATAGGAAATTGAGCACTGGCTCTTATTGCTCCTATATGAAAGTGACACACATTACTTCTCACATTTTGATGCCCAACAAGTCACATGTCCATAGCTAAGTTCAAAAAGGTCAGAACAGTGTACTCTTCCCCATTTAACTAGAGGACAGAGACCCAGAAATATCTGTCAAACCATTAATGAATACTATAACATATGTCTTATCATTCTTATTTTATATCAAGGTCACAAAAATAGTATGTGGCAGAGGGCAATTATAAATCTAGCTCAGATTAAAGGTTTATGTTTCTTCCACAATATTATTATAGTTTGAGTGTGTGAAAATGTGAAAATATGAAAATTGCCCTCTAACTGAAATTTAACCTACTAAGTAAATTCACCAAAAAACCATTCCTCCTATATGACACAGCAAAATAAATACTTCTTTTGTGAGGAATTGAACAGTAAAGTTCTTTGAAGGAACAAATAAGTGAGGGGAACAGGAGGGGGATGCATATGTATGATATAGGAAGGAATATTTAAATAAAATTGTCACATATAAGTCTCTGTTCTAGCATTACTTCAGAGTATTGAATAAGAAAAGCTGTTTTATTTTTTCCCTCATAGGAAAATATAAACATTGATGAAGCCTCCAGATGCCTGGTGAAACACATACTTGCAAATGAGTGTGACCTAATGGAGTCTATTGAGCCGGACGTCGTGAAGCCCCATCTCACATCAACCAAGGTTGCCAGCTGCTCTGGCTGTGCTAAATCCTAGTAGGCACCTTTGCTGGTGTCTGATAGGAATGACCTCATCATTCCACGAATTGTGCCTCTATTTTTACCATTTTGGGTAAACGTCAGGATAGAGATACCACATGTGGCAAGCCAAAGATCTATGCCTCTATTTTTTTCAATGAGAGAGAAATAGCAAATGTTCTTTCTATGCTTTCCTCACCATCATCACAGTGTTTACAAGCTTTTGAAAATACTTAGTCTGTTACAAACTTCTGTTGTGTAACTGACCAAAATTCTGCAGGGCCACGGTCAGCCCTGTTATTTGCTTCTTTTAATCAGCAAAGGCCTCAGGTCTTAAAATAAAAGGGGAGAAGAATAAACTAGCTGTCAAGTTAAGCATTGGCTTAACTTGCCCTGGTATCTCTGTCCAGATTTCAGTATATTCTCTGATGGTCTGACAGGCCTATTAAGTAGATGTGATATTTTCTCCCAAGATGACTTCCATTCTCGGCAGACCTGAGAGTTGCCTCTGAGTTAGCTCTTTGGAGTCATGAACACAGGCGTGCTGTATTTTCCTTGTCCTAATTGTCTCTTGCCATGGCCTGAATGTTGGCTTAACTGAATATTGTATGAAAAGACTTGCTTTCATATGTTCCTTTCTGTTAGCTTTCTCTGACTCAAGCTGTGGGGCTCCTCTATACATGTAATATATATTATATATATTTTCGCAGGTGAACAATAAAATATTAAAAGATGCTGTTTCCCTATTTATGAAAGTGCTTTAAGTTTTTTAGTATTGTGAAATTTGTGTGTTTTTTTTTTTTGACAAAGTAAACAGAGTTCTCAAGATCCATTTCTAAAATTTTATTTCAAGAAAGAGATGAGAAATATATGCTTGAAGAAACTGCTGGGCAATATTAAAACTGGGATGAGTCTATGCCATCTATGCCATCTGCATTTAAAATGTTCATATTGACATTTAGGCCAGAGAGTATACAGTGCATATACATATTTTTAGTTAATCAGAGGAATATGTCCTCATAGATTCTGATTAAGAAAGGTACCAGATCAATAAACATAAAAAGAAACAATAAAACATGGATTGTGACACCTTGCTTTACACAGTGGCTGTGGTGCTGATGTGTGCAGGTAGCTATTATTTTTTAATGTCATTATTTTATATCAATATTTGTAATACACTCACAGGAACTGTATTTTTTTTTTTTTCTTGAGACGGAGTCTTGCTATGTCACCAGGCTGGAGTGCAGTGGTGCGATCTCAGCTCACTGCAACTTCCACCTCCTGGGTTCAAGCGCTTCTCCTGCCTCAGCCTCCTGAGTAGCTGGGACTACAGGCGTGTGCCACCACACCCAGCTAATTTTTGTAGTTTATTAGTAAAGACGAGGTTTCTCAGGATCGTGCTATTTTCCTATAAGGGTCTTGATTTTAGTGGAGGAAACGTGGTAGCCCTGTCAGCTTGGCCTCTTTTACAACTCTGCAGGATCCTGAGATAGAGGATGAGATATGTGGGTACATATCCTTAAGAATCTTGAACCCCCAAATTCTTTGGAAACTCTGGCCTAGAAAAAGAGGCCTTTTACTCTTTCCAGTGGGAGAACAATTAATTGCTACATAAAAGCCCTGCCTCAGTAGGAAGTTTTAAGGTGAAGCTTGCCCATATTAAATTCTGCCCCCATTTCCCCTCATTCCTTCTAGACAAATAACTAGGGCCAAGTCTCAACATGATCTGAGTGGAAAAGGATGATCTGTGTTGCAGGATGAAATGGATTATTCATCAAATGAACTACAGAATCTGGCTAGTAAATATTAGTAGTAATCTAGAGAACATTCCAAAGAACTCGTCTTGAGATACTGAAATATTGGATCATAGAGATAAAGTCAGATAATAGATACTCTACTTATATGAGGGCACACTTTCATGAGCTAATTTTTAACATTCTGGCAAGTCTACCTGGTGGTGATTCTAATATGCTATTGGAATGGCTTGGCTCCCTGAAGCTTATAAATGATGCTGGCCTGAAATAAATTTTGTGGACATGCCAGAACTACACTGGCAAAATACTGGAGAAGAGATCCAGGGTCTCATAGAAGTGGGAATGTTAGAATGTACTTATTTTGAAAGGCCGGAGAACCTGCCAGCTCATTATGTTCTCCAGGAGAGCCTAGAAGATAATCACTTTACTAAAGCAAGAAGTGTTCCCAAAAGAGAGATGCCAAAATCAATGAGAAACTCAGTAGTGACTGTTCTCTATTGACCAGGCTTGAGATTATAGAGATGTTGCTGTGTTTTTATGGGAATGGCTTCCTTCATATTTAAGGGTCATTATGTGGTAGACTATTAAATGGTGCTAGTATATCTGGTTCTGTGTCTTAGACAGCTAGGACCAAAATATCAAAGTAACAGTATAGTCTCTCACTGTTACTTTTAATAATCTACTTAAGAAAATGAATTTCTCCTTGCCACAACTTCAGGTTGTTCATAATTGGAGGTCTTAATACTTCCACCAGAAGACACAGTAAGGGTTCCAGTAAATCTACAGCTTCAGCTGCTGTCTGATTATTTTTGGCTCCTCAGGTCTATAGACCGACAGTTAGAGAAGGTAGTTACTATACAGACAAGGGACCCTCACCATAATGATCAAAAGGAAATGGGGTTGCTACTAGATACTAGAGCAGAAAGTAGTGTGTCTGGAACTCATGGGATTCACTGGGGTGCCTCTTGATGCCTCCATCACTGCTGATATCTGAAAGGGTAGTTGCAGCAGCAGCATCTTGATAAGGACATGAAGTCAGGGACTCATACTCTAAGAGATAAATGTCTGAGTTATTGCACTATGCAATGAACCTTGATTAGAAGCAGTTAGAAGCAGTTTGGTCAAGGGAATGAAAATGTTAGGGGAGGGAAATGATGAATATTAATTACGGCATCACTTATGGTCTCAGGATTAACTATAACACTGGAGAATGTAGCTTACCTCACTAACCTTCCTGTTAATATTCTTACTCTCTCTGTCTTTTGGTCTCAGTGGAATTATGGCCAGTGACTTCCTTGGAAAACCAGTGAAAGGACAGAGTGGACTCAACATGCAGCAGGGATGAACCTGAGTGGGCAAGGTGTGGACAGTAGCAGAGAAAATGTCCATATCCCCTCAGCATATGGCCTCCTATTACAATCCTCTGCAACTTTGCCTAAAAGTTTTCTCTGACTATGTGCAGCACATTTGTCTTCCATACTGGACAGGCTAGAGTGCTACAGAGTTAGCACCTCCTGGAGCAGCCTCCTCAAGGCTGACATAAATTGGTAGATGAATACTCCAGCGTCTCACCCATCAGGTGGGATAAACCTGAGGCTTACTCTGTACTCTCCCTCAGAGGTCACCAATGTGACTGAGGCAAAGTTTCATACAGTGGTAACCTCATAATCACAACGTTTTTGGTCTCCCTTTCTTCTCTATCTCACATCTATTCCCCTACCAGTGCTCCCAAGGATGACCTCCCACTTAAGGTATTTTCATTTTTTTTTGAGCTTCAACTACTCAATAAAAAAGAAAATACCTTAAGTAGGAGGTTATCCTTGGAAGCACTGGTAGGTGACTCTTAACATATCACAGTACCCAGGCAGTAACTTTTATTACCATGGAATCTCTAATCTACTGCTTTTATCTCTAAAGATCCACCGAAATGAGGTATGTGAGAAATATATAGTGAGATCAGAAATGAGTATCTTCTAACCCTTTTCCACCATAGAAAAGTATTGCATATATAGTCTTCAAAATGAATATATATTGATTCATTAGTCCCCTCACCCTCACAACAAAAATTTATTGAACAATTACTATATTCCCAATACTTTGGCTGGGCAGTGTTGTGGAGATACAAATGACTAAGTCACGGTCCCAGATTTTAAGTTGTTATGATAAGGTAGGAGACTCAAACATGTAAACAGTTCACCATGTTTTAAGAGAGAAGTCAGATGTCCAAACCAAGATATCTCTTCTGAACATGTAATTTACTTTTAAATGGAGGGACTTCAGCTTCAATCATGCTTACGGAAATAGAATATATGTTCCTACCATTCTCTTCCTTGAACACTGGGAAAAAGACACATTAGACTATTTTGTTCAGCTAACTCTTTCTGCAGTTTGGAATATTCTTTTTCTTTTTTGCCTGGAAATTTTACCCATAATAAAGGATCAACACAATGTCACAGCCTTATAGCTTTGCCCAGCTCTGTAGGCAATTTATATTTTTTCCAGGTTCACATAGCTCTTGATCATCAAGCTCTCACATGCTTCATTAAAGTAGTGCATCAACTTCAATTTATCGAACACATCCTATGGGACAGGCACTGGTACATAACTTTACCTTTATTATGTATTTAACTCCTACAACATATATATAAATTCACTAATCTCCTATTTTATATATGAAAACAAAACTAGGTAGAGGGACATTGAGCAAATTGCCAAAACTCACATAGCTACCACCTGGCAAAGCAAGGATTCAAACCAAGGCAGCCTAATTCCAATGCCCAAGTTCCTAACCATTATTCTAAGCTATCTCCTCTTAGATTTCTGGAGGTGACGATATTCTGAATGTAGAGCACAACACTCAGCCCAGGAAATATTAGAGCTTACTCTATGCCAGACACTGCTCAACGCTTTCTTTTTTTTGGAGAGTCTCACTCTGTTGCCCAGGCTGGAGTACAGTGGCGTTATCTTGGCTCACTGCAATCTCCACCTCCCAGGTTCAAATGATTCATGTGCCTCAGACTCCCCAGTAGCTGGGATTACAGATGTGTGCCACCAGGCCGGGCTGGGTTTTTTTTTCTTTTTTTTTCATTTTTAGTAGAGACAGGGTTTCACCACATTAACCATCCTGGTCTCAAACGTCTAGCCTCAAGTGATCCACCTGCCTTGGACTCCCAAAGTGCTGGGTTTATAGGCACGAGCAACCGCACCTAGCTTAAACATTTTTCTTTTCTTTTCTTTTCTTTTTTTTTGAGATGGAGTCTCACTCTGTTGCCGAGGCTGGAGTGCAGTGGCGCAGTCTCAGCTCACTGCAACCTCCACCTGCCAGGTTCAAGTGATTCTTCTGTCTCAGCCTCCCAAGTAGCTGGAACTACAGGCATGTGCCACCACACCTGGCTAATTTGTATTTTTATTAGAGATGGGGTTTCACCAAATTGGCCAGGCTGGTCTCAAACTCCTGACCTCATAATCTGCCCACCTTGGCCTCCCAACATGCTGGGATTACAGACGTGAGCCACCATGCCTGGTCTTTTATTATTATTATTATTATATTTAGGTTCTGGGATACATGTGCAGAATGTGCAGGTTTATTATATAGGTATACACATGCCATGGTGGTTTGCTACACCCATCAACCCATCATCTACATTAGGTATTTCTCCTAATGCTATCCCTTCCCTAGCCCCCCACCCCCCAACAGGCCCTGGTGTGTGATGTTTCCCTCCCTGTGTCCATGTATTCTCATTGTTCAACTCCCACTTATGAGTGAGAACGTGCAGTGTTTGGTTTTCAGTTCCTGTGTAAGTTTGCTGAGAATGATGGTTTCCAGCTTCATCCATATCCCTGCAAAGGACATGAACTCATTATTTTTTTATGGCTTCATAGTATTCCATGGTGTGTATGTGCCACATTTTCTTTATCTAGTCTATTATTGATGGGTATTTGGGTTGGTTCCAAGTTTTTGCTATTGTGAATAGTGCTGCAATAAACATACGTGTGGATATGTCTTTATAGTAGATTGATTTATAATCCTTTGGGTATATATCCAGTAATGGGATTGCTGGGTCAAATGGTATTTCCGGTTCTAGATCTCTGAGGAATCACCACACTGTTGTCCACAATGGTTGAACTAATTTACATTCCCATCAACAGTGTAAAAGTGTTCCTATTTCTCCACATCCTCTCCAGCATCTGTTGTTTCCTGAATTTTTAATGATCACCATTCTAACTGGCATGAGATGGTATCTCATTGTGGTTTTGATTTGCATTTTTCTAATGACCAGTGATGATGAGCTTTTTTTCACATGTTTGTTGGTCTCATAAATGTCTTATTTTGAGAAATGTTTGTTTATATCCTTCGCCCACTTTTTGATGGGGTTGTTTTTTTTTTCTTGTAAATTTGTTCACGTTGTTTGTAGATTCTGAATATTAACCCTTTGTCGGATGGATACATTGCAAACATTTTCTTCCATTCTGTAGGTTGCCTGTTCACTCTGATGGTAGTTTCTTTTGCTATGCAGAATCTCTTTAGTTAAATTAGATCCCATTTGTCAATTCTGACTTTTGTTGCCATTGCTTTTGGTGTTTTGGCTTTTGTTGCCATTGCTTTTGGTGTTTTAGACATGAAGTCTTTGCCCATGCCTATGTCCTGAATGGTATTGCCTAGGTTTTCTTCTAAGGTTTTTATGGTTTTAGGTCTTAGGTTTAAGTCATTAATCCATGTTGACTTAATTTTTGTGTAAGATGTAAGGAAGGGGTCCAATTTCAGTTTTCTGCATATGGCTAGCCAGTATTCCCAACACCGTTTATTAAATAGGGAATGCTTTCTGCATGGCTTGTTTTTGTCAGGTTTGGTTGTAGATGTGTGATGTTTTTCCTAAGGCATCTGTTCTATATATCTGTTTTGGTACCAGTACCATGCTGTTTTGGTTACTGTAGCCTTGTAGTATCATTTGAAGAGCAACCCTAGGACACATAATCATCAGATTGACCAAGGTTGAAATTAATGAAAAAATGTTAAGGGCAGCCAGAGAGAAAGTTCGGGTTACCCACAAAGGGAAGTCCATCAGACTAACAGTACATCTCCCTGCAGAAACCCTACAAGCCAGAAGAGAGTGGGGGTCAATACTCAACATTCTTAAAGAAACAAATTTTCAACCCATAATTTCATTTCCAGCCAAATTAAGCTTCATAAGCAAAGAAGAAATAAAACCCTTTACAGACAAGCAAATGCTGAGAGATTTTGTCACCACCAGGCCTTCCTTACAAGAGCTGCTGAAGAAAGCACTAAATATGGAAAGGAAAAACCAGTACCAGCAAAAACATACCAAATACCAAAAACATACCAAAAACATACCAAAAACATCAACACTATGAAGAAACTAAATCAACTAACAGGCAAAATAACCAGCTAGCATCATAATGACAGGATCGTACTGACAGGATCAAATTCACACATAACAATATTTACCTTAAATGTAAATGTAAATGGACTAAATGCCCTAAATATGTAAATGTAAATGGACTAAATGCCCCAATTAAAACTCACAGACTGCACAACTGGATAAAGAGTCAAGACCCATCAGTGTGCTGTATTCAGGAGACCCATCTCATGTTCAAAGACACACACAGGCTCAAAATAAAGGGATGGAGGAATATTTACCAAGCAAATGGAAAGCAAAAACAAAACAAACACACACACACACACACACACAAAAAACAGGGGTTGCAATCCTAGTATCTGATAAAACAGATTTTAAACCAACAAATATCAAAAAAGACAAAGAAGGGCATTACATAATGGTAAAGGGATCAATGCAACAAGAAGAGCTAACTATCCTAAATATATATGCACCCAATACAGGAGCACCCAGATTTATAAAGCAAGTTCTTAGAGACCTACAAAGAGACTTAGGGTCCCACATAATAATAGGAGACTTTAACACCCATTGTCAATATTAGACAGATCAATGAGACAGAAAATTAACAAGGATATTCAGGAACTGAACTCAGCTTTGGACCAAGTGCACCTAATAGACATCTACAGAACTCTCCACTCCAAATCAGTAGAATATGCATTCTTCTTAGCACCACATCACACTTATTCTAAAACTGATCACATAATTGGAAGGAAAACACTACTCAGCAAATGCAAAAGAATGGAAATTGTAACAAACAAATCTCTCAGACCACAGTGCAATCAAATTAGAACTCAGGATTAAGAAACTCACTCAAAATCACACAACTACATGAAAACTGACCTGTTCCTGAATGACTACTGGGTAAAAAATGAAATTAAGGTAGAAATAAATAAGTTATTTGAAACCAATGAGAACAGAGACACAATGGACCAGAATCTCTGGGACATGGCTAAAGCAGTGTTTAGAGGGGAATTTATAGCACTAAATGCCCACAGGAGAAGGTGGGAAAGATCTAAAATTGACACCCTGACATCACAATTAAAATAACTAGAGAAGCAAGAGCAAACAAATTCGAAAGCTAGCAGAAGACAAAAAATAACTAAGATCAGAACAGAACTGAAGGAGATAGAAACACAAAACCCTTTCACAAAAAGTAATGGATCCAGAAGGTGTTTTGTTTTTTTTTTTTTTTTTGAAAAGATGAACATTTTTCTTAACAACAGTAAGAGGTAGTGTTGTCATGAAAGAATACATGTAAATCACTTTGTATCATGCCTAAAACATAGCAAGTAATCAATGCATGTGGATATTATGATACTACTCTGTCTGCTTATTTTTAAAATTGAAGAAGTAGTATAAGCAAAGCTATTAGGTAAAAATGGTGGATATTTTAGGATGTGTCAAATATGGGACCCTAGGGTAAATCAATAGAAACACAAAATTGATTGGTAGTCACCTAGGCTTCAGAAGTTTTCATGGATGACTGATAAAACGTATGGGTTTTATTTGGGGGATGAGGAAAATGTTCTCAAATTCATTGTGGTGATAGTTACACAACATATGCTAAAATCCACTGAATGCTATACTTTAAATGGGTAAAATCTATGGTATGCAAATAAAAAATAAAGCTGTGATAAGAAAAAAAGTGGAACCACAGGAAAAAGCAGTATAAAACTATTGTTTCCCCTGATGCATCACTTTAACTTAACATTGGTGTGTAGTCCTGGTGTTTGTTTTCCAAGGGAGGGAATTTTAGAGTGTGCCTCTTTATCACTGCTCTTCTCTGCCTAGTACTTCATCACTTCTGAATTCATGACTTGCTCTCAGATGTTCAAACTAGCATTTTGTATGAATTTAAATTTGACTGCATCTGAACTGTTTCTTTCTTAAAACATCATTGGCTTCCTGGAATTCCCAAGCACCAGAAAATTTCCCAATATTGGAAAAGAAAAGATCATGAAAAATCCTAATAAAGACGATCAGAAATGCTGATAAACTAAGCAAAGTAAGTCTTGAAGACAAGGATAAAATGCCTCTGGGAAGTGTGTCCAAAACTGTTTCACTGCATTGATGACTCTGAAATTTTCCATATCATCAAGCTAACTTATTTTCTTCAATTTGATTGACTTTTAGAATATCAACCTCCAGGCACAGGCAATATATACCTAAATGCAATGTACTCACTGAAATTGTAATGGTAGACATAAGACTCTGGAATTTAAAATTCCAGATGACCCAGGTCATGCTTTCTATTAGAACAAAATTATCTTTCAAAGAGCTCAAAGAAACTTTATGAAAGTGTTTTTTTTTTTTTTGTAAATATCAAATATGAGAAAGTTGCTATTACTTGTAATAAAATACAACATTTTCTGTTTTGTCTTGAACTGAACTTTGAAGAAGTTACCTTATGCCAGATGTGTAACATCAATTTGTATTCATTGGACTCCTTAATCAAATAGCTATCAGTTGTCTGCTCTGAGCAAGTTGTTGTGTTTGGTGCATTAAATAAGTCACTTGTCAAGATCTCTAACAAAATGCATAGTGCTCAATATATGTTAGTTTCTTTTTTTCTCTCTGTGATAGCTGTTGTCATGGAAACCAGAAATAAAAAAGTCATGAGTCTCTGCTCTTTAAGTCTACAGTTTCATTGGGGGAAGGGAGAGTGGGTTAATAAGAGGCAAAAGATACAGTTGAGGATCAAGAAAAGAAGACTGTTTCTGTTTCCACTACATGATATTCTGCATTTTTTTATCATTATAATAAATGTTAGAAGCTATAATTCATTGTTCAGATCAGATATTGTATCTTTTCCAAACATAGTATCATTTAATCATCATTACTACCTCCATTGGGAGGTGTGATTACACATTTTATAGATAAGAAAACAGATTGTTAGAAAAAAGAAAAAGATCTACATGTATCATGTGATTCTGGTAGGATTTCTTGTCAGTGCATCCGCTCTTCTGGCCACAATGGGCTAATCAGAGTACTTCATTCTTCCTGGCTCAAGTGACAGGTCTAGAGGTGTGCTTGTGACCCAAGCTGAACTATGCAGGGTCTTCGGCTGTGCCTTTTCTCCAATTCTTTAGAAAAGGGGCCTGTAGGAAATGGCCATGATTTTCTCACCCCATGTGACAGCTGGGTGAACACATAACCAATACACAGAACATGAATAATCAAGCAGTTAAGAAAAAGAAAGGCAGGGCGAAATGAAGATCCCATCTGAGTCTCTTAGTTTAACTGTGTATGAGTCCTGATTTAACCTTTAACTTCCCAGTTACAAGAGGCAATAAACTCCTCTTTGGTTTTGTTGTTGTTCATTTGTTCACAACAGATTGCATTGATTTTTCTATAACTCAAACATTCCTGACTCATATATCCATAGATTTTTATAGGTATTGGCAGCTTTACTTCAAATATTCTGCTAGTAGAAAGTATATAAAGACATGGCCGATGGAGGAAAAGATGCTAATACAAGTGAAACAATCAGCAGCCCAGAAATAAAAAGTTAAATAGTGACAAGTGGCTTATAGAATAAAACTAAAGCACATGAATACTTTTTTGGAATAAATAATGTTGTTAAATTACTACAGAGGAAGGTGTAATAGATATGACATTGCATGTATATAAATTAATATTTAAAATTAATATGAAAATGCTTTAATCAGAATGTGTTTGCATACAAGAATCAGGAGGTAGATATTAAAAATCTATAAATTAAGGTCTGGAAATTTCTAGAGAAGAGAGAATATTGAGAGTAATCAAAGAAGGATGGAAGATAAAAATTTTGTGAACGTGCAAGAAGATTTGATAAAATGCCTTAAATACTGATTAATTTTGAGAAGAGTGATATTCAGCTATTCTCTTTGGCAAAGGAAACAAATATTGAGAGGACAAAGGATAAGCAAGGTTCACAAATGCTTTGTTTGGCCCTAACCACAAAAAGAATTAGAGTGAGTTTATAGAGAGACACAATCATTTGAATATGACAAGTAAATGAAATAGTGCTCAATCACAGGCACTGAAAAATCATCATAGTGAATTGATATTTAAATACTGTTTATTTAGTGCCCACTTTGTGCCAACTACTGTACATATGCTGCTTAGTTTTCACAGCAACACCACAAGATAATCATTATTAACCTGATTTGAGAGATGAAGAAATTATAAAGCTCAGAGATCTTTAGCAACTATTTCAAGGTTCACATACCTAGAAAGTGACTGAGCCAGTACTCAAACTCAAGACTGGCTGGCTCAAAAGATTTTGTTTTGCCTTCATGGGGGGCGGAGCAAGATGGCCGAATAGGAACAGCTCCAGTCTCCAACTCCCAGCGCGAGCGACACAGAAGACCGGCGATTTCTGCATTTTCAACTGAGGTACTGGGTTCATCTCACTGGGGAGTGCCAGACGATCGGTGCTGGTCAGCTGCTGCAGCCCGACCAGCAAGAGCTGAAGCAGGGCGAGGCATTGCCTCACCTGGAAAGCGCAAGGGGGAAGGGAATCCCTTTTCCTAGCCAGGGGAACTGAGACACACAACACCTGGAAAATCGGGTAACTCCCACCACAATACTGCGCTTTAAGCAGACAGGCACACCAGGAGATCATATCCCACACTTGGCCGGGAGTGTCCCACACCCACGGAGCCTCCCTCATTGCTAGCACAGCAGTCTGTGATCTACCGGCAAGGCAGCAGCGAGGCTGGGGGAGGGGCGCCTGCCATTGCTGAGGCTTAAGTAGGTAAACAAAGCTGCTGGGAAGCTCGAACTAGGTGGAGCTCACAGCAGCTCAAGGAAACCTGCCTGTCTCTGTAGACTCCACCTCTGGGGACAGGGCACAGTAAATAATAACAAACGCAGCAACTCTGCAGACGCAAACGACTCTGTCTGACAGCTTTGAAGAGAGCAGTGGATCTCCCAACATGGAGGTTGAGATCTGAGAAGGGACAGACTCCCTGCTTAAGTGGGTCCCTGACCCCTGAGTAGCCTAACTGGGAGACATCCCCCACTAGGGGCAGTCTGACACCCCACACCTCACAGGGTGGAGTACACCCCTGAGAGGAAGATTCCAAAGCAAGAATCAGACAGGTACACTCGCTGTTCAGAAATATTCTATCTTCTGCAGCCTCTGCTGCTGATACCCAGGCAAACAGGGTCTGGAGTGGACCTCAAGCAATCTCCTACAGCTACAACCTACAGCTGAGGATCCTGACTGTTAGAAGGAAAGCTATCAAACAGGAAGGACACCTACACCAAAACCCCATCAGTATATCACCATCATCAAAGACCAGAGGCAGATAAAACCACAAAGATGGGGAAAAAGTAGGGCAGAAAAGCTGGAAATTCAAAAAATAAGAGCGCATCTCCCCCGGCAAAGGAGCGCAGCTCATCGCCAGCAACGGATCAAAGCTGGACGGAGAATGACTTCGATGAGATGAGAGAAGAAGGCTTCAGTCCATCAAATTTCTCAGAGCTAAAGGAGGAATTACGTACCCAGCGCAAAGAAACTAAAAATCTTGAAAAAAAAGTGGAAGAATTGATGGCTAGAGTAATTAATGCAGAGAAGCTCACAAACGAAATGAAAGAGACGAAAACCATGGCACGAGAAATACGTGACAAATGCACAAGCTTCAGTAACCGTCTCGATCAACTGGAAGAAAGAACGTCAGCGATGGAGGATCAAATGAATGAAATGAAGCGAGAAGAGAAACCAAAAGAAAAAAGAAGAAAAAGAAATGAACAAAGCCTGCAAGAAGTATGGGATTATGTAAAAAGACCAAATCTACGTCTGATTGGGGTGCCTGAAAGTGAGGGGGAAAATGGAACCAAGTTGGAAAACACTCTTCAGGATATCATCCAGGAGAACTTCCCCAACCTAGTAGGGCAGGCCAACATTCAAATCCAGGAAATACACAGAACGCCACAAAGATACTCCTCGAGAAGAGCAACTCCAAGACACATAATTGCCAGATTCACCAAAGTTGAAATGAAGGAAAAAATCTTAAGGGCAGCCAGAGAGAAAGGTCGGGTTACCCACAAAGGGAAGCCCATCAGACTAACAGCAGATCTCTCGGCAGAAACTCTTCAAGCCAGAAGAGAGTGGGGGCCAATATTCAACATTCTTAAAGAAAAGAATTTTAAACCCAGAATTTTATATCCAGACAAACTAAGTTTCATAAGTGAAGGAGAAATAAAATCCTTTACAGATAAGCAAATGCTTAGAGATTTTGTCACCACTAGGCCTGCCTTACAAGAGACCCTGAAGGAAGCACTAAACATGGAAAGGAACAACCGGTACCAGCCATTGCAAAAACATGCCAAAATGTAAAGACCATTGAGGCTAGGAAGAAACTGCATCAACTAACGAGCAAAATAACCAGATAATATCATAATGGCAGGATCAAGTTCACACATAACAATATTAACCTTAAATGTAAATGGACTAAATGCTCCAATTAAAAGACACAGACTGGCAAACTGGATAAAGAGTCAAGACCCATCAGTCTGCTGTATTCAGGAGACCCATCTCACACGCAGAGACATACATAGGCTCAAAATAAAGGGATGGAGGAAGATTTACCAAGGAAATGGAGAACAAAAAAAAGCGGGGGTTGCAATACTAGTCTCTGATAAAACAGACTTTAAACCATCAAAGATCAAAAGAGACAAAGAAGGCCATTACATAATGGTAAAGGGATCAATTCAACAGGAAGAGCTAACTATCCTAAATATATATGCACCCAATACAGGAGCACCAAGATTCATAAAGCAAGTCCTTAGAGACTTACAAAGAGACTTAGACTCCCATACAATAATAATGGGAGACTTCAACACTCCACTGTCAACATTAGACAGATCAACAAGACAGAAAGTTAACAAGGATATCCAGGAATTGAACTCATCTCTGCAGCAAGCAGACCTAATAGACATCTATAGAACTCTCCACCCCAAATCAACAGAATATACATTCTTCTCAGCACCACATCGTACTTACTCCAAAATTGACCACGTAATTGGAAGTAAAGCACTCCTCAGCAAATGTACAAGAACAGAAATTATAACAAACTGTCTCTCAGACCACAGTGCAATCAAATTAGAACTCAGGACTAAGAAACTCAATCAAAACCGCTCAACTACATGGAAACTGAACAACCTGCTCCTGAATGACTACTGGGTACATAACGAAATGAAGGCAGAAATAAAGATGTTCTTTGAAACCAATGAGAACAAAGATACAACATACCAGAATCTCTGGGACACATTTAAAGCAGTGTGTAGAGGGAAATTTATAGCACTAAATGCCCACAAGAGAAAGCAGGAAAGATCTAAAATTGACACTCTAACATCGCAATTAAAAGAACTAGAGAAGCAAGAGCAAACACATTCGAAAGCTAGCAGAAGGCAAGAAATAACTAAGATCAGAGCAGAACTGAAGGAGATAGAGACACAAAAAACCCTCCAAAAAATCAATGAATCCAGGAGTTGGTTTTTTGAAAAGATCAACAAAATTGACAGACCACTAGCAAGACTAATAAAGAAGAAAAGAGAGAAGAATCAAATCGACGCAATTAAAAATGATAAAGGGGATATCACCACCGACCCCACAGAAATACAAACTACCATCAGAGAATACTATAAACACCTCTACGCAAATAAACTGGAAAATCTAGAAGAAATGGATAATTTCCTGGACACTTATACTCAGAAGCTGAATCCCTGAATAGACCAATAGTAGGCTCTGAAATTGAGGCAATAATTAATAGCCTACCAACCAAGAAAAGTCCAGGACCAGATGGATTCACAGCTGAATTCTACCAGAGGTACAAGGAGGAGCTGGTACCATTCCTTCTGAAACTATTCCAATCAATAGAAAAAGAGGGAATCCTCCCTAACTCATTTTATGAGGCCAACATCATCCTGATACCAAAGCCTGGCAGAGACACAACAAAAAAAGAGAATTTTAGACCAATATCCCTGATGAACATCGATGCAAAAATCCTCAATAAAATACTGGCAAACCGGATTCAGCAGCACATCAAAAAGCTTATCCACCATGATCAAGTGGGCTTCATCCCTGGGATGCAAGGCTGGTTCAACATTCGCAAATCAATAAACATAATCCAGCATATAAACAGAACCAAAGACAAGAACCACATCATTATCTCAATAGATGCAGAAAAGGCTTTTGACAAAATTCAACAGCCCTTCATGCTAAAAATGCTCAATAAATTCGGTATTGATGGAACGTACCTCAAAATAATAAGAGCTATTTATGACCAACCCACAGCCAATATCATACTCAATGGGCAAAAACTGGAAAAATTCCCTTTGAAAACTGGCACAACACAGGGATGCCCTCTCTCACCACTCCTATTCAACATAGTGTTGGAAGTTCTGGCTAGGGCAATCAGGCAAGAGAAAGAAATCAAGGGGATTCAGTTACGAAAAGAAGAAGTCAAATTGTCCCTGTTTGCAGACGACATGATTGTATATTTAGAAAACCCCATTGTCTCAGCCCAAAATCTCCTTAAGCTGATCAGCAACTTCAGCAAAGTCTCAGGATACAAAATTAATGTGCAAAAATCACAAGCATTCTTATACACCAGTGACAGTCAAACAGAGAGCCAAATCAGGAATGAACTTCCATTCACAATTGCTTCAAAGAGAATAAAATACCTAGGAATCCAACTTACAAGGGATGTAAAGGACCTCTTCAAGGAGAACTACAAACCACTGCTCAGTGAAATCAAAGAGGACACAAACAAATGGAAGAACATACCATGCTCATGGATAGGAAGAATCAATATCGTGAAAATGGCCATACTGCCCAAGGTAATTTATAGATTCAATGCCATCCCCATCAAGCTACCAATGAGCTTCTTCACAGAATTGGAAAAAACTGCTTTAAAGTTCATATGGAACCAAAAAAGAGCCCGCATCTCCAAGACAATCCTAAGTCAAAAGAACAAAGCTGGAGGCATCACGCTACCTGACTTCAAACTATACTACAAGGCTACAGTAACCAAAACAGCATGGTACTGGTACCAAAACAGAGATATAGACCAATGGAACAGAACAGAGTCCTCAGAAATAATACCACACATCTACAGCCATCTGATCTTTGACAAACCTGAGAGAAACAAGAAATGGGGAAAGGATTCCCTATTTAATAAATGGTGCTGGGAAAACTGGCTAGCCATAAGTAGAAAGCTGAAACTGGATCCTTTCCTTACTCCTTATACGAAAATTAATTCAAGATGGATTAGAGACTTAAATGTTAGACCTAATACCATAAAAATCCTAGAGGAAAATCTAGGTAGTACCATTCAGGACATAGGCATGGGCAAAGACTTCATGTCTAAAACACCAAAAGCAACGGCAGCAAAAGCCAAAATTGACAAATGGGATCTCATCAAACTAAAGAGCTTCTGCACAGCAAAAGAAACTACCATCAGAGTGAACAGGCAACCTACAGAATGGGAGAACATTTTTGCAATCTACTCATCTGACAAAGGGCTAATATCCAGAACCTACAAAGAACTCAAACAAATTTACAAGAAAAAAACAAACAACCCCATCAAAAAGTGGGCAAAGGATATGAACAGACATTTCTCAAAAGAAGACATTCATACAGCCAACAGACACATGAAAAAATGCTCATCATCACTGGCCATCAGAGAAATGCAAATCAAAACCACAATGAGATACCATCTCACACCAGTTAGAATGGCGATCATTCAAAAGTCAGGAAACAACAGGTGCTGGAGAGGATGTGGAGAAATAGGAACACTTTTACACTGTTGGTGGGATTGTAAACTAGTTCAACCATTATGGAAAACAGTATGGCGATTCCTCAAGGATCTAGAACTAGACGTACCATATGACCCAGCCATCCCATTACTGGGTATATACCCAAAGGATTA
Source organism: Chlorocebus sabaeus (assembly GCF_047675955.1). Lineage (NCBI taxonomy): Eukaryota > Metazoa > Chordata > Mammalia > Primates > Cercopithecidae > Chlorocebus > Chlorocebus sabaeus. The sequence goes on along the minus strand of NC_132904.1, from coordinate 84,656,490 downwards.
TAAATTATGCTGCTATAAGGACACATGCACACGTATGTTTATTGCAGCACTATTCACAATAGCAAAGACTTGGAATCAACCCAAATGTCCATCAGTGACAGATTGGATTAAGAAAATGTGGCACATATACACCATGGAATACTATGCAGCCATAAAAAAGGATGAGTTTGTGTCCTTTGTAGGGACATGGATGCAGCTGGAAACCATCATTCTTAGCAAACTATCACAAGAACAGAAAACCAAACACCGCATGTTCTCACTCGTAGGTGGGAACTGAACAATGAGATCACTTGGACTCGGGAAGGGGAACATCACACACCGGGGCCTATCATGGGGAGGGGGGAGGGGGGAGGGATTGCACTGGGAGTTATACCTGATGTAAATGACGAGTTGATGGGTGCAGCACACCAACATGGCACAAGTATACATATGTAGCAAACCTGCACGTTGTGCACATGTACCCTACAACTTGAAGTTTAATAATAATAAATAAATTTAAAAAAATAAAAAAATAAAAAAAAAAAAAAAGATTTTGTTTTACCATGACCTAAATGACACATTTTCCATCTGCTTCTATATGACCATACTTTCATATGACCATAATTTAGATGGCACCACTTTTCAAGATTACTTATTTATTTTGTGTAAGCATCAGTTAAGTTTCAGTAAGAGACAGACGTTATACAGTAAATTGAATAAGGGACATTTAACATAAGAAAATAACTAGTAAAGGAGATCAATTAAGAAGGATTGGTTAGGCCGGGCGCGGTGGCTCAAGCCTGTAATCCCAGCACTTAGGGAGGCCGAGACGGGTGGATCACGAGGTCAGGAGATCGAGACCATCCTGGCTAACACGGTGAAACCCCGTCTCTACTAAAAATACAAAAAACTAGCCGGGCGAGGTGGCGGGCGCCTGTAGTCCCAGCTACTCCGGAGGCTGAGGCAGGAGAATGGCGGGAACCCGGGAGGCGGAGCTTGCAGTGAGCTGAGATCCCGCCACTGCACTCCAGCCCAGGCTACAGAGCAAGACTCCGTCTCAAAAAAAAAAAAAAAAAAAAAAAAAAAGAAGGATTGGTTAAAGAGAACTCTAAAGAATCCAGGAATAGCAAATGCCGGGAAAAGCTGCCACTTCTATGGCTGAGGGAGCGCATCCAAAGAGGGAAAAAACTTGGCAGATCCTCCCCCACTTCCCACCCCTTGCTTCGAGCTGAGATTCAGGCTTTGTGGGAGAAAGTATTGCCAAAGCCCACCAGATAGAGGAAAAGTTCAGTTAGGTGCCTCATGCCAGGGCAGATGATCGGGAAACCACTCTCTGGGAAGTCACTGAAACTCACTGGGGGTTGTGGACCACTAGGTCTTCCACCCTCACTGCCAACGCCTTCTGGCAAGAAAGCTGGCTGCTAGTAAGGAAGGTGTATTCTGGCAGCACACCATAGAAGTCAGAAAAAAAGCACTGAATCCGGGAAGACAATCCCCTCCCTCCTGCAGGATCTCATTAGCACCCTCTACTGACAAGTCCTTACATTGTGCCTGCTGGCAAAGGAGAAACGTTTGCAGGGTTCCCCTTTGGAATTTAAAACTAGGGAAAAGAGGGTGGATTTGAAGCAGAGAAGCAATGACTTGAAAACTGGCACAGTGTATTAATTAGAGTAAGCCATGATAACTGCAGGAACACCTCCAAAGTTTCAATGGCTTCATATAATAAAGGATTCCTTCTCGCTTAAAACGTGACCTGGTCCTAGTCAGGTGACTCTATATAAAGCTGCTGTTTTATAAATAGAAACTCAACTATTTAGACGCTTTGTCTTGTGTGGTTCCACTACCTTGGAGCGCTTTGTTTCTGCATACAAACGAGAGAGAGAGAATACATAATATTAGAGGCATGGTTTAAAGCCAATCCTATAAGGTGTATATGTATTTTGCCCACATTGTGCTGACCAGAACATAGTCAGAAGACTCTACTTTTATGAGAAGCTGGGACATGTACTAGAGAAAAATGAAATAGACAGTAAACATGTAGCATTATCTCTGACACACTAGATGTCAAATGCTCATCTGTTAATAAGTTTAAGTTATATGTCTCAGAGTCTTAATTCATCTATAATATAAAAAATAAGATGTCTACTTCGAAATAACACTATGGTATTTAGAGCAATATTATGTAAGGAATTAAACCATAGGGCCACTACATACTCAGACATTCAGTAAATAATTAAATTTCCTAAATCAGTAATTATCAAGGGTGGAAAAAAGAAATGGGCTATATATCAAAATCTCAAAGAAATGGTGATAATAGGGAGAATATTCAGTCTTACTTATAGTTTTATATTTGGAAAACCAGGATATCTAATATTTTGGTAACAGACATCTTAGAAGATTTAAAAATCTTCTGTATTGAGGTATTTAGAGGTCAAATTTACAGCATGCATTTAAAAAGGCAAAGACATGGCAGATGGGATTATATATAGGAGGAAGTGGAAAGGGCATATGTCTCTGTGGAATGACATATCAGAATCTAGTGTTTGTGAAACCAATGAGGGAAGGGAGGAGACGGGAGTAACAATGTAATATTTATTAGAAGAGAGTGGGTTAAGAAAGGTTGAGAAACTGCTGTAAATGCTTGTTAGGTACTTGCCTGAAATGTGTGCAAGCCTGTATCATCATGCCTATTTGACTTAACTCATATGCTGGAGAGGAAGTTTCAGAGCAAGGGAGTTTGTCTGAAATGACACTGTCTACATTCAAATCCTAGCATTATTACTTAATATTCATGTGTTCTTGAGCAATCTACATAACATCTCGTGGCAGAGACTGCTGGTTGCCACCTAATAACTTTTTCTCCTTCTTACATGAATATATACTTTTTAGCTGGGTATTTGAACTCTCAGCTAAATAGTACACTTCAGTCTCCCTCGCAGATGAGTATAACCATGTGATTAAATTGTGATCAATGTGAAATCAACAGAAATTGTGTGCAATTCCTGAGCTTTTTCCTTCAATGAAAAGGAAGTATTGCCCATATTCCTTTGGAATGTGGACATGAAGCTGAGAGCTAGAGCAGTCATCTGTAACTGCAAAGTGGAAGCCTTATTGAGAATGAAAGAGTAAAAAAGACAGAAGGGTTCAGGTCCCAGATAATGGTGAGTTGCCCTGCCAACAGTGGACTACCTGCTTGAATATTTTAGGATAGAGGAAAAAACATTATAACCTATTGAAGCTATGGTATTGGAGGTTTCTGATATAGCCTAGCACGTATCCTGGGTAAAACACACTAATTCTCTGGTTTTATAATCTGCAAAATTGGTATGTTAATAATAGTGTCATACGTCCTGGTTCTTGTGAAGATTGACAACAAGGATAACAATAGCAATATCAGATGCTGATGTAGCCCTCACTCTGTGCCTGGCACAGTTCTAAGAGCTTTACTTGTACGTACTATACAGATGTTTGCTATCGTCGTTCTTCTACTTTCTCCATGATCCCCAAGGTGACCATTCCAATTCATCTTTCATTCTTTCTTCACTAAATGCCATTAAAATTACAATTAATATTCAGAGTGTCTGTTTCTATACGGAAAGCAGTATACATTTGTTAATAGTATATAAATAATGTAATTATAAATAGAGATTATATAATTTGAATAACATAATTATGTATATTATTACTTTTATGTGTTGGTTACTTAAAAAACAGCTGTTGATATTATCATCAACCTTGTGGTCATGAAAATCAAAAACATTTTTTATAGTGTGAAATAGAAATCATGTCTTTATAACATATTTCCTCTTAAAACAAATATAAAATATGCATATTAAATAAAATACATAAAATGAATACAAAATTCATGAGTGATACCCTATTCAAATTAACCTGCCTTTTTGTCTGCCTAAATGAAATTGTATTTAACATGATGTTTTGGGACCTCATTTTTTTCTCTTTATAATGAACATATTTCTAATTCTTCAAATATTTTTATACGTGTAAATTATGAAGGTGAATATAAATAATATTATATTAATATATACTGTGGTTTATTTAAGCAAACCATTAATGTTGCATATCATTATTGTTAAAAATAAGTAATTTTCCTTTAAATGATGTTTCAAAGATAAATGTTTTTTTTTGTTTTTTTTTTTTTTTTTTGAGACGGAGTCTCGCTCTGTCGCCCAGGCTGGAGTGCAGTGGTCGGATCTCAGCTCACTGCAAGCTCCGCCTCCCAGGTTTACGCCATTCTCCTGCCTCAGCCTCCCGAGTAGCTGGGACTACAGGCGCCCGCCACCTCGCCCGGCTATTTTTTTGTATTTTTTAGTAGAGACGAGGTTTCACCGTGTTAGCCAGGATGGTCTCGATCTCCTGACCTTGTGATCCGCCCGTCTCAGCCTCCCAAAGTGCTGGGATTACAGGCTTGAGCCACCGCGCCCGGCCTCAAAGATAAATGTTTGTTTACTCAATTAATTCCTTGTAACAGATTCTTAGAAGTTAAATTGCTGAATCAAAGATTATGAAAAAATGTTAAACCATCTGAAAATTATTTTCAGAAAGTTTGTATCAATTTCCACTTCCATCAGTGATGTTTAAAAATACTCAAAGAGCACATCAATTTATGACCATCTCTCCTACACATGCTTGTAACCATTGCAGATACCCAGCAGAAGGCCTTTCCATGTGTGTGTTGGGGAGGGAGTGATAAATACATGAGGAGAATGAAAACATTTGCAGACACCACAAACCTGATGTCAGATTACAGCAATGTCACTTTCAATAGGAGAACAGATTAAACTTATATTTTAGTCTCCTCTTTCCTCCTTTTGTCCAGTACCCTTGAGAAAGATCATCTTATTCTCTAGCAGCTGGGGAGAAGTACTATGACAGTAAAGATAAAAAGTAAAGTAAAAAGTAAGTAAATGATAGGGTTTCCTAAGAACTATTTTATCTACTTGAAATTATAACCTATAGGCTCCTACAAAACCTGCTTGCCCATAATATTTCTAAAATTAATGTCAAGTCTTTGTGTCTTACAGTTTTAAAAAGACATTTATTCTACCAAAGTATTATTACAATTTTCAACAGCTCATAGGATCACCTTAGTTTGTTTTAAATCCATGGCCATAAAGTGTACTTTCCAAAATGCTATTGAGGTTTACGCCTTAAGTTTGCATAAACTATAATTCTAATAAGAGAATAAATATAACCTTGAAAATTTCCCCCAGAAATGTTTATTAATCTGTTTTAATCATAGCAGGGAGCCAGATTATTTGATATATTGGATTAGTGGAATATAAAATATGAAATATCAAGGACAATTGGACTATGAATTATAATTTTAACATGCCATCATAAAGACTTTCTTACATGATTTTCTTCCAGTGTTACAGCTCCACACAATCTCACCACTGCCTCCTCTTTTCTGGCACCCTTCAGGAATACGAGCTAGGCTCCCATAAAAGGGCCATTCCACAGATGTTTTTGATTTATGTTGCTGACCTTGAATCAGAATTTACAGCATCTGTCAGTATTGTACGATTCTTTTTCGTTGGATTTGAGTTAACAGGCAGGGTGACTTTTTACCTTTATGTGTTTTTAAAAATGTTTGTTTATTGTTTGTCTTTGTGTGTGTGTTTCATTGCTATCAAGGAAAATCATCAAAAATCACTCATTTTTAAACACTTTTTTAAAGATGAGTCAAGTGCAGTAGTGAGAAGGGAGGACAGTAAAACAAGGGGTTTGATCTGTAACTGTTTTCAATCAGTTAAGATAACTAATTACCTTCAGACCAGCGTAAACACTTTCTGATAAAACTGGAAGAATGAAGTTCCTAATCATGGAATTGCTAAATGGGTTAAATGAGACAACCTATTGGAAGTATTTAGAAGAATCCTTGACATCTTGAACCTCTTGAACTATTAATACAATAAATTATTATATTATTAAAATGTTATTTTAATATAAATTGAAATTTAAATATCACCAAGCAAAAGGCATGCCTTGACCCTATGTACTAAGAGTGTGCTCTGTAACAATCATATATTTAGATTTAGAAAGATTTGACCCAACACTCTTGTCCTAGGAGTATATCAAACATTACTAGTGTTGGAGGTGGCTTAGCTGGGACATCTTAACACATTCTCCTACACGCTAGACTCCCATGAGCAGGGCTTTGTGTTTGGGTGAGGAAGTGTGCACATGACCACAAGTGCTCCTGTGTTGTGCTTTAATTCAACTATGCTTATATTTTGGATTGATTTACTCCCCTTAGGAGATTCTAATTGATAACAATGGAATGTTAATGTGACTTAAAAATAATTTCCACTTGTATCTATTTGAAGTTCCCTTTCTCTCCTCTCCGTTTGATTTTTGGAGTATCACACCAAGAAAACCTGTGAGACTTAAGAGGAAGTGATGAATTCTGTGAAAATCAAAAAAACAAAATAACATAACAAGGAAAGGGATTTCCTTGAGCTCTAGGGCATAAAAGTCATTAAATATTTAATAATAAGCCAGACTTGATTTAAATCCCAAAAGTTCATTTTCACCATTTTATTGCATTTCTTACATATTATACATAATCAGTAAGATGAAACTACATAAATAAATTCTCATTCTATTTCAATTATGTTTGATTTTGAAGGATCAAATATAGTTCTATTGGTTTTTAATAATTTTTACAACAAATAAATGATTAAAGAGCTTTGTTTGAAACAAAGCAAACATATAAGAACACATTTTTATTTCTTTTGGTCCACTCTATGTCCAATTAAAAATATACAAAATTTAGGATTTAATTAGCTTTCATAAAAAGAATCTACTTTTCTTACCAAAAAGCAATAGCAACAAAAAGAAAACAAAAAAAAATTATTTTTCTGTGTCATGCCTGGTATGAAGACCCAAAAAGAAGATGGACTATTTTTAAACAATGTAGGATTTGTTTGGTTTTTCTGTACCTGGAGGAGATGTCACAAGCATAAGCAACATATAGGATGCCCTTAGCCATTATCTAATAAATCAAGATTCTAATAAGAATAGCAAGTTGAAGTAAGCTGTAAAGCACACTTACAGTGTGGCCTTGGGTTTATTTCACTTATTGAGTCTCAGAGGTGCTTCTGTAAGGCTTTAGTAAAATAGAAAATCCAACCTATTTTACACATTCTTTCAAAAGTTAGGTTGCATTAAAAACAGAGAATGGAAAGATCTTCAGGTTATTACCCCAGCCACTCATTATACGAATGAAACTGAAGTCCAAGAATTTTCAGTGGTGTTTATGAGGTCATGAAACTAGCTAAGATACAGAATATTGGCTAAAAGCCATATCTCCACTATTCCACTAATATGTCCTGCTACAGAGAGAATGTTGGGTACTGGGCATTCTACTTACATTGCTTTATTTAGTTGGCATAGCAAACCTGCAATGTAGACTTAAGTTTTTACTTAACAAATAAATAGAGACTTAGAGAGGTTGAGTTACTTTCACAAGGTCACACAGAGTAAGGATGAATTCAAATCCTGTTCGGACCTTAGCATTTGTCTTTCTGGTACCCTGCCCCACCTCATTCATAGCAGGCTCTCTATTTCATTGTCCTCTCTAGTGTTGAAATATGTGTCCCTTTCCTGTCTGCTGTGTACCAAATTTCTGACAAGAACCAAGAAGCCAACACCAAATAAGACTCTATTTATTTATTTATGTATTACTGCATCTCTACCCCAGCTGTGCTACGGTGGCTCAGAAGAGGTTCTGAAGCAATTCCGATGTTTAACCATTCCCCCTGATAAATCAAATCACAAGGACAGGTAATGGCTTCCTAGAGGGGCTGACTTTGGAAAGAAGAGAAGCATGAACAGTAAAGTATTGATAAAGTGATACTCTTGTAAATTGGTAAGTATGTATTTGTATTCAATTCTGAAATCCATCCATTTTACTGATAAGAAAACTTGTTCTGCAATAGTAATGAATTAAGACCCCTGTTTTCCAGAGATGCAATCAGAAGATATTGTCCTTTTTCAGAAGCCCTATCCTGTCCTTTTCTAGATTTTTAGGACTTCTACTTGTGTAGGAATTTCATTATACTTAGAGGAGGTACAGGTTGAGTATGAAAATGTAAAGCTAACAGAGGAAATTAAGGGATGAAGGAACTCAAATTCTTTCTGCAGTAGTGAATGGATTTGGTCCTGGTGTCCTCAACATGTCCCTACTATAGCTCCTTTGTGAGGGCACCACATGGTACACAAAGCTGAGGGCACCACATGGTACACAATACTGTAAGGGGATCAAAGCATCCTTGAAGTATCCTGGCTGTGTTTTGGGAGGGTTCCACTCTTTATTCTTGGTTACTCTTTCCTCTGTGTTTCTGCGGAACTAGGTACAGGTATTACTCACAGTCAAAAATTGTTTTAGGCTCCAAATGCAGACTCAGGAATTTCTTCCTGACAGTTTATAAACTCTTCGGTGCACAGATGGAATGCTTTGTTTTCTCTGTACTTAGCTCACAATCAGGTAGATGCTAAATGCTTGTTGGTTATCTGATTGAATTTGCCCAAGCTGTGCATCTGGAGTTGGATTTGAAACATTCCATTCCCTATAAAGTAATAGGCACTTCATGGGATATTTTGGAATATCCTAGAAAGCCCTGGTAAATAGGAATGGAATGGAAAGTCTCTTGTCTGTGTATAAAACAAGACCTGTTTTAATTTAGACAGTCCAGTATTTGAGCTTTCTGTGTAGAAAACAAAAACATATAGGGATATAGATCTCTTTTTTTCTTGTATAATTTCTCTTACAAAATTTTTTCTATCTAAAAATGTTCACAGGTAGAAGTCTCCATCAACAGATGAATGAATAAAGAAATGTGGTTTTTTTATTTTACAAAATAAAACAGATATGAAAAAAAGAGTCCCCCATCATCCCTGCCATGACTACACCACTGAAATATTTACTCTGTTGACATTTTGACATGTTTCTAGAATATTTTCTGTTTTTTTCTTTTATTTTTAAAATTTAAAAATATGGTGTGAAATTATATATGCATTCTTACCCCAAATAGAATATTTTCTACATACAGAATATTTTAATTAAAACACACACTGGCCCCTTTCTTGCTTTATTTCCTTCCATCATTCCTGCTTCCTTTCTTTTTTTTATTTTTGTTGTTAAAGAATTATTTCTTCAAATACAACTCATTTATCAACAACTTCTTAGCACTGTTGAGATTGCTGCAGATAAAGCAGTGTATAAACAAAGGCCCTGCTCTCATGTAGGTTTCACTGGTCTAAGTGACCATCTACAAAAAAAAAAAAAAAAAAAAACATATATATATATATATATATATATATATATATATATATATATATATATATTTACGTGTTAGTGAGTTTTCCAGAGAAAGATAAAGTCACGTAAGAGGGAGAGACAGTGATTGTTGGGGTGCTATTTTATGCAGGATAGCCAAAGAAGTCTTCTATGTGGAGATGTCAATTGAGGAGAGAACAGGGGGAATTGAGTAACCAAGCCATGAAAATATCTGAGAGAAAAAAAATTACAGACAGAACAGGAAATGTTAAGATCCTGAGGGAAGAACCTGCTTGAAGTTTCCAAGGAACTGTAAAGAGGTCAATGTGACCTGAAGACACTGAGCCAGGGAGAATAAAGTGAATGAAATAAGAATGGTATTGGGGAGGGTAAAGATAATGTAGGACTTCTTATTTTGATCTTTAATTGGAATAAAATGGAGAAGCATTAGAAGATACTGAGAAGAGGAATGGAATTATATAACTAAAATTTTAAGAGGGCCACTGTGGATGTTGTGTGAAGAAGAGTTTACAGGGGTCAGAGGTAGAAGCAGAAATGCCACACAGGAGACTCTTGCAATAATCCAAGCAAACGATGCTGCTGCCTTGAACCAGGGTGGCAGTGGATGAGGTGCTGAAAGTCAATGAGTATTGACTTGAAAGCAGAACCAAAGGGATTTCCTGATAGATTGGATGTGAGGTGTGAGAGGAATTAAGGGAGATCCAAAGTTTTTGTCTTGAGTAACTGCAAAAGCTGTGAATAGAGTAGGAGGTGTAGTTGTGATGGTAGGGAGAGCAGGAGTCAAATTTGGGGCTTGTTAAATTTGAGACACCAGTTGGAGATAGGTAGTTGGACATAGGATATATAATACTAGAGTTGAGAAGAGACATCAGGTTTAGTTAAAACTTTGGAACTCATCAGCTTATAGATAGTATTTAAAGTTATGGATAATGCAGAAAGTAAATATAAAGAGAAGAAAGAATTCAAGGATTGACTTCTGGGGTAGTCAACCTTTAAAGTTTGAAAAATAAGAAGGAATAGCATAGAAGAGTGAAAGGAGCAGCCAGTCCGTAGGAGGAAAACAGAGTGACTTCCTAGAAGTCAAATGAGAATGTTTCAAGAATACAGGAGCAACTACATCAAAGGCTGCTGACAGGCTGGGAGGATGAGGACTGAGAAGATATCAGTGGGTCCATCAGTAGGTAATTACTGTAACGATGACAGAGGAGTTTCAGTAGAGAATAAGAGAGTGAAGAGAGGAGGTACAAATGTGTAAATATAAACAATTCCCTTGCTTAGAAATGAAGCAGAGAAATGGGATTATATCAGGAATGGTACTGAGATGAATACAGAGCTTTAATTTTGTTTTGTATTTTTGCTTATATCTTGTGTGTTTTAGGATGGGAAATGTGTAGCATGTTTGCACAGTGAAAGAAATACTCCAATAGACTGGGGAGGTGAGGTGAAAACTAATGGTGCAAGAAAAAGAAAGGTGATTATTGGAGTGATGTCTTTGAGTGAGAAGAGATAGGATCTAGGGCATGAGTGGAAGAATTGGCCATAGGTGAAATAATGTTTCTCCATAGTAACTGGTGGGGAGGCAGTGTGTTGCTTTTGCCTTCTCAGTGAAATAAGAAGATGAGAGTGAGAGGAGAAAAGCAGATACTGAAGGTTCTAGAATAAATTCAGTCAGTATAGGCTGTCCAAAAGTCTTTGAAGTTGCCTAGTGTGAAAACTCTGGCCATATGAACGCATGGGGACTCACCAATCTGTATGCTTTCTCAATAAGCCAATCAGATTTTCTCTGAAGGAGTTTAATAATCTTGAGAAATATATAGAGAAAGATGGTTAATTAGTTGTGCTTGGAACAAGGGAAACAAAATTATATGGTCAACCATTGTGACAATGAAGCCCTAGAGCAGGCATCACCAGATGCCTTATACCTTGTATGATCATCTTGTTACAGAATTTTTCTTGTTACAGACCTTTATGAGGTCTGGCTGTGAGAAAGAAAGCCTTGTCTTCTTGTGTGATCTTACGTATCTTAGAATGAGCTCTCATGACTCTAGGCATCTTTTCCCAAACTTTAATCATTTTTATACTACCTCTGAAGTAGGCTTCTGAATAGAGTCTTCGAAATGTTAACTATTTTCTTTTGAAGGGTGTTATCATGATTAGGGTACTTATACTAATTTACCATATCTAAGGTGAATATATATATATAAGAGAAACTATATGTAATATAATATATATATACATATACATATATATACTAGTTAAATCCATATACATAACATACTCTTTGACATGGTTTAGATGTTTTGCACCCTTTAAATCTCATATTGAAATGTGACGTCAAATGCTGGAGATGGGTCTAGTGGGAGATGTTTGGGTCATTGAAATGGATCTCTCATGAATTTGACTTGGTGCTGTGCTCATAGTGGGGATGAGTGAGTTCTTACTCTATGAATTCATATGAGATCCAGTTGTTTAAAAGAGCCTGGCTTCTATATCCTCATTCTCTCTCTCAGCCTCCCTCTTGCCATGTGATACACTGGCTCCCCCTTCCCCTTCTTCCATGATTGTAAGCTCCCTGAGGCCTACCACAAGTTGAGCAGATTCTGGTGCTAAGAGACTAGCAGGACTTGTTTTTTAGTCACAACTCCGCTGCCCAAAACAGGATATAGTCCAGACAAAATAAAGAAACTCAGTAGGAACCAGAAGATGGCAACAGAAGTAATCTCTACCTCCCCTCATTGCTCGCTGGCATATGATGTTCCCAACGGCACCATGACAGTTTACAAATGTCATTACAATGACTTGGAATCTACTACTGCTTTCCATGGCAATGACCCAAAAAATATTGCCTTTTCCTTGAAAGTTCTAAATAACTTACCCCTCAATTTGCATTGACCTGCCTCTTAATTTGCATGTAATTGAAAGTGGGTTTACCAACAGCCTACACAGTTGCCAAGAGCTCATAAATTGGCTCTGGGCACACTACCTGTGAGTTAGCTGACCATAAAGAGCAGTGCTGTTCAAAAAAGATTACTGTCTAACACTACCAGCTCTCACTTGAAATTTTTCCCAGCTAAAACCAAAAACCCTCCCAGGCTAGCCCCAGCAGCTTGCCTGTCCTGCAACATTCGGTGGCCACAAAGGAATGAAGATAGCAAATGAAAGGCCATACTGATGTGGTGGTGAGACAGCAAAATGGTGGTGATCCAGAAAGAGGCAAGACAATAAGAGACAGTGAGAAACAGTCAGATGGCAATCAGAGAGGAGGCAAGAGGTGGCAATCAGCAGTCTGTGGGATGGCAAGACAGCAAGAGGTGATGATTGGTGAGATGGAGAGATGGCAAGAGGAGGCAACTGGTGAGAGATGGCGAGAAGGTGATTAGTGCTACCAAGCTGTAACATTAGCCAAAGTCTTTCAAGAGCCATCATCTGTTCTGGCAGAGCTGAGAGAATGGACATGTGGCCATAGTGGAATCGCCTCATGTGGGACCTGTCAATCCAGCCAGTAGGCTATCAGGTCACTGGTCCCTGCATTGCAGTGAAGCCCACCTAGGCTGAGGGAAACTAGAGAGACCTTCAACCAGGTCCCATATGGAAGATTGATTGGCACCATTTTGACTCCTGTGGATGGGTGAATGTCCCTCCATCCCCTGCTCCCAATATTGGGTGAACTAGGGAATAAAACTTCTGGCTAGGTGGTCAGTTTAAATGCTTACATCATTTGGATAACCTGAATCCTGTCCTTGTCACCCCTTCCCCTGGTCCCTTTCCTTGGACTTCATTTTATTGCTCTAGCAGCCATTTTATTTTCAGTTCTAAAATGTATGTTTTATTTACAGTTTTGTTTCTCTTATTTGACTTTCTGTTAACTGTACTTGGGCAATTGTTTAAGGCAGGACACGTGTTTGTGAAAGGCCCTTGTTATGTTGACTCTGAGATGCCAGAGTCATGTTGTTATATGGAGGTAACAAGGCCTTTGGAGTTCACTATTGGCTGCCCCTCAGATGCTCCAGCATTTTGGCATTTGGTGTGGAGATCCTCCTTGGCTTATAGCTGAGCACTGTGGGTGTTTTGGCATTTGGTATTTTTGGCTGCCACCTGGGTGCTACCAGGTTTTTGGCACTGACATTTCCTCCAGAACTCTGGGTTCTGGAGAACTGTGGGCCCACCCTAGGGTAATCTTAATCTTGCCTTTTCTTGTTTTCTGCCCTAAAGTTATTTTCCGTAACATATTTTTTTCTTATTGTTACTTTATTTGCACTTTTCCTTCTATGCTTTGTTTAATAAAAATACTTCTTTTGTCATATTTCATTCACTGGCAAACACTTATAATCCACTTTTTTAATGACTTGCTGCCTATACTTACACCTTCTCTGTAGGAAATGAGAATCTAAAAGGGAAAAACAGCAAAGGCCCATTTGCTGTCCCTCTTGCTATACTTAGAAAAACTTCTGTGTCCAGTAAAAATCCTTGTCAGACATGGGGACAATGACTGGCTTCCCACAGGACTCACCACTAGGATATCTATCAGGCTACTGGAGCACATTTGAATTTGACTAAAGAAAACGAAATTTATTTTCTATTGCAACACTGTTTGGATTCAATACAAATTAGAAAACCAAGAGATTTGGCCTAAAGATGCTTCTATTAATTATAATGTTATTTTACAATTATACTTATTCTGTAAAAAGGAAGGGAAATGAGAAGAGGACCCTTATGTTCAGGCTTTTATGACCATTTACTGGCTCATGGTACTTCCAGGAAACCATTCCTAAGGAATCTTCTCCTAGCTTCTCCCTCTAGAAGGCTAATACCCTCTCCAGAGTCTCTTTAGTCCCCCAGTTCTGAGGTGGGTCCCACCCATATTCTAATGAAGGATTCCACCCCAAGATCATCAGGCACCTGTCCCACTTATCCAGCAAGCCACAGCCTATACATTCTACTGACCAAGAAAGTAAGCCAAACCAGTACCAGGAAGAATGGGGTTCCATATCAACCCTTAAAATCACATCTGTGTCCATTGCAGGAGGTAGCTGATGAAAATGAGGTAAATCTTAGAGTTCATGTGTCATTTTTTATGTGTGATTTGACTTTGTACAGGGAAAAATATGACTACTTTTCAGAGAAACCAGAAAAGAGCATAGAGAGGTTTTTTAAGTTGATCATGTTCTTTAACTTTTCATGACTTGTAAGTATTGTCAACTGCTTGCTGTGCCATGGCATGAAGAAAAAAAAAAAAAAAGGAAAAAGTGTGTGGTGAAGCTAGTCAATTGTAACAAGGTTAGAGAAACACCTCAGGAAGAAGACAAGAATCCCACTTGGTTTCAGGGTCATTTAGTTGAGGAACTCAGGAAATACATTAATGCAGACCTGACTCCCTAGAAGGGCACTCTTTTCTGGGAATATGTTTTATTACTCAGTCTGCCGCTGACTTGAGGAGGAAGCTACAAAAAGCAACATTGAAACCTCAAACTCCTATGAGCCAACTCTTAAATGTAGCCTATAAAGTTTACACTAGGGACACTGCAAAAGAGGTGAAAAAAAAGTCAAAAGAAATAACCAAAAAGTACAATTACTAATGGCTGCTTTAAGCCCCCTGCCACCTCAGGGTTGCCCAACAAGAGAGTGTCACAAGATCAGCATCTGAGATGTCAAAGTGGCAGCCCCGACATGCCAGCCTCTGCCCCTTATTCAATCTGTCCCTGACATGAGGAGGAAGGTATTTATTTGTTAAATTATCAGAAATGTTTCTTGTAATGTTATAGTTTATTTAAAACTTGTTGGATTTGTATCTCAGAGATTTAACTGTTGTTGCATCTTGCTGCTTTCATCTCTTTTTCTCTATAAGAAGGATTATGATGATATGTCTATCCTCTAGCTTTTTTTTTTTTTTTCTTTTTTGTCAGCTCCTGTGAGTTTTTCTCCTCCAGTTCTGACTATTATTGTGACCTGATGCTAAAGCATTTTCTTAGAGGACTATGAGAGACATATTTTCCCCGTAATATCTTGAGTCTATGCTTTTGGTGTTTCCTGATGTGTAACCTTATTTTTGGCTTTTAGATTTTGACTCTCACATTGCTTAAAATAAGTTTAAGGACTAGAGATACCTTCCCACCTTCATTCTCATCTGGCCTAGAATGTTTAATTGGCCAAAAGGAATGCCAAAGAAACCTAAAAAAAAAAAAACACTAACTCAGGTCATGACAGGAAACCAGGGGTCAGACACACCTCACCATGCTCCCCCTTGAAATTTAAGCCAGATTTAAATGCCTTTCAATAACTCTGAAATCAAAGTATTTCCCTTTCCCACAAATGAAAATATAGCTCCCCTCTTCAACTAGAAGACTTAGTCTTCCTAAAATCTTTAAAAAAAGATCACCTGATGATTAATTACAACCAAAATAAAAGGGTCCTTATCAGGTATTGTTAAGTATCCCTACTGCTGTTAAACTTCAGGACATCACTAATTGGGTACAACTGTCCAGAGTTAAACTGTTTCTTATGAATCCCTACAGAGATAAAGGAAGGATACCACAACCTGCATTTGAAAACTCTAGAAAACTTAAGTTTGTTGTTTTACAAATGCATAGTTAAATAATTGATGCTGTGGGTGGACATAGTAGCATTAATTCTTCTCTTCTGCCTAATTGCAATTTACTTGTTTAACCTCCTAATAAATTTTGTATCTTCTAGATTCCACACAAAGATGATGCTAGCACAAAGCTTCCAATCCATCCTGTCTACTGACCTGGAAAATGAAAACATCCTACTGTTGGTCCCTAGATCAGATATCTAGAGATTCACGCACCTCCAATGCTAGGCAGGGCCTACACGCATAAAATTGACAAGAAGCTGTCATGGAAGATAGACCATCACCCTTTTTCAGTTCCTGTAATATTAAGGAGAAATATCTTATCTCCAAGTGGGAAATGAGGTAGGAGACCATAAGGACTTTTTTCTAGTCACAACCCTGCTGAACAAAACAGAATTTGGTCCAGACAGGATGAAGTGAAGAAACCATCAGGAACCAGCAAATGGTGATGAAAGCAATCCTAGGTACCCTCATTGTTCACTGACATAAGACGCTCCCATTAGCACCATGACAGTTTGCAATTGCTATGGTAAGACCCAGAACTTACTGCCCCTTTTCTAGAAAAACTTTCTAAATGACCCACCTCTCAATTTGCATTGACATACCCCTTAATGTGCATGCAATTTAAATTGGGTTTACTGAGAGCCAATACAGTTGCCAAGAGCCCATATGTTCCTGACTCTGGGCATATTGCCTATGAATTCGCCCTGCTTTTCAAGGAGAAGTGCCATTCAATAAAAGATTGTTGTCTGACACTACTGACTTGCCCTTGTATCCTTTCCTGTGCAAAACCAAGAACCTTCCTTGGCTAATCTGCAATGTTGGGGCTCACCTGTTCTGCATCAGTGTTGTGCCTGTACAGCCTGCAGAACAGTAAGTCAAATGAATCTGTCTTATTTAAAAATTACCAAGTCTCAGGTATTCCTTTACAGCATTGCAAAAGGACTAACACACTCTCTATGATAAAGTATTTCAAATAAATGAAACAATGGCTAAGTGTGGTCTCTTCCCTGAGTAGACCTTTTTCTGGGCCTAAGTAGCAGGTGAGGTCTCTGTTCAGGGCTCACTGCTTGGACAGATGATCTCAGATACAAGGATTAAGCATTAGGTGTTCTATTCAAGGCACATTCTGCTCAGCAAGTTATATAATGCCTTGTAGTGGCAAAACAGAACCTACAAATATCCTTCCTCTCTTTCTCCAACTCCTTTACCTGCTAATTCTTAGCTGTATTGAAAGTTGCATTACAAGACTCCTCCTTATAGGACATTTTTGCCTCCCTCCAATTGTCCCCATTACATTGTCCAGTCTGCTTTTTAATATCTTTAGTTTTCTCTGTAAAGATAATTGATACAGTATATTGAATGTTTATTATTTTCTAGATACTGGCACTGTGATAAGCACTTTACATCTGCTCCAGAATACTCCACTAGAAATAAGAAAGTACTCTGTCTCCATAATTCAAAGAGCATAGGACTTAACACCAGAGACACTCCTAGAGGAGATAATCGAAGGGCCAAATGAAATCCTCTATCTATCTATCTATCTATCTATCTATCTATCTATCTATCTATCCATCCATCCATTTATATTTTTCTGCTCACCTATTACTTGACACCAAACTCACATGCTATTCATTTACTGGTGTGTTGAGGGAGTTCAAACACAGAATCGGTCATTTGACTGATTGATCTAAACTCTGTGACTTGCCCAAGCTTACCTCCTATCCTAATATCCAGCTCTTTGAAAAGACTCAATGACCAGTAATTGGAATAGCATATGCCAGGTCTCATCAATCCATCATCAGCATAATTAGGAAATAATTGTCAAACTTTAACATATAAGCTGTTAGGCAGGAGATCAATTACCTTGTCTAAGGACAGAGGAGAAAGTGGTTATATCAATTCCCTTGTCCAAGGAGAATATGTGGTTACAACATCGCAAGAATGGGGTTTATTTCTTATCAACTCATCTACTAATCCTTGACATAAAAAATAACATTGTAATTTAATATGTTTATGCAATTTTACTGGCATATAAATCAAAACTAACTTTCTTAAAACAATATGTGTAATACTTTATGATTCCTAATCATTATTATTTCTTCATCCCACAAAGCAACAGTCACAATAAGAAGATTTGGGATTTCTGGAATGCCTACATTGTCACTTAATCTTCACAATAGCCTTATAAGATATTATTATTAAACTGTATTTTCTAATTGAAGAAATTAAAGCTTAGAGAGATTAAATCACTTACTCAAAGTCATACAGTTAGTAAACTGTGGAGGTAAAGTTCAAACCAGTCTACCAACTCTGATGGTCATAATGTTACACTAAGTTGTCTTTCTCTTCTGTGGATTTTATCCCTGAATTTACCAAGAATGCTAAGTTCAGTTGTAAGAACAGCCTCAACTCTTCTCCTTCTGTAAAGCAGGGGCAGTAATTTTTTGTTTGTTTGTAAAGAGTTACATGGAAAATACTTCAGGCTTTGTAAGCTTTATGATGTCTGTCTTAATTAACTCAACTTTGCAGTTATAGTGCAAAGGCAACCATGGACAACACATCGACAAATGTGTGTCTGTGTTCCAACAAAACTTGGTTTACAAAGACAAGTGACCAGTGAATTTAGCCTGTGGGCTTCTTTTTTTAAACAAGTAATCCCCATTTATTTCATAAAATCATTTGAATTGATGTAATTATTTTTTTAAAAATATAACTCATAGTTAAATTTTCTCAGGCATATCATAATATTTAGTCTCTATATAGCATTTAGACAAGGTAGTTATATATTGTAATGAAAAATATAATTAGGTTTGGAGCCAAAAGATCTGAATTTGATTTCTGATTTTGTCAGTTATGAGCCAAAGTGACTTTGAAAAAGTCACTTGGCTTCCCTTGTGAGCATTTTCCCTTTTTCTCTTCAGTGACACCTCTGCTTTTTACCCAATTTCGCCTTGGGAAACCTACTTCTATGAACTGCTTGAGCTTCCTTGCCTTCTGGCTGACAGTTGGGTTTGACCAGACGGGTTAACCCACAAGAGATGTATAGTGAAATAAGTGAATGGGGTTGGTTCTCACCCTACAGGATTACCAAGTGCTGGCTAATTCCCTTACCAGAGGGTCATTGATCCTGAAAAGACAGTCTTCTTTTTATCAGAGTTTTTTTCTCTAGGTTCTATAACCATTAATCCCCAGGGGTGTGCTCTAACCTTTGTGGTTCCTCTACACCTGTCCATTCCTTTTAAGCAGTTCTGTTACTAAACTCTCATCAAATTATCCATTTTAAGCATCATCTATTTCTGTCTAATTTCTTCACACCTTAATTCTGCCTTTATAAAATGGGATCAAAATACGCAATCTGCCTACCATGAAGAGTTGCTTATTTGTCTAATACTTTATTCAGCAAACATTCATTCAGTGCTATTATGTTCCAGGTGGTGTACTAGGCAATAGTGCTACAAAGATGGCCAAGATATGGTCCAACCCCCAAGAAATTTCCAAAGAACTGGAAAGACAAACCCAAAATAATTGACTATTATGTATTACGATAATGCTACTATCAAAGAAGGAAAGAAGCAACACAACAAGAGAGAGAGCTGTTATGTGAGGAGAGAAGAAAAAGTCAGAGAAAGATCCAAAAAGAGCATAATTATGAAGTCTGGCTTTGAAGGTTAAACAGTCACTTATTAATCAAAACAGAATTAGTAATGCAGAGATCTTTTTGACAAAGTGAGATTTTACCTTATCTCACTTCATCCTACTCCTTCTTTTCTGATCAATCTCTGAATCCTCCACTAGGTCATTTTCCTTGTTTTCTTGTAGCAGTGGCTGTTCAGGATGATTTTATCTCCCTCCTTTTTTTCTTTTGTTACATACCTCTTGGAGCTCCATTCACTTCTATATTTCATCTCCTTTCAAAGCAGATGACATCAATCCTCATAACTTTACTTTTTTTTTGAAGTCTAGCCCCAGATTTCCAATGCAACACTATCCACACAAAACTCTTTTCTCCTCATTCAATCACAGGGAAGTTTTTTCTCCCAATTTCCCTATTATTGGTAACTCTTTGACCCTATATTCCAATGTCTAGGCTTCAGGACTTGCATTAAGCCCTATTGTCACACATACCATTACTTCCCCCCATCCAATTTATTGCCACCTACTTCCTCTGTACCTTCCTCTTCAATAGTCACTATTCATTCATGTATTCATTTAATATTTTTATTCAATATCTATTGGATGAACATTTATTGAACACTTACTATTATCCAGGAACAATTCTAGGATATGGGGATATAGCAGTAAATGAGACAGACAAAGATCTTTTTGTCTAGTTCGTTTGTGATGCCGTAACAGAATATCAAAACTGGGTAATTTATAAATAATAGAAATTAATTTCTCACAGTTTTGGAGGCAGAGAAGTTCAAAATCTTAAGTGTCAGGGGGTTCAGTGTTGGCGAGGGCCCTGTTCTCTGCTTCCAAGATAGTGCCTCTCTGCTCAGTCTGTGACCTTTTCCTTGTATGTCAGAAGGCAGAAGAGCAAAAAAGCCTAAGCTAGTTCCCTCTGGCCCTTTTAGAAGGCATTAGTCCACTCATGAAGGCAGAGCCCTCGTGACTTAATCACTTCTCAAAAGAACCCATCTCTTAATGCTACCAAAATGAGGATTAAGTTTCAACATGAATTTTGAAAGGGACATTCAAACCATGGCACCAAGCTTAGAATTTATATTATCATCAGGAAAAATAAACAACAAATATTTTGCCATATTTAATTGAATATTTAATTAAATCTAAGATGCCAGTGATTGTTAAATACATAATTATTTCAAGTATCACCATAAAGCATGCTACCAGTTAAAATAAGACTCCATCCATTGGGAGTCATTTTCATTTCAGAGATGTTAAAATGTCCTATAAATGTAAATTTCCACATCTTTGAATCAATGAAATTCAAAAATAATGCACATATTATTATGTATATATGTTATCTCAGATAAGGGGAAATATTAAGAAAAATAAGTTGGGAAAAAGAATAAAAAGCGCTTAGGATGAGGGGTGCAACTGTAAATAGGGTATTCAAGAAAGGTTTTATTGTAAAGATAATATTTTAATAAACACTGAAGGAAGTGAGGGATTGAGCCTTGCATCTGTCTAGAAGAACAGCTAAAGCAACCCAGAGAACAGTAAAAACAAAAACCTTGAAGTAGAAGCATAGCTATTCATGCTTAAGGAACAGTGAAGTGACCGGTATTACTAAAGGAGATTAAACTAGAAGAAGAGTAGTAAGAGCCAAGGTCAGGAGAACTAGAAGACCAAATTATCTATGGTCCTTTAGGCTGTTGTAGGACCCTAGATTTGAGGAGAAAGAAAGCCATTGGAGGCTTTTGCACAGAAAAGTTAAATAATCTGATTTATGTCTTAAAAGAATGACTGTGTTTATAAATGGAGGAAAAACTGGAAAGGATAAGGACAGGAGCAGAAGTTCAGTTAGAGAGCAACTGCAAAAATTAAGAGAGTGATGCTGGAATCTTAGACCTAGATGCCGTCAATGAAGTTATTGAGAAGTGAGACTGAATAAATGTTAAAGACGGAGTTTGCAGGATTTTCTGATGAATGGAGATGTGGGATTGAGATAAAAGTCAAAGACGACTCTTGCGTTTTGGATCAGAGCAACTGGAATAGTCGTGTTGCTCTTTCTTGAGATGGGATAGATTGTGGGAGATGCATATTTGAGAGAGAAGATTAGGTGTTTGTTTTAGCTATGTTAAATTTGAGATTCCTATTAGATATCTGGGTGGTTGTATGTCCTGACAGTGTTTACTTCCCAATGCCTCTGCCACAAGCAGCATCCAGGCTGACATTTTCTGCTCAGACTCCTAGAATTGATCTCCTTCCTTTTTGGTTTTGCATGTCCTAAATCATTCTACAAATAAATTTTTTTGTTTCTAATATATTAAGATGATTAACATTTTTGCTCAAAATTTAGCACCTTCTCATTGCTTATTTAATATAGTAGACTCTCCTTAGCTTGAGAATTGATTGGTCTAAACTATTATGAACATTGGCAAATATATAGATATGTAACTACCAAAACAATTAAATTATTGATCATTTTCATCACCCCAGAAAGTTTGCTCTTGTGTCAATTTCCATCTCATCCCAATCCCTGGCAACTACCGATTGATTTTTGTCTTAAAAAATCAATTTTAAGCCTTTTTCAGAAGCAACATAAATGAAATCATAGCATATGCAGGTTTTTGCATCTGGAATTTCTCACTTAGCATAAGGCCTTTCTGATATATCCTTTTTGTCACATGTATTAGTAGTTCATTCTTCTTTATTGCCAAGGAGTAAGGTGTTCTGCAACTTTTTTAAATCCCTTCACCAGTTGAAGGATATTGGGCTTTTCCAGATTTTGGTTTTTATGAACAAAGCCTCTATAGAGGGTTGAATGTGGCATTCCAAAAGATATGTCCACCTGGAACTTCAGGATGTGATCTTATTTCAAATAAGGGTCTTTGCAGACATAAATAAGAATCTTGAAACAAGATCATCTTAAATTAGGGTGGGTCGTGAATCAATGATGGATGTCCTTCTATGAAATACAGAAGGAGCAAACACACAGTGACACAGGGGGGAGAAGGCTATGTAAAGTTGGATGCAGAGATTCAATAATGTGTCACGAGCCAAAGAGTGCTAAGTGAGGATTACCAATAACTACCAGAAGCTAGCAGACAGAAATAGAATGGATTCTTCCTTAGAGATTCCAGGAGGAGCCAACCCTGTCAGCACCTTAACATCCATAACTTCTGGCATCCATAACTGTGTGACAAAAAATTTCTGCTGTATTAAGTTGTCAAGTTTGGAGTACGTGTTATGTCAGCTGTAGAAAGCTAACACAGCTTCTATAAACATTAATATACTATACAGGTATACAGGTCTTTGTGTGGACATACATTTTTATTTCTCTTGTGTAAATACTTAGAGTGGGATTGCTGGGTAGTATAACAAAGCTATGTTTCAATTTCTAAGAAACTTCCAAACTCTTTTTCCATAGTGATTATACTACTTTTCAATTCAACCAATAATATATGACAGTTTCAATTGTTTTGCATTTGGTCATCATTTGGTATTGTAAATTTTGTGTGCCTTTTATTTTGTTTTAGCCATTGTAGTTAATGTGTACTGCTGTTATTTTCTGTTTTTCTAATGATTAATTATGAGAATCTTTAAATGAGTATTTTTTATATAGTGTCTTAAAATATTTTGTCCAACTTATATTTGTTTGTTTGGTTCCTATCGAGTTGTAAGTATGTTGGCAGGTAGGGTTTAAAGATGCCTTTGTTATCTTTCTTTCATTCTTCATTTTCTCCTTTCGCTCTTTTCTTTCCCTCCCTCCCTCCCTCCCTCCTTCCTTCCTTCCTTCCATGCTAAATTGCTCATCAAACCACCAAATGCTGCCTTAATGGAAAAATGATTCTCCATTAAGTTACTTTATTAATTAACCACACATGGGTATTGGGGTGTGAGGCGCTAAATTTTTGGAATTCCTCTTGTGTTCACTTGATGTAAAAATCTATCTGTACACAAACAGTACTGTGATGTTTATTGTAACTTCAAATTGAGTCTTAAAATCAGTTTATGTGGGTTTTCCAACTTTTTTTACATCGTTTGGAGTATTCTGGACCTGTTTTTTTTCTATTTAAATGTTAGAATCCATTTGTCAATTTCTCAAAGAATGTGCTACAATTTTGATTTGGCTTGCATCAAATCCATAGAACAGTTGGAGAAGAACTGATACCCTAAAAACGCTGACTAATCCAATTAATAAATATAGTATCTATCTCCTTTTATTTGGAGCTTTTAAACACTTTTTTCATCAATATTTTTCTTCATGTAGTAGTTTAGAGTCTTACTAATGTTGCATATTTATTATTGGATTTATCTTTACTTTTTACATCATTGTAATATTTTAAAAGTTAAATTTCTACTTGTGTGTAGCTAGTGAATGAATAATTTTTTTGTTTTGTTTGTTTTTATATATTGACCTTGTATCCTGAAACACTGAGAAGCTCACTCCTCACTTGTAGAAGCTTTTGATAGATTCCTTGGGACTTTTTCTATGTATGGAAATGCCATCAGCTGATAAAGACAGTTTTATTTTCTCCATTTCCTATCTATATATATTTATTTTTGTGTTTTTTAAAATTTATTGAACTGTCTAGTACCTCATGTAAAATGTTAAATAGAAATAATGATAGCATATATTCCTATCTTGTTCTCAGTCTTAGGGAAAAAGTATTTGCTTTGTTTCCATTAAATATAATATTAGGTAAAGGTTTTTGTTAGATAGCTGCCATCAGATTTAGGAATAACTCATTATTCCTAGTGTATTAAGAGTTTTTATCTTAAATGAGAATGCAATTCTCTCAAATGATTTTTGTGCTTCTACTGAGATTACTATTTTTTTTTCATTTTTATGATGTTTATGTGGTGAATTACTTAGATTGATTTGCATATGTTGAACTAGCTTTGCATTCCTGAGATAAACTCCATTTGCTAACGATGTATTACATTTTTCATATTACTAGATTTGGTTTGTACATACTTTCTTAAGATTATTGCATCTATTTCCATGAGCAACATCAGTAGGTAGTTTTCTTTTCTTGTAATAGTGTTGATATCAGGGAAATGGTGGTCTCATAATGTGACCAGTATTCCATCCTCTTCAAATTCTTAGAAGAGTTTGTGTACAACTCATATTAAAATTTTGGTGTAATTTGCTAGTGAGTTTATTTGGGCTAGAAAAGTTCCTTATGGGTAGATTTTTACTTAAAATTGGAGGTTTTAAATAATATAGAACTATTGAGAATATCATTTTCCTTACACGGACTATCATATTTTGTGTGATTCAAGCAATCTGTCCATTTTATCTAGCTATCATCTTTTTGATGTTTTTAAATAATAATTGCTTATTATTCTGATAATGTCTATAGGGCTTATAATGGTGTTCCCTCCTTTGGTTAAGATATTACTCTTTTGTTTCTTTTCCCAGTTTAATCAGAGATTTATCTATTTCATTGATATTTTCAAAGAAGTTTTAGTCTCATTTGTTTTCTCTATTGTTTTTTAGTTGACTATTTCATTTAATTTTTATCTTGATTAATTCTTCCCATTGGCCCACTTTAGGTTTCGTTTGCTCTATTTTTTTCCTGCTTTCTTTTAAAAGCTTTTTTTAATTGATACATGATAGATGTATATATTTTCAGAGTACATGTGATAATTCAACATGTTCATATAAAATGGAAAGATAAAATCAATGTAACTGTGAAATCATTGCCTTAAATATTTGTCTTTTCTTTATGCTAGAAATATTTTATTTATTTCCTTCTGGCTATTTTAAAATATACAATAGATCCTTGTAAACTATAGTTGCTCTACTGCTGTATCAGACATGAAGTCTTATTTCTTCTATCAAATTTATATTTGTACTGATTGCAATCTCTCTTCACAACTCCCTTCACCCTACTTTTCTTCACCTCTAGTGACCACTAATCTACTCTCTATCTTAATGGGATCCACTTTTTTAGCTCCCAAATATGAATGAGAACATACAGCATCTGTCTTCCTGTGCTTGGCTTTATTTCACTTAACATTATGACCTCCAGTTCCATCCAAGCTGCTGCAAATGACAAGATTTTGTTCTATTTTATGGCTGAATAATATTCCATTATACACACACACACACACACATACACACACACATACACACACACATATACATATACATATACATATACATATACATATACATATACATGATATTTTCTTTATCTATGTATCCCTTGATGAGCAATTAGATTGATTTCTTATTTTGGCTATTCTGAATACTGTGATTCATATTGCAAAATAAGATATTGTGATAAATATGGAAGTACAGATATCTCTTCAGTAGATTGACTTTCTTTCTTTTGAACATAAAACCAGTAGTGGAATTGATGAATCATATGGTAATTTTATTTTTAGTTTTTTAAGGAACCTCCACTCAATTTTCCATTAGTTGCTGTACAAATTTACATCCCCACCAACAATGTATGAGGGTTCCTCTTTCTCTACATCCTTGCAAGCATCTGTTATCCCATCTTTTTGATAAAAGCCATTTTAACTAGAGTGAAATATATCATTGTGGTTTTGATTTACATTTTTCTGATTTGTGATACTGAGGATTTTTTAATATACCTGTTGGCTATTTGTATGTCTTCTTTTGAGTAATGTATATTCATATCTTTTGCCTATTTTAAAAATTGGATGATCATGATGATGATGAATTTGCTATTGAGTTGTTTGAGCTCTTCATATATTCTGGTTATTAACTCCTTGGCAGATGGATAGTTGCAAATATTTTCCCCCATTCAGTAGGTTGTTGCCTCTCTTTGTTGATAGTTTCCTGTCAACAATGGATACAAAGCTATGCAGAAGCTTTTCAGCTTTATGTAATCCCATTTTTCTATTTTTGCCTTGGTTGCCTATGCTTTTGAGATCTTACATAAAATATATTTGCCAAGATTTCTGTCCTGAAATATTTTCCCAATATTTTCTTCTAGTAGTTTCATAATTTTTGGACTTATTTTAAAGTCTTTAATCTATTTTTATTTGACTTTTGTATATGGTGAACAATACAAGTCTAGTTTCATTCTTCTGCATATCCAGTTTTCCTAGCACTGTTTATTGAAGATAGTGTCTTTTCCCTATTGCATGTTCTTGGCTCCCTTGTTGAAATGAGTTAGGTGTAAATGCATTGACTCATATCTGGGTTCTGTATTCTGTTCTATTTGTCTAGGTGTCTGTATTTATGGCATTAACATGCTGATTTGGTTACTGTAGCTTTGTAGTATATTCTGAAGTCAGGAAGTGTGATGCCTCCAGCTTTGTTGTTTTTTATCAGGATTGCTTTGGCTATTTGGGCTCTTTAGTAATTCCATATAAATTTTAGGATTTTTTGTATGTTTGTTCCTGTGAAGAATGTCATTGGTAATTTGAAAGGACCAGGATTGAATCTTTAAAGTGCATTTGGTCATATTGTCATTTTAATTATTAAATATTTGTTCTTCTAATGCATGAATATGTAATATCTTTCAATTTTTGTGTCCTCTTCAATTTCTCACATTGTGTTTTATAGTTTTCTTTGTATAGATCTTTTGCTTCTTAGGTTAAATTGATTCCTAGATATTTTATATCCTTTTTCTTTTCTTTTTTTTTTTTTTTTTTTTTTTTTTTTTTTTGATGGAATCTCTCTCTGTTGCTCAGCCTGGAGTGCAGTGGCACAATCCTGGCTCACTGCAACCACTGCCTCCTGGGTTCAAGTGATTTTCCTGCCTCAGCCTCCTGAGTAGCTGGGATTATAGGCTTGCACCACCAAGCTCAGCTAATTTATTTTTGTATTTTAAATAGAGATGGGGTTTCACCAGGTTGGCCAGGCTGATCTTGAACTCCTGATCTCAGGTGATCCACCCACCTCGGCCTCCCAAAGTGCTGGGATTATAGGCATGAGCCACCATGCCCAGCCTATATTCTTTATACCTATTATAAACAGGATTTATTTCTTGCTTTTAAAAAAACTGTTCACTGTTGGCATTCATGTATGTTGGTTTTATAACCTGCAATTTTACAGAATTCATTTGTCAGTTCTATCAGTTTTCTGATGGAGTCTTTAAGTTTTTCTAAGTTTAAGATCATGTCATCTGTGAACACAGCTAATTTAACTTCTTTTCCAATTTGGATGCCCTTTATTTATTTCTCTTGACTAGTTGCTCTGGCCAGGACTTCTAGTATTACACTGAATAACAATAGTGAAAGTAGGTATCTTTGTCTTGCTTCAGGTCTTAGAGGAAATGCCATTAAATTTTTTCCATTCAGTACAATATTAGCTGTAAGTTTGTTATATATGGTCTTTTTTATTTGAGGTGTGTTTTTTTCTATACTTGTTTGTTGTATGAATCCAGGAATTTATTCATTTCTTATAGGTTTTCTAATTTATTGGTATATAGTTGTTCATAATAGTCTTTAATGATGCTTTCTATTTTTGTGGTCAGATTCTTCTCTCTTTTCTCATTTCTGATTTTATTTATTTGTATCTTTTCTCTCTTTTTTAGTTAGTCTGGAACAAAACTTTTTGGTTTTTTTAAATCTTCTTTTTTATTATTTTCAATTTTAATGTTCTTTCTCTGATATTTACTATTTCATTCCTTCTACTGTTTTTGAGTTTGGTTTATTCCTTTCTAGTTCCTTGAGGTGCAACATTAGGTTGTTTGAGGTTTTCCTTTTCTTTTTTTTTTTTTTTTTTTTTTTTTTTTTTTTTTTTTTTTTTTTTTTTTTGAGACAAAGTCTCACTCTGTCACTCAGGCTGGAGTACAGCGGTGCGATTTTGGCTCACTGCAACCTCCGACTCCTGCGCTCAAGTCTTCCTCCAACCTCAGCCTCCTGAGTAGCTGGGACTACAGCCACGCACCACCATGCCAGCTAATTTTTGTATTATTTGTAGAGATGGGGTTTAACCATGTTGCCCAGGCTAGCCTTGAACCTCTCAGCTCAAGCGATCTGCCCAGCTTAGCTTTCCAAAGTGTTAGGATAACAGGCGTGAGCCACCGTGCCTGGCTGGAAGTTTTTCTATCTTTTCGATATAGGTGTTTATTGCTATAAATGTCCCTCTTAGTACTACATTTGCTGCATCCCAAAGACCCTGGTATGTTGTATTTCCATTTTCATTTGTTTCAGAAACTTTTATTCTTAATTTCTTCATTGATCATTCAGGAGCATGTTGTTTAATTTCCATGTTTTTGTATATCTTCTGAGGCTCCTCTTTTTTATTGATTTCTGATTTTATTCCATTGTTGTCAGAAAAGATACTTGATATGATTTCTACTTTTTAAAATTTGTTGAGACTTGTTTTGTGGCCTAAGATACTGTATTCTGTAGAACGTTCCATGTGCTTATGAAAAGAATGTGTATTCCGCAGGAGTGGAGTGAAATGTTCTATAAATGTCAGTTAGGTCTATTAGGTCTGATGTGTAGTTTAACTCCAATGTTTCTTCATTGATGTCCTGTCTGAATTAGCTATCCATTGCTGAGAATGCTGTTGAAATCTCCAGTTATTGTATTGGTGTCTAACTTTCTCTTTAATAATAATTAATTTGTATATTTGGGTGCTCCACTGTTGAGTACATAGATATTTGCAGCTGGTATATCCTTTTGCTGAATTTAGTCCTTTGTCATTATATAGTGTCATTCTTTGTCTCTTCTTATAGTTTAGGATTTGCAGTCCATTTTATTTGATATAAGTCTAGCTACTCCTGCTTATATTTGTTTTCTGGTTTCATGGAATATGTTTTCCACCTCTTTACTTTCGGTCTATGTGAGTCTTTATAAGTGAAATGGGTTTCTTGTAGGCAGCTAATAATTGAGTCTTCTTAAAAATTCATTCAGCTATCCTGTGCTTTTTAATGGGAGAATTGAATCAATTTAGATTCAGTGTTATTATTGATAAGTAAAATTTGTTACTGCCATTTTATTGTTTGTTTTCTGATTGTTTTGTAATTCTTCTCTCCCTTCCTTTCTTTCTGTCATCCTTTGTGGTCAAGTGATTTTCTCTGGTAGTATGTTTTAATTTGTTGCTTTTTATTTTTAATAAATCTGTTAAAGGTATTTGCATTATGGTTACTATGAGGCTTATTAAAAGTATCTTACAGTTATAATAAGTTATTTAAAGAGATGACAACTTATTTTAGATTAAAAAGAAAAGAATATCAACAAAGAAATAATTTTAAAACTCTGTAACTCCATTTCCCCATATTTAGTCTTTATGTTGTCTTCATTTATGTATTTTTATATTGCCTATAATTAACAATTGCTGTAGCTATTGTTGTTTTTGATACATTCGTCTTTTGGGTTTCACAGTAGAGTTATGAGTGTATTGCACACCACAGTTACAGTATTACAGTATTCTGGGTTTGTTCACTTATTTTAGCAGTGACCTTTATATCTTCAAAATTTTCTCTCCTTTTAGAATTTCCTTTTACCAACGGATTTTCATTATTTAATTATCTCCCTCTTAAGCTTTGGAAACATTTCTGTTAACTTTTTTTAAAAATAAGCTTTATATCTCTGCTCAACTCTCTCTTAAACACTAGTAATTCTTGGATTTTTTTAGGGAATTTTCTATATATTGTAGGTGATCTTCATTTCTTTTCTTTTTTCTTTTTTTCTCCTTTGACTGTGTATTGTCAAATAGTCTATTCAAGCTCACTGATTTTTCTCTCTGCTGTATCCATTCTGCTGGCAGGACTCTAGGGAATTTTCCAGTTCAACAAATATATTCCTCAGTTCTAAATTTTCTGCTTGATTTTTTAAAAAATTATTCAATCTCTTCAATAAATTCTCTGATAAACTACTGAATTCCTTTTCTATGTTATCTTGGAAATCACTGAGTTGTTACTCGCCCCCCCCCTCCCGCCCCCGCTATTTTGAATTCTTTGTCAGAAAGCTCACATATTACTGTCTTGTTAGGGTCAGTCATTGGATCCTTACTTTGTGCATTTGAGACAATCATAATTTCTTGCTTGCTGTTGTTTCTTGTGGATGTATGTATATGTCTTTTCATTGAAGGATTAGTTATTTCTTCCAGTAATCTCTGTCTGGCTTGTTTTGTTTTTTATTAGATACATTTGCTTAGAGGTTCTTTGTAATTTACCTGTTGATTCTCTCTCTCTCTGTTTTATTTTTTCCATGCTAGATCACTGTCTTCTTTTTGGTATTAGATGGCAACCTAAGCCAAAGTTTGCCTCAGTTCTAGTAAACAATCATAGTGCCTCCAGTCCCCAAAGAGGGAGGTCTCAAAGGGGATATCCCAGTAGCGTGGGAAGACTGGCTAGGAGTTTGTGCCCAGGGGAACTGTGGAACAAATTTCCTGTAGCATGGTTCTGTTGAACAGCCACTTTGATGTCTCCTTTGGCTAAGTTACAGAGTAGAGTTTCCAGGGCTGCAGATGGACGTCCCTACTTTGTCTCTGGCCATATTCAGGGATATATCTCTCTCCAGGCACTTTCAACACTTCTTATGGTGTGTTGAAAGGTATCTTGACAAGAACATCAAGATGGTGGGGAAGTTGATTGTCCACCCTGACCTCACTTTTTGTGGTGTATAAACCAGGAGTCAAAGGGAGATTTTCTGTGTTTGGTGCCAAGCAGATTGGAGGGAGTAGTATCACAGATATACAAGCCCAATTCTCTTATTGTTCTCTCTGAGTTTTCTCAGTTCTTTATGACCCCAGGAACTGTCTTTTCCTCAGACTTGAGTTCTGGGATGTTCCTGACTATAACCTTAGTGCTGTATATTGAAGGGTAGGGAGGCAGTGAAGCCAGCTAGATTATGCACCAGCATTTTGGAACCAGAAACCTTTTTTTTTTTTTTCCCACTTTCTGAAAGTAGAAGCATACAGTACCGATTTAAATATATTTTTTCTTTTCTAATGTAAGTGCATACTGCTATAATTTTTCCTTTTAAGCACTGCTTTAGCTCAGTCATAAATATTCAGTTTAAAATGTTTGTATTTTTCCTTGTGATTTATTTTTTATCCATAGTTTATTCAGTGGATTCTTACTATTTAAAGGCATGCAATCTGCTTGGGGCTCTCAGAGATTCTTGAAACTTTGGGTTGTCTTTCATTAATTTTGGAAATTCTCAGCCATTAAATTTTAAATATTTATTTTTTCTGTGCTATTTTCTCCCTTTTCTCCTGGCATTTCAATTAGATGTGCATAAAACCATTGATACTATCTCACAGTTCTATAATGCTTTATTCTCTTTTTGTTTGTTTAGGGTTTTTTGTTCCTTTATTGTAGATCATTTTTATCTTTGTTGTTTCAGATTAGAAAACTATCAACCTATCCTTAGGTGTGCTGATTGTTTCCTCGGCTGTGTCCAGTCTTCTGATGAACACAGTGAGGGCCTGTTTCTCTTCTGGTATTGCGTTTATTATTTCTAACAAATTCCATTTGACTCTTTCTACAAGCTTCCTCTTTCTTCTAAAATTCCCCCATAGATCTTTTAACATATTATTTTTAAGTCACTGTCTGGTATTTCCAGCATATGAATCATTGCTGATTTCTGAGTCTGGTAAGGTAGACTGTTTATCTCATGACAATGAGATTTGTTTCTTGCATTTTGGTGAGTTCTGCAATTTTTTACTGAATATTGGACATTGTGTATGTATGAAAGGTAGACTTGTAGGTAAATTGTACTTATGCCTTAAAACGGGCATGCCTCTTCTGTCAGGCTGTAATGTCAGAGGCTGAGTGAATCTAGCCAGGAATTGAGCTGTCTTGGGTTTTGTTGGTACCATTACTCAATGCACCAAACCTTTCAAATCCTCCATGTGTGTTTAGTATGGGGCCTGGAGTATCAGAGGCTTGCTTCTGGTGTTCCTGAATTCATCCTCAGCTTTCATCAGTCGCTGCATTTGTATATCATAAAGGGATTTTTTTTCTCCATGCCCTTGCCCCTATTACCAATAGATTGCTATTATTACTTGGCGCTTGGCTTGTGGTGGAATTGATTGGTCATTATCAAATCTCCTTATCCAGTGTCAGATTTAGGTAATTCTTGAGCTTTTGGGTGTGGGTGGGGTCTTTCTCTGAATTTATGCCCTCTATATATGGCAGTAAAACATTGCCTTTAATTTGTGGTGTGTCTTAGGTGGCAGAGCGTTTCCTGATGTTCCTCTAGTGACAGCAGAGCTTTGCTTTGTATTGGTGAAGCATTTTACGCCCCAGAGAATTTCCTACTTGTATTCCAGAATTAGATAGTTATTGCTTCTGTCACTCTCTGTGAAACAGCAGATCTTGCTGGGCCTTCTGCATATGAGAGTTTTCCATTCCTCCACCATACACCATAGGCAGGTGGATTTTGTTTCTGTTCGTCCCCAGAAGTAGTATACCTCTGCTTGCACGTGTGTGTGTGTGTGTGTCCTCCCACAATGGATTAAAAGCTTTTATTTTCTATGAGAGAAGTGTCCTGGAAAGCAAGTAAGGTTTCCTGCTCATTCCCCAGTGGCACTGATCAGAACCTGCATGCTTGCACCACCTAGTAGCACTGTTTCCACTCTTTCCCTGACTTTAATCTTTCTTTTGAGCATCTAGTTGAAGCTCATGATGAAGGGTTTTTGAGTATATATTTGTGAACTCCTTTTAAGTCTTAGGCTCCCAGTAATTTTAAACTTTCATATTAGCCCATGCTTGGCTTTTAAAAAATACAATGTTTTAGCTGATATTCTCTTATCAAATATTATGGCAGCCATTTCCTTCTCTCATTCCTATAAACAGTTCATTTAAAAAATATAACGTTTTAGCTGATGTTCTCTTATCAAATATTATGGCAGCCATTTCCTTCTCTCATGTTCTATAAACAGTTCATGTGTCCCCTTTCTCCTTGAAGGAACTTATTGCTCTTTGTAACTCAGTGTAGTTCTTACTGTCTTGCAACCTCAGTTATCTGATGGTATTAAAATAAGTTACATTTTGTGGATTGCTTGTTGTTATCTTGTTGTTTGGGTGGGAACAACATTGTCTTTCAGCATTCTTCATCCTTTGTTTAAGTGGAATTTTTTTTCACTATGCTTATCTTAATATTCTGATGTCTGGCAACCAGAGATGATTAAAATATCAATCTTGACCTAAGTTCTCTGAGCATTTTCTCTTTTTCACATGTCCTTGAAATTAAAACTTAGGAAACATTGCATGCCATGTGGAAAGCATTTATGTTTTTAATTCTTGGGGAAATTCTGAAAATAGTTTAGATTCATTCTGCTTCCTAGTGCCATACCCAGGAGAGCTTGATGTGAATCTAGCAAATTGCCTTAAAATATTTATTTTCATCAAATGAGGATGCATTGGTGCCGGAATCAAAGATCCTTTGGTGTTAACTGGTTGAAAAGGCTTATTTGATTTCACAATTCTCTTGCACAAACAGCAATAGTTTATTTAGAACAGCTTGATTGAGAAAGTTGACTTGTCGTGTTAGAACTCTTAATAATATAAAATGCTTATTTGTGTCATTTAATTTTTATAATAGCTTCATGAAGTATTGACTTTTATTATAAAAAGTGCCATGGTATTTGGTTTTAATCAAATATTAGTTCAATGAAAAGAAATTTATAGTGTAAATGCAATGACTTCTCAGAGGGCTCAGAAATCCTAAATTTTCTCAGTTTCAATTCTCAGCTTGTACAATTGCCAGGAAATTTACTGTTTTAATGAGTTAATTTTTAAAGATAGCATAAGTTTATATTTATTGGTTTATTTCTATTACCTAAGATTAGGCTATGTCTTCTTATATGAAAGAAATAAAGGAATTTTGAAAGTGGTTAACAAAAAATACTCAGATTATAGCTGATGTATTAGCTCAATTACCAACAAGATATTTTACACAAATCCACATACTATTTAAAATGTGTATGCAATGAGTAAGGGTCCACCGGTCTAGTCCTGATTCACACCATGCATGTTTTTCAACTTTAGTACTTGATCACATCTTTTAATCACAAGTCTAAATACTGAGATTTCTGTAGGTCTTTTTGAGGAGTGTTTTATAGAATTTGAGTTTTTGTAAACTGAATGATGGGTTAAGCTAAATGTTCTTTTTGTTTTATATATATATGTATATATGTGTATATATACACTATATATAATTTTGCTTTAAGTTCTGGGATACATCTGCAGAACACGCAGGTTTGTTATATAGGTATTCATGTGCCATGGTGGTTTGCTGCACCTATCAACACATCATCTAGATTTTAAGCTCCATATGCATTAGGTATTTGTCCTAATGCTTTCCCTCCCCTTGCCATCCACACCCTGTGTTGTTCCCCTCACTGTGTCCATGTGTTCTCATTTTCTTTGATAGACAGTGCAAAGTATTGCCATTTGAAGCTAGACTAACATCTTAACTCTGATGCTGATCTTCTCTATATTGCATATTCCACAAGAGTAAAATGGAGAAAAAAATAACATCATTGATCACTGAATGAAATAATGTGCAAAAAGTATCAAGTTTAATGTCTTTCCATTTTAAGACGCAATCAATGTCATTTTCTTTTCCTTTATGTGCCTTTTAATATAGAGCTCATGATGATATATGAGAATGGATGGAGCTTCAGAGTTGGAAAGATACTTGAATCCCAGCTTTATTACTTAATGGTGCTATGTGATATTAGAAAGCTACCTAACTTCTATGGTCCTGTTTTTTTGTTTCTTTGTTTGTTTGTTTGTTTTCTTCATTTGCTAAATGGGCGGAGAGGGTATAATACCTAACTTAGAGTATTCTAATAATGCTAACATCTAAAAGGCTTTCAATTAGCTTTTAAAAATATCTTTTTACTTAAATATTCTAATCTTCTTTACCTTCTTAATGTTTTACATGCAACTCATTTCCTGTCAGTTTGAACTTTCCCTCATATTCCTCTCTAGTGGCTGCAATGTATCTGTCATCCAAGCTGTAACTCTGTGCAGAAATCCTAATAATGACCAAAGTCATTTTTAGTACGTATTAAATACCAAAAAATACTCTAAACACTTTAGGTACATTATTTCATTTACAAATTCGGTCTTTTTTAAAAAAAGAAAACTAATTTATAATGAAAGAAATCACTAGAGTGGGACCAGCAGGGAATAACTGGAAGAGAGCCCCAAGGAACTTTCTGAGGTAATGAAAATGTGCTAAATCATGATAAGGATTTGTAAGCATTTGAAAAACTTATAAAACTGTACACATAAAATATGAGTATTTCACTGCTGGTAAATTATACCTCAATGAGAAATTGAGAGGAAAAACTGAATGTTAAAAATATCCATGGAGTGGAATGTTTTATGTCTAGTTTTTAGAGAAGACAATTAAGGACCAGAATGTTTGGATGATTTATTCAAGCCCACACTTGCTGGTGGTCATGCCAGTCAAATCCAGATATATTTTAGTGCATGGCCCCTGCACCTAACCACTAGACTCCACTGCCTCTAGTGAAATCTGTGCATCCTGACCCATGTTTTTATATTTATACTTTGTTATTTTATCCTTAGTAACTATATCACATAGATCGAGGCAGAGCAGCATATTTACATTTATATTATTTTTCATATTATCCTCATATTATTGAAATATTCTTATTTTATTGGAGATAGAGTTGTGTATTTTGGACAAAACTCTATGCAGAAAACGTATCTATCCCAAACTGTTTAGCTAGGGTGATAAGACCCAGGATATATTCCATCCTTGGAATCACTATGCATTTCCAAGAATTCTGGAAGTATTTGGAGGTCATGTTTCAGCTGCAATAACCTCAGGCAGGATATACAAACAGTACCTCAATAAGTCCTCTGGTAGCAAAATTGCTACTAATGTCTGTCATGCAATGAACTACCAAGGAGTCAGAAGTATCTTTAAGACAAGGTTTTGACAACCAAGTAAACTCGTTATCTAACCTTCTGTTACAATGCCTACATTTAAATTTCAAATCAAATATGTCAGCAAAGATCCCTTGAAACCTTGGAAATTATAAAACAAAGCAGTCTGCAGTGCCTTTGCAGAGTTGGGTTCACTTTAAGGTTATTTCTGCCTTAAATGAGGCAGGAGTTTCTAAACTTATCAAAGCCTTGCCTGATACGTCCTCTCCCAACTTCCCATCCAAAAGCCCACACAAATTCAGAAAACTGAATCTGAAATCTAAATTTGAAAAGACAATTGACCAAATTGAAGGAACATTTTCCTTTGTGCCATGATGAACATAAACTGAGAAATGCCTTCTTGTGCTATAAACTACGAGTTCACCTTCTGAAACTCAATATTAATGTGAAGCATTTCACATACTCATTTAATCCTTACAGCAACCCTATGAGGACTTCAATATTAATATGTGCATTTGTAGAGTAATAAAACATGTTAGCTGGGTTAATTGATTTGTCTGAGGACATACATTCCATAATTTTGATATTATGGCCTACTATGGTCAATATTATGGTCAATATTCAGGCCTCTTTAGCTACCTCTATTCCCTAGTATGAAATGCTCTAACTCTTCCCGAAAGAAAATATTAAAACATGTTGATCTGCTTTACTGCCTATATCTAGGGATGCACTAACTGAGAGCAACTAATTTTGGAATTACAGCTAGACGTTTTCTCTATTGATTTCAGCACATCCTCACCTTTAAAAACCTTTTCAAAGCTCAGCATCTTGGGGCATTGCAAATGGAAGTGACTATATTAAAATTGGGGTTTAAGGGAGGAAGGATGTTAGGAACATTAGATACCAGGATGTATGGTTTTTCTTGTACTGAATGATCAAATAATTATAAATAAAATATTAGTTTCTATTGAAATTTACAAAGCTCATTATTGTGGCATTGGTTAGAAGAGAGTGAATATTTGTAAAGCAAACCTGCACCTGAGCATCACACATGGAGTAAGAAGATGAACACAAAGTTTTCCCTTCATATTTGGATCTGTGAGGGAAATGCTGCAAGCCTGTTAATTGCTGGCCCTGACAGAGGTCTGCCGATATAAAGATCACTAAAGAGATAATAAAATGAAAAGTCAAGAATCATGGGGCTCAGGAAAAGACATAGCATACAGCCAAAGATCTTTTTCCAGATACAGATCTCTGAAAATGATTATTCACAAGAACCAGAATTTTTCACAAGATCATAAGCATCATGTGAACAGAAACACTGTTTATTTCCTGAGGAATTCCTAGCAAGAATAATATTTGACAAATAGTAGGCATTCAAAAAAATGTGTGTTAAATATCTAATGAATAAAAAGTGGAGAAAAAAGGCAAAGGAATATAATTAATGAATTCCCCAAACTGTTAATACAAAGACAATTTCATGTACGTAATAGCTCATATTATACGACATTGTTGTGTTATCACTTGGAAAGCTGTTTGGAGATGTATACTTTTATCCAAAACATAAATCTAAAGTAATTAATTCTAGTTGCTTCAACAAGCAACCTTTAAATCTCAGTGGCTTAACAGAATAAGGCCTATTTATCACGTTATACTCTGATGTGGGGAGAACGTTCATTCGTGCAGCTGTCTCCTTTGAGACAACTCAAGGATCCAGGTTCCTTTCATCTCAGAGTATCATACTTCATTTGCGATTGCGTGGGTGAGAGAGACAGACCCTATACAAGATCACATGGGTAACAGCAGGTCAGTCTTGGGAATGGCATTCATCACTTCCTTCCACATGCCATTAACCAGAAGCCAGAAATATGGCTTCAACTTAACTAGAAGAGGAGTTGGAAATGTTATCTTTCTGTTTGTCCAGTATGAGGAAGTGGAACTTGTGAACATTTAGCTACTCTCTACTCCATTCCATCTTTTTGAGCATCAAATTTTTATTATACTCGTTCTCTTATACCTTGAACACATTCACCATCTCCATAAGATGATAACCCAAGCTCCCATTTAGTGACTCACTGTACTACACCCATATCAAAATTTGGAATCTCCATTGATGACAGTATCCTCTCCGAGTCCCTGTTGTGGTTCCTTCTAGTTATCTGGTTGCCGATATAGCCATTTACAATGGTTGAATGTGCCCAGAATAACTGGAATAGAAAATCTCATTTCAAGCAGGACACTGGTTCACAGTAAATGTGAAATCCCACTAAGCACGTGCTTGGGAAGACCCTGGTATTAGTCTGTTCTCATGCTGCTAATAAAGACATACCTGAGACTGGGTAATTTATAAAGGAAAGAGGTTTAATTGACTCTTCGACATGACTGGGGAGACCTCACAATCATGGCAGAAGGCAAAGGAGAAGCAAAGGCACATCTTACATGGTGGTAGGCAAGAGAGCATGTGCTGGGGAGCTCCCCTTTTTAAAACCAATAAATCTCATGGGACTTATTCACTACCATGAGAACAGTATGGGTGAAACCGCCCCCCACGATTCAATTATCTCCACCTGGGCCTGCCTTTGACGCTTGGGGATTACTACAATTCAAGATGAGATTTGGGTGGGGACAGAGCCAAACCATATCAACACCCTATCTGCGGTGCAGGGGAAAGTCCTTGCTTAAGCCCTGGCTTTACTGCCTGACAGGGGCTCTTTTGCTCCTTTGTCCACTATTCTCCATGTCCCTACTGAAAAAGAAGTTTCTCTTCATGCATTTTTCTCCTTGGCCATTCTAAAGTGAGTGTGGGAATGGTATCTTCCTTGAAGGCTGTAGAAACTTCAAAAACAACTTTCTATTTGTGGAAAATTGGAAACCTAAAGGGTAATTTCAAAGCTTAAACAGTGTTTTGTGTGTGGGAATGTGCATAGGGGAAGCAAAAGAGATAGTTTTTGTGGCAATACAATTACCTCAAAAACTTAGTGATCCTGATATATTAGGTTCCAAATTATTCCATTTTCTTTTAATCATAAAGTTATATTATAGATATAGTTGTAAATTCTGTTTTATTGTTTTGTTTTCTTGCTACCCCCACCATGACTCTCTCTTGATATAAGTGGAGTCATCTTTAGGCAGGGCATGACTAGATCTATCCCTTGAGACAGTTTATTTGATTGAGACATTTTACAGAATATTTTTCACTGGAAGTCTTAAAAATTATTTTGGAGAATTTCCAACATATAAAAAGGTAGAGTGCATAATAAACCACCCTAATCCCATCATCCAGGTTCAACAATTTTCAATGCATGAAGTTAAATAAATTTAAATAAAGTTTAACAGTTGGGGTTTGACAAATCCCTGTGACTATATAGTACTTACATTACTGTAGACTTAGGAGAAATAGATTATGCATGGGGTTGTAAAATTGAGGCAAATCCTACCCAGAGAAACTCAGTGACTTGCTGAAGATTACAAAATTAGTTAGTGGGAAACCTGGGACTAGAAACTAAGTCTCTTGACTCTTAATTTAATTCTTCTTCCATGTTGCTCTTTGTCTTGTTCAGATTAATTAAAGGCAGTCAGAATACTTTAAGCAGCTACTGTGCTTATCACTTTTTAGGAAAAAACAAGTGCTACCTTTCATGAGGAGCTTAGAGATACATCTTAAGTGACAAAAGTTACAAAACAGAAATTAGAAAGTAGAAAACTAGAGCATTATTAAGACAGTATTTCTATTTGTCCATTCTCACACTACTATAAAGAAATACCCAAGACTGGGTAATTTATAAAGAAAAGAGGTTTAATTGACTAACATTTCTGCATGACTGGGGAGGCCTCAGGAAACTTACAGTCATGGTGGAAGCGGAAGCAGGCACGTCTTACATGGTGTCAGGTGAGAGAGAAGAGTGTATGTGAAGGAGGAACTCTCAAACACTTATAAAAACTATCGGATCTCGGTAAGAACTCACTATCATGAGAACAGCATGGGGAAAACCACCCCCATTATCGAATCACTTCCCACTAGGTCCCTCCCTTAACATGTGGGGATTACAGGGATTACAATTTGAGATGAGATTTCAGTGGGGACACAGAGCCAAATCTTATCAGTATTTAACTGCCAAATCTATTTCTTCAAATAGTCATACTTTCATTTTCATTTTCTTCATTTACTAAACTGTTTTCATTTCTCTACTATAGCTAGTAAGAAAAAGATGATATATGTATCTGCAAAATCCAAGGAAGTTGCAATTTGAAATAAAAAATTCTTGAACAGCAAAATTGAAGACCAAGTTAAAAAGAACCAAAAACCCTATTTCAGGGTGAACTGAATCAAGTCTTCTTGCACTCACTAAAGAAAAGACTTGCAGCCATATGAAGACAACAGCAAAGTGACCCTGACCATTTTCTTGTAGTGACACCTCTGTGTAGGGACAGATGGGCTCCCAGAGGAGTAGACTGGCAGGTCTTGCCAGCACACTGTGAGTTGATCACAAGAGGAAAATAGGCCTCACACCTGTGCTCAACCGAGTTCCAGGCGCTTCTCTAGGGCCTATGGAAAAAAAAAATGTCATTTGAATTTCTCTTCCTATAGACAATAAAGGTTATTAAAAAGTATTTCTTTCCATTGCCTCAATGTTTCTTATTTCCTCTGTTATAATCTATCACCAATTAGAATCAGCTGTCTATTTTTGAGGCAAACACATATTGCAATTTGATTCTTAAATGATCATTGAACAAAGTGACGTCTTCATCTATGTTACATAAACAGTCTAATGCCTCGACATCTGGGACGTCTTTTCCAAACTTGTTTGATTAATATTCTCAGTTTACTCAGCACTGAAACTCATGACTAATTTGCTATTTTTCCCTTTACTTCTGAGGCTTCTGCCAATTGCTTGCACTTGGGTTTTTTGCAGCCTCTGTGACTGTTCACCATTTGTGATTCCCTTGAACACTGTTAGAACCGGACAGAAATGATGCTCATCCTGGCCTTTCCTCTTCACAGCTGTATGACCCAAAGCAGAACACATTATTTCTCTCAGTCTCAATTTCCTCACTGGCAAAATCAGTAAGAGTCTGTCAATATCATATGATTATTGTTATATCTGTGATGATTACTGTTCACATTTTCATCATATCATTGTAGGGCACTGATCATGTTGCTCAGATTAGTAAATGGACAGCAGTTCATTAATAATTCCCTCACCTAAAAAAATAAATTATTGTCCTCACAGGCAATCTAGACATCTTTCCAAAGTCTTTTTATTAAGCTCCTTAAAGGTAGAAAGTTTTATATACATTTGCATCCCCACAGTTCCTAACATATCGCCTTACATAATTTGACATTTTTGGAATTTTTTGGAACAGATAGCTTAGGTAACCTGCTCGAGTTTTCCTTAGCCTAGCATTAGTCAGTAGTTTTTAATGGAACGATATTTGGAGAAAATTTTGGCTGTTACAACCAGGGGTGGTGCTACTGGCAGCTAGTTGGTATAAGTCAGGGATGCTGCTAAATATCCTTAAATATATAGGGTATACAAACAACAAAAAATTATCTGGCCCCAAATGTGCCAAGATGGAGAAACCCGAGTATAGTGGAAAATGTGGCTATGGAGTTAGACCTAGGTTCCAGTCCCAATTCAGTTGTTCACTTGCTTTATGATCTTGGGCGAGTTGTTTGACTTCTCCACATCTCTTGGAGCTCCCTGACACCTATCTACCAGCGCTTCCTCCTATATAAAATAAACCTCTCTGTATAAAATAAAGCTATCACTTCCTTTTACTTTGGGAATTAAGTAAACTAATAATTGTATTCAGTGCTTGATACACAGAAGTTACTCAAACACATAGATATTTTCCTTGCACTCCTAAAAGTCTGTCTGACATAAAATGTTACAAGAATCTAGTCACAGAGAGGTAGATGCAAGCAGGAATTCTTATCTTAATAAGACCCAGGGATCTCAGGATTTTAATAAGGGATGTGAGTAAGACACAGGCTGTTCTCTGGGGACACAAAGGGGGCAATTCTGATCAAAAGTGTGCTTACAGGAAGAGAACGAAAATAAATCTCACATCTTCTGTTGGTGGCCACTCTGGGTTACTTTTGTCTTTGCTTCTCAAACGCAGACCACTTTAACAGGAGCTGAACATGCCAAGGCCCTAACAGACGTGTGGATTCCACTTGCTTCCTGAGCTCAGTCTGTGTTCATAAAATTGAATGTTTGCTTAATTGATTTCATAGAATCACAAAGACTTACTTTTATCAAGATTGTTTTAAAGAGTCTAGAGCCTCCAAAGGAGACTATGAGCATCTAGAGATTTGCACACCAGCACAGCAGGCAGGAAAACGCATCTGCACCTGCTGCAACCAGCTGGCCTTCCTCCTGGCCTGGGCCCAAGGCTGACAGTGAGCCAGACCAAGATCTTAGAATGCTCCAATGTTCACCATCTTTGTGTTGAAGAGCTGATAGATAGGTGTCAGGGAGCTCCAGGAGAGCCTGTCCTGAGGCCATGCAAGCAGGGATCTCATTTTGTTCAATGTAACAGACTCAGGACCAAACACCATGCCTGAAACACAGTAGGTGTTTATTAATGATTATTGAATAATCTCGCAGAAATACTGAGGCAGTAACATTTGACTCCGAAATCTGGGGGACACACTCTGGGTAGAAACCAAAGTAGTTTATCTTACAAGGAGCATGTGGCCTGTGTGGAGGTCTTTGAGCTGCATGATTTATGATCATTTAGAAACATTCCTGAAGAATAATACCTGCTCTAAAGAGTGAGGCATAAGACCTTACACAAAACGCCTAACTGCAGAATCCAGTGGATCCCATCCCTCACATTAGCAAGAAGTATTGAATCATACCCCTATTAAGAATGAATAGAGATTATAAGCCAGAGGGAAGCATAATAAAATTCAATTGAAAGAAATAACTATTTAGGAGAGTTAATGAGTTTGCCATTCAAAACGTGTGTTAATAATTAGCATTTTATTAAATGCTTGCTGCTTCCCATCCACTGAACAAGCACTTCTCACACATACTCTTATTTTATGCGCACAACACCTTATGATATAGATTCTGTTGTTATCCACACTCTACAGACAAGAATGCTGAGGCTTAGAGAGGTTAAGTGATTTTCCCAAGGTCACAGAATTAATGGTAGTTAAGGTCAGCTTGAGTCCAGAGCCTGAGTTCTTAAACACTAAGCAATACTCTTAGGGAATCCCTTGGAGCATCATCACAAACGGAAAAAATTGCTTGGAAAATCTCTGCCTCAGCCGAAGGTGCTTACCTGCGTGCCAGTTCCTACAAATCTGCAGGTGAGTGGCCACGTGTTTTTGGAAGCCAAAACAAAGAAAGAAATGTGAATATTTAAAGTTTTCATGTGCAAAAGAAAAAGGCAAACCAGACGCATTAGAGAAGCACAATTATCTCTTGGTATTAAAACCAAAGAATCATGTCTCTGGGGCCTAACAGAGGATAATGTTTAATATAATTAACAATGCCTACAAGAACATCTTTACTGTATATATCATTTACCCAGAAAGAGGCCAGAACTATGAAATTACTGAAATTATTTGAACACCTTGAAATTATTTCAATACCTCTTGCTAATGTGAGGGATGGGATCCACTTGATTGTGTAGTTATGCCTTTTATGTGATGTCTTAAATCTCACTTCTTAGAGAATGTATTATTCTTCAGGAATGTTTCTAAATAGTCACGAATTATGCAGATCAAAATCCACCACACAGACCACATATTTGTTGTAGGAAGAAACTACCATTAAGCTCTACTCTTCAGGGAGTAGATTCTCAAAGTCACATATGCTCCCTCTATACATGTTGAACTGGCTCTGAGAAAATAATGTTTACAGAGGACTGTCTGAAAATTATGTCGTTCATTTGTTCCTCTAGGGATTATAAAATATATCTCTACATTGCAAATGACCAGCAGGAATCTCCCTAGATTTCATGGTTATGGTCTTTTTGTTGTGTGTCATATTTATAGTAAAGATGCTCTTGGAGGCATTGTTAATTAAATTAAACTGCATCCTCTGTGTGAGGCCCCAGAGAAAAGATTCTCTGGTTTTAATATCAGAGATAATTGTCTTTCCCTAATGCTTCTGGTTTGTCGTTTCCTTTTGCACATCAGATTACGTAAATATTCACATTTCCTTCTTGTTTGGGCTGCTAAAAATATATGGCCACTCATCTGCAGATTTATAGGAACTTGCACTGCAGGTAAGTACCTCTAGCTGAGGTAGAGATTTTCCAAGCAATTTTTTTTTTTTTTTCCATTTGTGAGGATGCTCCAAGGAATTCCCTAACTCCCCGTTATTTTTACCTCCTGTTAATGGGGAAAGTCAGGGTTATTTTTCAGGGGGTAGAGGTGAAGAAGAACAGATAAAAGGTTCTAAGCAAAGAACTAGGACTGGGGCTACACAAGTACAGATAACAAATTCCCCACCCTCAATGGAGGAAACGCACAGGCTAAAAATTTTGTACACACAGTTTTTAAAAATTGTATTCATGTGAAGATGA
This sequence comes from Chlorocebus sabaeus, assembly GCF_047675955.1. Lineage (NCBI taxonomy): Eukaryota > Metazoa > Chordata > Mammalia > Primates > Cercopithecidae > Chlorocebus > Chlorocebus sabaeus. The sequence continues at coordinate 84,611,609 of NC_132904.1, read as the reverse complement.
GAACACTAGTCAAGACCTCCGAGCTTCCTACTCTGCCAAGGGAAATTAAGAATGCTTTCATACAGGAGTTGACAGCTGGACAGGACCTTGTAGCATAAGTAAACAACATTTATTGAACACTACATGCTGTGTGCTTCTTTATTTAGATTAGCTAACTGAATCACGGCAACTCCACAAGATAGCTGCATTTTCCCATTTTCCATCATTTTTTCTTTGATAGACAATGAAAGTAAGGCCCAGGAAAATCAAGCATTTACTCAGGGTGGCCACAGGTATGGAGCTTCGGGGCTGGGATTTCAACCTAGATCTGCTCGTCTTCAACCACGTTCTTTCCTTCATGTATTAGGCCTATTCAGGTCTAATGAGGCCTTCAAATGAGGATGCATGGTTCTGGGAATTGGGAAGGCAAGTTCCACCCACAAATATCTGGTTGAATGCTTGTCCTTTGTGCAGGCAGAGGAAAGGGTAAAATGATTTCTCAGGATGTTTTTAGCTCACTTTCTGTGCATGCTTGTCTCAGGGAAGAAAACATCTCCACTTATAAGTTTGGATCAGTGTTCCTCTTAGTTTAAGTGTTTCTCCAGTGGTACAGTGAAGTTTTTAGATCAGCTACATTTAAACTGGATGAAGGAAAGGATCAGGTCAGTCTTGTTCAGGACTCATACCTAGTACCTGGCCATAGAAGCCATTGATACTTTGTATATTCACTGAGTGAACACAGGAATCACTGAAGAAACTTAGGGATAAGTGTTAATATATTAGGTTTGGTGATTTGGTAGTTTCTATATCCCCTAAGTCCTCATGACGATTTTAGGTGCTCAATAAATATTTTGAATGAAAAAATGCCCCACCATTTAGAACTGCCTTTAGTTCCTGAAGACTTCCCTAACAATCCTCATTTTGACCTACTCCCACTCCAAACCAAGCAAGAAGTTCCACCACATGATTTCTATAACACTCTACATCTCCTGCCAGAGCAGCTATTAACATTCCTGGAACTATCTTCTCAGTCAGACATCTTCTTCCATTCCCATGTAGGCATCCTGAAGACAAACAGTGTGGTTCCCTTAGTCACCTTTGTATCTGTAATATCCAGCCTGGCATAAAGTAGGCTTGATTGGTTCATAGAATGAAAGAACTAATCAATCAATGAACACAATATTTAGCTGTTCTTGATCACCATACTAATCAGATGATGAACAAGCTTTTATATGGAGTCATAATCCAGAGGAGAGCTAAAAATAATTACACAAAAGCAAAATTATTATGTATAAACTGCCCCCACACACACATACATGAAAGAAAAAAATACATGCATTCGAAAATGGCACCTAAGTAGCAGTATGAGGGCCCTCAAAAGCAAAGCAAAACAAAGCTAAACTAAACTAAACTATACAAGTTGTATTCACCATTAGATCACCAGGGCCTCCTTTCAATTGTCTCATTGCAGTAATTCTTTCCTTCAAAGTCTCCGGTGCCTCCTACTGCAGCTGCTGCAGTTAAAGTGTTAAATTTCTCATGCTGAAGATGTGCTGCCTTGTTCATCTTTTGTTTTCTTTCATTCTTCCTGGGAAGCTGCATGGTTTTTACTTCTTATTCCATGCAGTCCTTTGGCCAAGTTTTCACAGCTTGAAAACTGCTTTATATATTCATGTTTTTTTCTAAGTAGTCCATGTATTCAAGCACCGTACTCTTTGTTGACTTTAGTTTTTCTATCACAATACCTCCTTCATGATAAAGCTTTTCCTCTACACTTTGCAGATAGAAAGTAATAATATAAGTGATTGATTTTCTCTTCCTAGTCACTAAACATTTTGAAAGTGATTCAAAAGTCTCCAGATCTTTTCATACCTATCTCAACTCCAAGAACATTTTAGTGGCAGCCATACATTACATACTCTTATTATTCATGGCACTGTGTATCTGTTGCTTTATGAATATTGAATTTAAGATTAATCTAATGTTGATGACTTACAAATTACAATATCAAAAGAAATATCTATAATAACTGACATCTGTATTGATGTACAGTTTAAGTACTATTTATTTAATTATCTTTTTAAAGAGATGGGCATCTCACTATGTTGCCTGTGCTGGAGTGCAGTGGCTGTTCACAGGCATGATGATAGTGCACTAGAGCCTTGAACTCCTCGGCTCAAGCCAGCCTCTTAGCCTCTTGAGTAGCTGATACTGCAGACATATGCCACTGTATCATGCTAAAGGATATCTTAACATCAGTAAATTCTCAATAGCCAGTGTTAAGCGGTTACTTACAGATGAGGAAACTAATGTTCTGGGTGGTTTGTCCAAGATCAAATAGTCTACCTAGATGTTTTTGTCTACATATTATTCCCTACATTGTATCCACTTGTGTGAAATTTAGAACCAGAATACTCTGACTCTAGGAAAACAAATTCTCATGTCCAAGGCTTTGTTTTAGGACCATGGTAGACTTAAGGAGATCTCCTGATAACGCTGTGCAGTTACTGGGTTCTGTATCTTTGTACAAGCTGTTCTTTCTTGAGAAACCTGTTCCCACGTCAAATGTGAAAACCGTATATATCTTTGTGCTCAGATGTCACTTTCCCTGCGAAGCACATCTGTCACCCTGAACAAAGTTAGTGGTCTCTTTTATGTTCCTTGTATATCTTTCCATGATTAGATTTATCACACTGGAATATCTAGTGAGATTTCTGACTCCTTGGATCTGGTTTAGGCAGTTGGAAGAAAGACATTATGTCACATCCAGTAGAAGCTTACTAAATCCCAGTTGAGCTGAATTAGCTATGCAGTTCTCAGCGTTAAAACCATGTTGGGCACATTCCCAGGTAATGTTTGCTTCCCTTTGGGTTTTTTGCTAAAATTCAAACTAATACTCCAAGTTACTTAATTGCTTCACTGAGGTGTGTCAAAGTAGATTGAAGTATGACATGTTCTATTTTTCCATCTTACACATAAAACTTGAGGCTGTTAGAATGCAGAAAACTACCCAGAAATGTTGTCAACTCAAGGAGACCTGGTTCATCCTAGTCTGGTTCTTCAAGCCTCAAAAAAGCAAGATGAAGATCGAAGGTCAATTAGAGGGACTGTTACTCTACATGTAAGAAAAATGTTATCTGTCATTCAGACTTGAGTTTCTACCTCTTATTCTTCATAATAGCCAAGTTCTTAGAGATGTGGCTGGGTGTGTGCTTTATATGCATTAATCCTTACAACAGTCAGGTGATGCAGGCATAACATCTTCATTCTTCACAGTTCGTGAACATGAGATCAAGGCAGGTTTAATGACTTAGCAAGTTCACATACAAGTTAAAGGGAAAATGTGAGATGTGCAAAAAAATTCTGGTTTCAAAATGTGTACTGTTTATACTACATATTGCGTGATCTTTCTTGCTGTATGAGCAGCAATGACATAAATACGAATGCTTTTCTCATCTTATTCATTCAAACATTTTCTTTTCCGCCTGGCCAGTGACTTTGCTATGACGGAAAAAAAGAAAAAAAAGCTTAAGTCTTTTCTTCTAACAGGGCACCTGGTTGAGAACTAAAGTAGCTATTTGTCCTTGGCAAATCCCTGTGTAGTTAAGGCTTTTGATAAAATTCATTAAATTTTCAGATCTGGTCTCATGGCCCCAACCTACCGATTTTATTTTGTTTTAACTTTTCTTTCCCAGTGTGAGTGAAGCTCCTATTGGTTTTTATAAATACATTTTTCTCACTGGACACACAGCTTTCTGATGACTTTCATGTTCATTTGATAATTTTCTGGGACATGAACAGAAGGCATGGAATATATAAAATATATAATATATATATTTCATATATATATACAAAATTTTTTCCTTCTGTCCTAGGAGGCAGTAGTGGGAGGTATAAAAAAATGTATTAACCTCCACCCCACTTTTTATTTTTGGTCAGCCAAACGCCCAGCAAGTAAAGAGACCCCACAAACTGAAAGATTCCTTGCTGAGTTTCAAAGGTGGCCTCATTTCTTCTAGGTCACTGAAGATTTCATCTATTAGAAAGCAGCTTTGAGGGAAACTGCCAGCATAGTCATTAATGTAGCATTGATAGTTCAGTATTAGGAACTTTTGAGAACGGAGGAAATTATGAGACACTTTTTTCTTCACATTTTAAAAAAGAGAGTATCTATTTGATAAAATTCAAATGCAGACCTAAGGAACCATATGAACAGGACCTAAGTAAGCTTTTGAGTAAAAAAGATCTAAGGTTGAAATCCAGTTCCGTTGTTACCTTTTTGTAGTGGTGGTTATGTGATTCAATACATACATTAAATTTTACAGGGCCATATACCAAAAAATTTGGAAGGTTTTCAGGCATTATTTATTCAACTATATTTTCAGAACCAAACTCTTTCTCTTCACTTTTTGGGACTGATAGCACAAATATTAGACATCTTGGTTTTGTCCTACAGATCTCTGAGACTGTTACCTTTTTAATCTTTTTTTTTTTTTCCTCTGTTATTCGGTCTGGAAAAGTTCTACTGCTCTATCTACAAGTTTTTTGACTCTTTCTTCTATTCTTCTCTGTTCATCTATATTTCACTGTCAAGCCCAACAGGTGAGTTATTTATTCTTTTATTATTTATTTATTTATTCATTTTTTCAGTTATTTTAAGATGGAGTTTTGCTCCTGTTGCACACACTGGAGTGCAATGGTGCAATCTCATCTCACTGCAACCTCCACCTCCCTAGTTCAAGTGAGTCTCCTGCCACAGTCTCCCAAGTAGCTGGGATTACAGGCACGGGTCACCACGCCTTCCTAATTTTTTGTATTTAGTAGAAACGGGGTTTCACCATGTGGGTCATTTTGGTCTCAAACTCCTGACCTCAGGTGATCTACCCACCTCAGCCTCCCAAAGTGCTGGGATTACAGGCATGAGCCACTGCGCCCAGCCCTTTAGTTATTATTATTCTTTTTAGCTCTAAACTGTCATTTAGTTATTCCTGTGGTTCTAATACTTTGCTGAAAATTTCTATTTTTTATTTGTTTCAAAAGGTTTCAAAATTCCATATTGGGACAGTTTTATAATGCCTGCTTTATAGATTTTGTCAGATAATTTCAACATCTGCGCCATCTCATCTCAGCATCTGTTGATTTCTTTTTCCCATGTATGTTAAGCTTCTCCTTGTTTTTCACATGATGACAAATTTTGGATTGTATCCTGCTTAAACAGCATAGAAAATGTTCACATTTTGTTTAGTTGGGTTCTGGCTGCAAGTTCAGTTTTACCTTCTGTGGGTGTTGTCTATGGTTCCAATGTCAGTTGTGTTTTCAAAGCCTTTGCTTCTATACATTCTGCTTGTGCTCCACCTACTATGGTGGACCTAGGTGGTGATGTATATGTCACCACTCAGTTGTCAAAGATTTAGAGGTGCTGATTAGAATCAGATCTATGCATGTGCTGCCTAGCACTTCATGTACAATTTGCATGGGCTCACATTTCTCAGCTACTCTTTATCCTTAATCTCCTTGTCAGTTTCCAGTTCCCTTGGGATCACTTTTTTGGCCCTCCAGCAGAAAAGCTGGGGCTTTAGTTAACCCACTCCATTGCAGGGCCAAGACCAGGGTGAAATAAGTGAGGCACATTTCTTGGTTACAAAAATTAAGAAGGCACTAACAAATTCAATAAATAAAATTTTAATGCAATATTTTAAAAAATCAAAAGTAATGTGAAAATTTATAATGAACAAAATGTTGCAATTTAAGTAAAGATAGGATCCAGCTCTGCACTTTACTACTCAGCCTCACTTCCTCAACCTAATTTCAGCCCTCTTTTGCTGTATATTTCTACAACTGCACCTCCATCTGGAGCCAGATAGCAGGAAGACAGGCCAAAAAAAAAAAAAAAAAGTAACCAATTTGGTGGTACTTTGAATTCTGGCCTTCTTGCTCAACCTTCCTGTTACTAATTATATTTCAGAGCCTTCAACTAGTTGATCTACGCATTCTTTCCAGGTTTTGCAGCTATACTCAACGAGAGAAACAGAGTAGAGGGTGGTTATTTCATCTTAACTGGAACAAGAACCAGAGAAGAATATGCTTAGATTGCTACAAGGAGCTAGATGAAAAATTGACAAAAAAGTAAATTCTAGGGGAAAAAGCAATAAATATTTCAAAAACCAATTCTGTCACCTTATTCTTTCTAGTAAAACTTTTTATCCTTAAAAATAAAATTAGCTTTCTAGGAATTATACAATACACTCTTTCCTTTCCTTCATCTTCCAGGGGAAAGTGCATGTGTATGTAGATGCATGCATGCATGAGTAGGCATGTGTACAATCACGCCCCAGAGAAACACAGAAACAGAAATAGAAACAAAGCGGGAGGGACTTAGATAATGATCTTGTAGATTTAGGTTGAGTTTCTCCTGGGTTCCCTTTACTATTAGGGAAAGATTAAAATGTTCGGATAAAGAACTTAAAAGGTGCTATATGGATTTTCTTCTTCGTTCCTATTTTGAGGAAATCATCAGAGGGACAAACCACTCTCATGGGTACAGTATTTGCTACCATTGACAATGTCACAGTTTTTTCTATTTATCCAAAAAGGATACTTACATAAAGGGTAATTCATTGTTTTAAGCAAGGTAGGTCAAGTTCAGCACTGGCTTTCCTTTAGCTATCTGCATAAGTACATTAAAAATATGAAACTGAGCCTCTGCTGCTGACACCCAGGCAAACAGGGTCTGGAGTGGACCTCAAGCAATCTCCAACAGACCTACAGCTGAGGGTCCTGACTGTTAGAAGGAAAATTATCAAACAGGAAGGACACCTACACCAAAACCCCATCAGTACGTCACCATGATCATCAAAGACCAGAGGCAGATAAAACCACAAAGATGGGGAAAAAGCAGGGCAGAAAAGCTGGAAATTCAAAAAATAAAAGCGCATAGCCCCCGGCAAAGGAGCGCAGCTCATCGCCAGCAACGGATCAAAGCTTGACGGAGAATGACTTTGACGAGATGAGAGAAGAAGGCTTCAGTCCATCCAACTTCTCAGAGCTAAAGGAGGAATTATGTACCCAGCGCAAAGAAACTAAAAATCTTGAAAAAAAAGTGGAAGAATTGATGGCTAGAGTAATTAATGCAGAGAAGGTCATAAACGAAATGAAAGAGATGAAAACCATGACACGAGAAATACGTGACAAATGCACAAGCTTCAGTAACCGACTCGATCAACTGGAAGAAAGAGTATCAGCGATTGAGGATCAAATGAACGAAACGAAGCGGGAAGAGAAACCAAAAGAAAAAAGAAGAAAAAGAAATGAACAAAGCCTGCAAGAAGTATGGGATTATGTAAAAAGACCAAATCTACGTCTGATTGGGGTGCCTGAAAGTGAGGGGGAAAATGGAACCAAGTTGGAAAACACTCTTCAGGATATCATCCAGGAGAACTTCCCCAACCTAGTAGGGCAGGCCAACATTCAAATCCAGGAAATACACAGAACGCCACAAAGATACTCCTCGAGAAGAGCAACTCCAAGACACATAATTGCCAGATTCACCAAAGTTGAAATGAAGGAAAAAATCTTAAGGGCAGCCAGAGAGAAAGGTCGGGTTACCCACAAAGGGAAGCCCATCAGACTAACAGCAGATCTCTCGGCAGAAACTCTACAAGCCAGAAGAGAGTGGGGGCCAATATTCAACATTCTTAAAGAAAAGAATTTTAAACCCAGAATTTCATATCCAGCCAAACTAAGTTTCGTAAGTGAAGGAGAAATAAAATCCTTTACAGATAAGCAAATGCTTAGAGATTTTGTCACCACTAGGCCTGCCTTACAAGAGACCCTGAAGGAAGCACTAAACATGGAAAGGAACAACCGGTACCAGCCATTGCAAAAACATGCCAAAATGTAAAGACCATTGAGGCTAGGAAGAAACTGCATCAACTAACGAGCAAAATAACCAGATAATATCATAATGGCAGGATCAAGTTCACACATAACAATATTAACCTTAAATGTAAATGGACTAAATGCTCCAATTAAAAGACACAGACTGGCAAACTGGATAAAGAGTCAAGACCCATCAGTCTGCTGTATTCAGGAGACCCATCTCACACGCAGAGACATACATAGGCTCAAAATAAAGGGAAGGAGGAAGATTTACCAAGCAAATGGAGAACAAAAAAAAGCGGGGGTTGCAATACTAGTCTCTGATAAAACAGACTTTAAACCATCAAAGATCAAAAGAGACAAAGAAGGCCATTACATAATGGTAAAGGGGTCAATTCAACAGGAAGAGCTAACTATCCTAAATATATATGCACCCAATACAGGAGCACCAAGATTCATAAAGCAAGTCCTTAGAGACTTACAAAGAGACTTAGACTCCCATACAATAATAATGGGAGACTTCAACACTCCACTGTCAACATTAGACAGATCAACGAGACAGAAAGTTAACAAGGATATCCAGGAATTGAACTCATCTCTGCAGCAAGCAGACCTAATAGACATCTATAGAACTCTCCACCCCAAATCAACAGAATATACATTCTTCTCAGCACCACATCGCACTTATTCCAAAATTGACCACATAATTGGAAGTAAAGCACTCCTCAGCAAATGTACAAGAACAGAAATTATAACAAACTGTCTCTCAGACCACAGTGCAATCAAACTAGAACTCAGGACTAAGAAACTCAATCAAAACCGCTCAACTACATGGAAACTGAACAACCTGCTCCTGAATGACTACTGGGTACATAACGAAATGAAGGCAGAAATAAAGATGTTCTTTGAAACCAATGAGAACAACGATACAACATACCAGAATCTCTGGGACACATTTAAAGCAGTGTGTAGAGGGAAATTTATCGCACTAAATGCCCACAAGAGAAAGCAGGAAAGATCTAAAATTGACACTCTAACATCACAATTAAAAGAACTAGAGAAGCAAGAGCAAACGCATTAAAAAGCTAGCAGAAGGCAAGAAATAACTAAGATCAGAGCAGAACTGAAGGAGATAGAGACACAAAAAACCCTCCAAAAAATCAATGAATCCAGGAGTTGGTTTTTTGAAAAGATTAACAAAATTGACAGACCACTAGCAAGACTAATAAAGAAGAAAAGAGAGAAGAATCAAATTGACGCAATTAAAAATGATAAAGGGGATATCACCACTGACCCCACAGAAATACAAACTACCATCAGAGAATACTATAAACACCGCTACGCAAATAAATTAGAAAATCTAGAAGAAATGGATAATTTCCTGGACACTTACACTCTTCCAAGACTAAACCAGGAAGAAGTTGAATCCCTGAATAGACCAATAGCAGGCTCTGAAATTGAGGCAATAATTAATAGCCTACCAACCAAAAAAAGTCCAGGACCAGATGGATTCACAGCTGAATTCTACCAGAGGTACAAGGAGGAGCTGGTACCATTCCTTCTGAAACTATTCTAATCAATAGAAAAAGAGGGAATCCTCCCTAACTCATTTTATGAAGCCAACATCATCCTGATACCAAAGCCTGGCAGAGACACAACAAAAAAAAAAGAGAATTTTAGACCAATATCCCTGATGAACATCGATGCAAAAATCCTCAATAAAATACTGGCAAACCAGATTCAACAGCACATCAAAAAGCTTATCCACCATGATCAAGTGGCCTTCATCCCTGGGATGCAAGGCTGGTTCAACATTCGCAAATCAATAACCATAATTCAGCATATAAACAGAACCAAAGACAAGAACCACATCATTATCTCAATAGATGCAGAAAAGGCTTTTGACAAAATTCAACAGCCCTTCATGCTAAAAATGCTCAATAAATTCGGTATTGATGGAACGTACCTCAAAATAATAAGAGCTATTTATGACAAACCCACAGCCAATATCATACTGAATGGGCAAAAACTGGAAAAATTCCCTTTGAAAACTGGCACAACACAGGGATGCCCTCTCTCACCAATCCTATTCAACATAGTGTTGGAAGTTCTGGCTAGGGCAATCAGGCAAGAGAAAGAAATCAAGGGGATTCAGTTAGGAAAAGAAGAAGTCAAATTGTCCCTGTTTGCAGATGACATGATTGTATATTTAGAAAATCCCATTGTCTCAGCCCAAAATCTCCTTAAGCTGATAAGCAACTTCAGCAAAGTCTCAGGATACAAAATTAATGTGCAAAAATCACAAGCATTCTTATACACCAGTAACAGACAAACAGAGAGCCAAATCATGAATGAACTTCCATTCACAACTGCTTCAAAGAGAATAAAATACCTAGGAATCCAACTTACAAGGGATGTAAAGGACCTCTTCAAGGAGAACTACAAACCACTGCTCAGTGAAATCAAAGAGGACACAAACAAATGGAAGAACATACCATGCTCATGGATAGGAAGAATCAATATCGTGAAAATGGCCATACTGCCCAAGGTTATTTATAGATTCAATGCCATCCCCATCAAGCTACCAAGGAGTTTCTTCACAGAATTGGAAAAAACTGCTTTAAAGTTCATATGGAACCAAAAAAGAGCCCACATCTCCAAGACAATCCTAAGCCAAAGGAACAAAGCTGGAGGCATCACGCTACCTGACTTCAAACTATACTACAAGGCTACAGTAAACAAAACAGCATGGTACTGGTACCAAAACAGAGATATAGACCAATGGAACAGAACAGAGTCCTCAGAAATAATACCACACATCTACAGCCATCTGATCTTTGACAAACCTGAGAGAAACAAGAAATGGGGAAACGATTCCCTATTTAATAAATGGTGCTGGGAAAATTGGCTAGCCATAAGCAGAAAGCTGAAACTGGATTCTTTCCTTACTCCTTATACGAAAATTAATTCAAGATGGATTAGAGACTTAAATGTTAGACCTAATACCATAAAAACCCTAGAGGAAAACCTAGGTAGTACCATTCAGGACATAGCCATGGGCAAAGACTTCATGTCTAAAACACCAAAAGTAACAGCAGCAAAAGCCAAAATTGACAAATGAGATCTCATTAAACTAAAGAGCTTCTGCACAGCAAAAGAAACTACCATCAGAGTGAACAGGCAACCTACAGAATGGGAGAACATTTTTGCAATCTACTCATCTGACAAAGGGTTAATATCCAGAACCTACAAAGAACTCAAACAAATTTACAAGAAAAAAAACAAACAACCCCATCAAAAAGTGGGCAAAGGATATGAACAGACATTTCTCAAAAGAAGACATTCATACAGCCAACAGACACATGAAAAAATGCTCATCATCACCGGCCATCAGAGATATGCAAATCAAAACCACAATGAGATACCATCTCACACCAGTTAGAATGGCGATCATTAAAAGTCAGGAAACAACAGGTGCTGGAGAGGATGTGGAGAAATAGGAACACTTTTACACTGTTGGTGGGAGTGTAAACTAGTTCAACCATTATGGAAAACAGTATGGCGATTCCTCAAGGATCTAGAACTAGATGTACCATATGACCCAGCCATCCCATTACTGGGTATATACCCAAAGGATTATAAATCATGCTGCTATAAAGACACATGCACACGTATGTTTATTGCGGCACTATTCACAATAGCAAAGACTTGGAATCAACCCAAATGTCCATCAGTGACAGATTGGATTAAGAAAATGTGGCACATATACACCATGGAATACTATGCAGCCATAAAAAAGGATGAGTTTGTGTCCTTTGTAGGGACATGGATACAGCTGGAAACCATCATTCTTAGCAAACTATCACAAGAACAGAAAACCAAACACCGCATGTTCTCACTCGTAGGTGGGAACTGAACAATGAGATCACTTGGACTCAGGAAGGGGAACATCACACACCAGGGCCTATCATGGGGAGGGGGGAGGGGGGAGGGATTGCATTGGGAGTTATACCTGATGTAAATAACGAGTTGATGGGTGCTGACGAGTTGATGGGTGCAGCACAGCAACATGGCACAAGTATACATATGTAACAAACCTGCACGTTATGCACATGTACCCTAGAACTTAAAGTATAATAATAATAATAAAATAAATAAATAAATAAATTTCCACCATTAAAAAAAAAAATTTGAAAAACATATTCAAATGTACTATTTGAAGAACGCAGCTCAGGATTTTTGCTTGTTTGCTCCTGGACCCAAAACTGTTTTGTTCAGTGAATATGGCCAGTGTTAGATGGAAGGCTGTAAAACGCAGGGCAGAATGTATTTAAATATTATTTGAATTTCACTGTAGAAAAAGAACCGTGTACAAAAGCTGTTGACTGCTTTTTAACTTTGCGGTCTCTGGACCTTTGAATTCACTGCAGTAAAAAACAAATTTTAACCTACATTTGGCCCAGTGAATTTTTTGACAGTGAATTTTTCTATAAATCTGGAAAACTCTAAAATATCCCCTAATTTTCCTCCCTATCTCCTTCCCTGCCTCCATCCTGCCTTTGTTTTCTTCACCCCTTTACTTCCTTCCTCTCCAGGAATGCTGACTTAGCACCTTATTTTGCCTGTCTCTTTACTAGACACTGTGGACTATGCAAAAGTAGATGAGACAAATAATGATCTAGCTGGGAGCATTGCCATTTATTCGAGGGAACAGGCATGATCACATGGAAGAGTTAAAACAGTCTTGGAACAATGTGCATTCCAGTGTAGAAATGTCTCACAGAGATGGTCCTTCTAGATTATTTCTGATCTCTTTAGAGAGTCAGTGTGTCTCATACTCATTACGTCTGCATAGGCTTTCTATTTTCCAGTGAAAAAAGAATTTAGTTTATTGCTCTGTGTGTGTGGGGGGGGCGGTGAGAGATCTTTTATTAAAAATGCATATATGTATTTCAGGTACATGTTGCTACCCTTAACTTAGCTATTGCTTTAGCATGTCAAATTTTCTTATATTACCCTCTGTAAAGACATTTCTGTTCTCAGCCTATGAGTCAAGTCACGTGACACTGACTGATTGCTGAATAAGCCTTGAGCCCTGGGTCAGGCATTCCGAGGGTCACAAAAGAAAACCTATCCCGTGGCCTATTTTATGAACCCTTAGTTCATTCCAGGCAAAGCTTCCCATGAGGTCCCTGCACTCTACTCCGGCTTGATCCCTAGTGGAAACTTCCTAGGCAGCCTGCATACCACTGGGTCTACTCACCTAGAGGGCTTCTGTCTGCTTTCGGTAATTAGGGCAAGACAGCTGACACAGATCTATCTGGGAATTACCAGTCTCCCGTGCACACTCTCTGGCTTCCCCAGGCACTGTGCTTGGGAATTAACCTCCCATGATATCATTCAGAAGGGAGGTGGCTCATGATGCCGTCTTCTAGCACGACTGACCTGAGGTGCTCTGAGGAAACCTGGAGGCTGACAGTGTCAGACAGGAATAATGAGTACAGGAAGAGAGTCCTCAGGAATTACTTCAGGATGCTACCCAGCTCCTCCCACTCCAGCTTCTCAACACATCCTAGAGAAGCAATTAGCACTGGGAGGTGGTGGAGGAGCAAGGCTGTGTGCAGGAACTGGCTGCCCAATTTAGCAAATGAGAGGTGGGGGCTATCTCCCGTGAAGCGATAGATGTATTTGGGAGAATAGTTACCTGGAGAGAAGCAGACTCCTGCCTTTTCCTGGGAAGTCTATGACCTATGATTTGTTAGAAATGGTATTTTTTTTTTTTTATTCAGAGGAAGGAGTTTAGTTTACAGTAGATTTTGAATATGGTTGTAATAAAACAGCCTTCAAATTTTAGAATTTGTGTGAAGAAATCTATTATATGCCAACCTAAACCCCAATTTCCTTTTCTGAGTTGTGGGTTTAGGTAGCTTTAATTTTGGGGGTCTCGTTCTCCATTTTAATAAGGCAAGATTAAAACCCACTGGCACCTCATAGCTTGTAACAGCTCCCAGCAGGATGAGGGGAGACTGAGCTGCCAGGTTTCAAATGTGGGCTGCACTTAGGTATCCTGAAGCCTGTCAGTCATACATACCACAATCACAGAGGAAAGACAGCAGCGGTATGCAAGTCTCAGTGGAAGAAATAACTTTTAGAAAATATATTTATATTTTCCCCTTATCTAGGTGCTGCTTCTGTTGTTGAAGCAGAGACTCAGAGACACATGATTTACAGATTTAGTAAGTAATTAAAATTTTTCTAAATTTCATGGCATAGGCATGTGCTGCCAAGCCTCCTCATCAGCAACCAACTGATCTATTCATTAATCATTTTTCTTAACTAGCTCTAGTTGAGCTAATAACATTCTATATGCCAAACTCTAGACATTGACCTATAAAAAGTTTACTCGTTACATTCAAGGTACTCTGAATCATTTGGGTAAAACATGTAACAAAACTTATTGTAATTGATAAAGTGTATTGTGACAGAAGCATTATCTAATTATTATTTAACAAAACACATGCAAGAAGGCAAGGTCTTTCTAGGCAAAGAGAGGAGCACGTGGAAAGAATGGAGATACATATGTGCAAGTGGCATGTTCAGCTCACTATTATGGAGGGGAAGGGCAGTGAGTGGGACTGAAAAGGCAGGTGAGGACAGATATTTAAGGAACGTGCCATGCTACAGAGTATGGATTTATTCTGAAGTTAACATTTATATAAGAATAGTAAGCAGATGTAACTGGTATGATCTACTTCACCATCTTGGAGTACAGATAAGCTTACAACAAAAGAATAAAAATATCCTAGCAATGTTTTAGGATACATACTGGAAACTTCTCTGGAGGGACAGACATGAATGGGAATGGAGAGGAACACACAGGGAACCCAGCTGTGTCTTCTATAGTTATTTGGTTGTTTAACACAAAGTTCTGAAGCAAGTTACTACAGCATTAGATTTGATTAAAATGGTGATGAGTAAAGATCTGACAATAAAATAATTTTTAAGGGGCTATATCCTTTAACATTCAAATTCACTCGAGTCTCCATTTGTGCAAGGTGGTAAGTGTTATAGGCTGAGTTTTATCATCTCGCCAAAATTCATGTATTGAAGCCCTAATGCCTGGTACCTAAGAATGTGACTGTATTTGGAGATAGGCTCGTTGTTGTTGTTGTTGTTGTTGTTGTTGTTGTTGGAGACAGGGTTTCCCTCTGTTGCCCAAGCTGGAGTGCAGTGGTGCGGTCACGGCTCACTGAAGCCTCAGCATCCCAGAGTTCAGGTGATCCTCCCAAGTAGCTCAGACTATGCGGGACTACAGGCATGAGCCACCATACCCAGCTTATTTTTGTATTTTCTGTAGAGATGGGTTTTCACCATGTTGCCCAGGCTGGTCTCAAATTCCTGGGCTCAAGTGATCTGCCTGCCTGGGCCTCCCAAAGTGCTGGGATTACAGGTGTGAGCCACCTCACCTGGCCTGGAGATATGCTGTTTAAAGGGGTAATTAAGGTAGAATGAGGTCAGTAGGGTAATCCAGTATGACTGGTGACTTTATAAGAGGAGGATATGAGGACACAGATATCTGCAGAGGCCATGTGAGGACCCAGGGAGAGGATGGCCATCTACAAGTGAAGGAGAGAGAATGCAGAGTGATCCAGTCCAGCTGATACTCAGATCTCTAACTTCTAACCCCCAGAATTGTGAGAACATACATTTCTATTGTTTAAGCCACCTAGTCTGTTGTACTTTGTTATGGCAGCCCAAGAAAATTAACACAGCAAAGGTTGTAGAGTGTCTCTCTTGGGGCTTTCTCAATACACAGCAGTTGTCTAAGAACCCTTGGGAATGATTCAGTTGAAAACAGCTGCAACTGCTTCTAGGCTAAACAAGAACTTAAGAATCAGATCTGGCCACAAGCAAATGCCAGTGTTTTGTTTACCTTGCTTCTTTTACTATCAATGGTGCAGCTGAGGACTGGTGCTGCACCAGTGAACGTTTCCTGATCAGTTGCAGCAAAGACACCTTTACTGGTCTGGATCCCACTCCCACGAGCATTCCCTTCATTTAAAGATGCTCTAGATTGGACTTAAAAGGTCAAGGTTCTTTAGTTTACATTTAAGGCCCAGTCACTGTGCCTAAAGTTCTCCTCTAGGCTAAGGAGGAGTTGATAATGTCAGCCACATGTCCATTCTCATGTCTATTTAGGTCCTATTGTTGAGCCTACCTCGCCAGTCAGCCTCTCCTTCCCCTCTTGGTACACTCCCTTTCAGTCCTTTCTGGATCAGTGGATCTTTTGTGGAAACGAATCAACTCTTGAGTAAAACCTGAACCTCAAGAAGAAAGGAGACTCTTCCTCTCGATAGGCTCCTAAGTTTTCTGCATTTATCCCCATACCACAGTTCTGCTTATCCAGGGTATTAGATGCCTAGCTTCTTTACACTGGCCTAAGGAACCTGTTAAGCAAATCTCTGCAGCATAAATAGGTCTGATTGATGGTGCTTTGCTGCTCTATTATAAAAAAAAAAAAAAAAAAAAAAAAAAAAAGCGGCTGAAATTTTTTTAAAATGGCAAGTTTTCTTGATTAAACTCCAAATACTCAGTATAGTCATACAAAAAAGAGTCACATGATCAAAACTTCCGAATTCCAAGCAGTCTCTAAATTGCCACTAACATTATCTTTTAAAAATAAAAATAATGACCAATTTTCTTTTTCATTGCTTACAGGACACAATCTAAATTATTTCTCAACTTGACTCCAACTAAAAACAAAGGAACACAACAAACAAATTTCTACTCCACTTTCAAGGTTCAGCTCAAGTATTTAGTGCCATTTATATGCTCCCAAATAAATTGACTCATACTTGCTTCTTTGATTCCTAATTATTTTTCTGAAGTTTGTCTACTCTACTTAAAAAAGGAAGGCCAGGAGCTCTTCTTTTTTCATCTTAACAACCACAAAGAACAGCAGAGTACTGGCGCATAGCAAATAAATAAGTAAATTGAATAGATATTTGTAAAGCATTGCTGATTGCAATGTGGATTATATCTTAGATATGTCTTTAAAGTTTTACCCGCCAAGAAGCAGAGAATCAAAGTAGAAATGATAAGCCACTTAAGCAAGAAATGATGTGTCTGGACTAAGGAAATAATAGTGAAGATGAAGAATTAGATTTTGCAGATATATAATTGGTATGTGGTATTTGATTGGGTAAAAGGTAGTATGAAGAAGATAAAATGATCACCAAATGAGTTTACAGAAAATTGAGGTAAAGTTGTTTGTTTTATTCTGATAGAACATAAGAGAACCAGTAAGTTTAGTGTGCTCAGACTACTTTTAGTACTTACTAATTGTGAGGAAATACATTGCTATTAAAGAACTCAGTCTAGTTGGAAGTGAAGGCATGCATCGAAATTGATAAATAAAACTGTTAAATGGCTTAGAAAAATATCAAATTGATAAATGACGAGAAGCAAACATTATGGAGAAAAATATACCATCTACCTCCCAGAGGAAAATAAAAATCAACATTGCAATTGCTGTGTGGTCTGGAACCAACTGCTCCACTGCTCTGAGCTTGGGTTCTGAAATGGTAATTAATACTTTTGTTGATTTAACATCTGGACACTAGGAAAGCTGTTGATAAATTGCCTTGAGCTCACTAGGCATTGCTCAGGATTCTTTCTGCTCGGCAAAACCCCAGCTCATGCTAGATTTTGCAGGGAAATACCTTGGGTCATGTAACTGAATAGGCTAGAGATAATGGGATGCAGAGGTAGAGTATCAGGCAAGACTCTTCAAAAAATGCCATTAATATAATAAAAAGGCAACTTACAGACTAGCAGAACGTATTTTATATTTTCTCTATATACATATACAATGCGCACACAATAGTATATTATATAACTATAAAACAATTTATCTACACTGTAACCATATATTTATGTATCTTTGTGATTGTTTATACCTTTTGGAATGAGTATTCTTACAATTTATTAATAAGAAGGCAAATACCCCAAATAACAATAACAGAAGATTGAAACAGATACTTCCCAAAGAAGATACATAAAATACACAGTAAAAGTATATACAAGTTATTATACCTCTACAATAATATTAATAATAAGATATGAACTGATAGAGCAACTTGATGAATGTCAAAAGCATTATATTAAGTGAAAGAAGGCAGACACAAAAGACCACATACTGTATCATTTTATTTATATGACATTCTAGAACAGCAAAACAAACCTGTTGTGATAGAAAGCAGATTAGTGGTTTTCTTTAGATTAATGACGGAAATGGTAGTGGAGATTTATTACAAATGTGCCTAAACGAGTTTTTCTGGAGGTGAGAATGTTCTATGTCTTGATTATGATGTGTTTTCACAAAAGTGCACTTCCAAGAGTGCTCAAACTGTATGCTTAGAATGGGTACACTTTACTGTACTCAAATTATAAATTAATAAAATATATTAAAAGTCAAGGTAATGCAATTATGGCTCTTTGGGTAAAGCTACCAAATGAACAAACCACTATTATGTAATTATTCAAAGAATAAAAGGCGAAAGTATTGAATTATCTACAAAATGAAATACTGCAGAGGGGAAATAACAATGAAATGAACAAAATTATGAGACTGTTACAGGGAAATCTATGGAAATGTATTGAAAATACTATGCAAAAATACTATTTGTTACAATTGACCCTGGTTGTAATAGAATGCTTCAACAAACTGACTGACATATAAAATGATAAAGAATTCAAAGAACTACCTGCTCAAAAATCACTCAAACTAGATGATTATATGGGAAATTTGACCAATTCTTTAAAAACCATTCTTTTTTAAATTGTTCCAAAGCATAGAAATAAAATAGAATAAGAAAAGTTTGAAACAAATGTAATGTTGATAACTAAACCTGACAAAGACACACACAAAAAACGAGGAAATCATGTTTCCTTATGAATATTGACTCAAGAATCCTAAGTATTTGCAAATGAAACCTGCCAACAAGGTGTCAAGAAAATAATACATCATCACCAAATCATATTTGTTCTGGAGATTAAAGACTCACTATTAAGAAAGCTATTAATATAAATCCTTATATTAATATTAGTAAATCTATTAATATAAATCCTTATATTATTAGTAAATCTATTAATATAAATCCTTATATTAATAGTTCTCAAGTAAATAATCATTTGATTCCATTGATATGTTCAACAAAATTCAACACAAAAGAGAAACAAGTGACCCTAACTCTATGTTGATTGATAACATATTTATATAGAAAAAAGTTAATCTAAGAAAATCATATTTTGAATGTACACTCAATAAAATGTGCTTGAGTGTACAATTTTTGGTATTAGTCAATGATTCTGAGAAAAAATCTTAAACGTTGTTAGAATAAAAAGAAATGAACAGAAATTGTGAGCTTTATTAAGTTATATCAGTGATGGTATTGGTATAGACATTTTAACACTGGTTTATGTACTGTAGGATGAAAGAAAGGGTAAATATGGAATAGGAAAAGGCAAGGACAAATGCTATGGTATTGTATTTGAATTTTTGTTAGCATTAATGTTTAAATACATGCAATTAAGCCATGGAAAGATTCAGAAGCAATGTTACCCTGGTAGCCATAAGTATACTTTTTCCCCAGATCTTGGCTTCTAAACATCATTATTCACTACAAATAACTGGAATCCTTAGAGATATAACTGAATCTATGTCTTTGGCAGAGTAAGTACAAAGTGACCTTGAAACATTTTGTTGTGACAGAGAGTAATGGCAGAGTAAGTACAAAGTGACCTTGAAACATTTTGTTGTGACAGAGAGTAAAGGAGTATCACGAATTGAGGGTACATATCAAAATGATCCAGAATCCAAAGGACTCCCATTATCAAAATTTGAGATGATTTGATTATTAACATTAATAATCATAATCTTGCTTCTAGCTATGAAGGAGTAGTTTGTATCTGACTAGTATTACAACCAAGAACAACTATAAAACCTGGATTTTAATTTTAATTTAATTTCATTTTATTACTATTTTTTGTTCATATGGGGACTGACAACTATAAAACCTGGATTTTTAAAAACAGTGGTTTGAAATCATTAGAGAGAAATCAAGGCAAACAGGATTTAAGGAGCCATTATCCCAAAAGAAAAAAAAAAAAGGCATCGAGGTTAGTCGTAGATCAGAACAGCTATTTTTCTGCCTGCAATTTGTCAATTTGCTTCAGGGGATAAAGCAGGAGGAGAAACTGCAGTACTCTTGCTCGAATGGGATGCCCCCAAAAATTGGAGTTCAATACGCTTTGTCAACCAAATTTGAGGTATTCAGATCCTTGCAGAAAGAAAATTGCAGAAAGAAAACACAAGAAAATGTCTAATGTCATTTAGACTGGTTTAGACTTCTGGCCTATGTCTTTCTCCCATGCTGGACTCTTCTTGCCCTCGAATATTGGATTCCAAGTTTGTCAGCTTTGAGACTCAGATTGGCTTCCTTGCTCTTCAGCTTGCATGTGGTCTATTGTGGGACCCCGCCTTGTGATTGTGTGAGTCAGTACTCCTTAATAAACTCCCCTTTATGTATACATTTATCCTATTAGTTCTGTCCCTCTAGAGAACTCTGAGTAATACAGATTTTGGTATTAGTCAATGATTCTGAGAAAAAATCTTAAACGTTGTTAGAGAATAAAAATACATTACTTTCAAAGAAGCAAGTACAAGACTGGCTGTGAAGAAAAAGCATTAACTATATAAACAAATTAATAAAAGTTACTTCATTAAAATTTAAAAACATTATTCAAGACATCATTAAAAGGATGAAAAAATGATACAGTAGAGAAGATATCACTTTTTAAAAAAATAAATGAGCAAATGTCTTTGAGAGAGTACAAGATGACGATCCATCTGAACAAAAAAAAAGAGAAATGTCCTCAACACTGTTAATTGGCAGAGAAATGAAAATTAAAACCTATGAGATACCACTACACATCCAAAGAACGTGTTAAAAAATGACATTAACAAATGTTGCCAAGGAGCTCTCATACGCAGCCGATGAAAGTATAAAGTCGGTGCAACCACTTTGAAACTATTTGTCAATATTTACCAATGCTAAACACATGCAGATCTGTGACTCACAATTCTACTCTTATGTGTATACTAACATAAATGCAAATTTATACACAACAAAGACATGAATAAGAGTGTTCATAAAAGAACAAGGCAATATTGCCTCACACCAGAAATATGGTAGGTATCCAATCACAGAAAAGGTGGAAGTTCAAAGAACTGTTGAAACTCAACGTAAAAGAAAAAAAATCCAATTAGAAAATGAACAGAAGGCATGAATAGAGGCATTCCACTGAAGAGGATGTACAGATGGCAAATAAGCACATGATAATATGTTCAACATCAGTAGCCACTAGTGACAAGCAAATTTAAACTACAATAAGATGTCGTAAGATATCTGTCATAATGGCTAAAATTTGTTTATGATGTTGTCAGATACTGACAAGAATTCAGAAAAACTGGAATCTAAACATTGATGTTGGGAATGTAAACTGTTACAGCCACTCTTGAAAATAGTAGGCAGTTTCTTATGAAATTAAACATGCAACCACTGTAAACCCAGCATTTGTGTTCTTGGGCATTTATGCCATAGAATAAAAGCTTATGCTCACACAAAAATCTATACATAAATATTCATAACACTTACATGTAATAACCCAAAACTGTAAACAAACTGAAAACTGTCAGTGGGCAAATGGTTAACAGACAGTGATACATCCCTACCATGGAATATTACTCGGCAATTAAAAGGGAAATATACTGAGTGAAAAAAAGCCAATTCCAAATGGTTACATACTGTATAATTCCCTTATGTAACATTATTGAACTGACAAAATTAAAGATATGGAAAACAGATTAGTGGTTGCCAGGCGTTGGGGATGTGGAAGGTAGATGTGGCTATAAAAATGCAACACAACGGCTAGGTGCGGTGGTTCACGCCTGTAATCCCAGCACTTTGGGAGGCTGATGTGGGTGGATCACGAGGTCAGGAGATCAAGACCATCCTGGCTAATACAGTGAAACCCTGTCTCTACTAAAAATACAATTAGCCAGGCGTGGTGGCGCCCGCCTGTAGTCCCAGCTACTCGGGAGGCTGAGGCAGGAGAATAGGGTGAACCTGGGAGGCCGAGCTTGCAGTGAGCCAAGATCTCGCCACTGCACTCCAGCCTGGGTGACACAGCAAGACTCCATCTCAAAAAAGAAAAAAAAAAAAAAAAAAGCAACACAACAGATCCTTAAGGTGAAAGAAATGTTCTTCACTATAATGATGGATACACAAACTCGACATAATAAAATTGCAAGAACTAAAGACACACACACACACAAGCACAACTGGAAACGCTAAGCAAGCTTGCTGGATTATTTCAATGTCAATGGAGAAACCCGGTAAAAGGTACACAGGTTATCTCTGTATTACTTTTTACAAGTGCAAATCAAAGCCAATGATATATAAAACAGATAAATAATCATGAAAAATTGGGTTTTATACCAGGAATCTAAGGTTCATCAATGTGTTTCACCATGTTAATCAAATACCTTCTTAATGGATGCAAAAAGAAAATTGACAAAAGTTAACATGCACCACGATTTAAAAAAAAAACTCAGAAAACTAGAAATAAAAGGCAAACTTTCTCAAACTAGTAAAGAATATCTATACAATCTTCATCTATTTTATTTTACTTAATCGTCTGATTGTGATCAAAAATATTTTTGAAACAACGCATGAATTTAGCAAACTCAATGTCAAATTAAAAAGTGTAAGGTCATTGCACAAAAATCAATTGTATTTTTATACATAAACATTGAATTGAAAAATGCGTATCCAAGCCAATTATGTAAAATATCTCCCAATTTAGATTTGCCAGATTTGTTATCCCGAGATCTGATTCACATTACATATTTTCGACAATCACCTGAATATCCTATTCCCCAATTAACTTTCACCTGCTGATTTTAGTACCAATTAATGATTTCTCTGACTCAATTATTACTGTGGTGGTTGTAAAATGGCTTTTGAAAACTTCTACATTTACGAGTTGTTATTCTTCTGTAAAGAACGGTTTTCCTATAAGAATTTTAGAAGAAAACGGCCGGGCGCAGTGGTTTTTTTTTTTTTTAAACGGAGTCTCCCTCTGTCGCCCAGGCTGGAGTGCAGTGGCGCGATCTCGGCTCACTGCAAGCTCCGCCTCCCTGGTTCACGTCATTCTCCTGCCTCAGCCTCCCTAGCAGCTGGAACTACAGGCGCCCGCCACCATGCCCGGCTAATTTTTTTTTTTTTTTTTTTTTTTTTTTTGTATTTTTAGTGGAGATGGGGTTTCACCGTGTTAGCCAGGATGGTCTTGAACTCCTAACCTCGTGATCCGCCCACCTCGGCCTCCCAAAGTGCTGGAATTACAGGCGTTAGCCACTGCACCCGGCCGAGGTCAGGAGTTTAAGACCAGCCTGACCAACATGGTGAAACCTCGTCTCCACTAAAAATACAAAAATTAGCCTGACATGGTGGTGCGCGCCTGTAATCCCAGCTACTCCAGAGGCTGAGGCAGGAGAATTGCTTGAACCCAGGAGGTAAAGGCTGCAGTGAGCAGAAATCGCACCATTGCACTCCAGCCTGGGCGACAGAGCGAGACTCCGTCTTTAGAAGAAAACATAGGAAACACCATTCTGTAGATTGGCCTTTGGAAATCATTTATGGCTAAGTCCTCAAAATCACCTTCAAGAAAAAAATTGACAAATGGGACCCAATTAAATGAAACAGCTTCCGCACAGCAAAACAATCAACAGAGTAAACAGACAACCTAGAGAATGGGAAAAAATATTAGTAAACTATGCATCTGACAAATGTCTACTATGCAGAGTCTATAAGGAATTTAAATAATTGAACAAACAAGCAAAAAACACATAACCCCATTAAAAAGTGGGCAAAAGACTGAACACTTTTCAAAAGAAGACATATAAGTAGCCAACATACATATGAAAAAAAATGCTCCACATCACTTATTTTCAGAAAAATCCAAATCAATACCACAATGAGGCATCTCACACCAGTCAGAATGGCTATTATTAAAAAGTCAAAAAAAAAAAAAAAAAAAAACAGATGTTGGCAAGGCTACAGAGAAAAGGGAACACATACACTGTTGGTGAGAATACAAATGAGTTCAGCCACCGTGGAAAGCAGGTTAGAGATTTCTCAAAGAACGTAAAACAGAGCTACTATTTGACCTAGCAATCCCGTTACTGTGTATATACCCAAAGGAAACTACATCATTCTAGCAAAAAAAGCCCGTGCACTCACTTGTTCATCGCTGTGCTATTCACAGTAGCGAAGACATGCAATCAAGCTAGGTGGCCAACAATGGTGGATTGGATTAAAAAAGTGATTATATATTACATATATAATTATATACATAAGTATATATAATATATATCTCATATCATATATATCACATATATGATGGAATACTACACAGCCACCTACATAGTAGGTGTAAATATTTATGAGGTATATGCGATATTTTTGTTGAGGTATACAATGTGTAATAATCACATCATGGAAAACTGGATATTCATCCCCTCAAGCATTTATACTTTGTGTTATAAACAATCCTTTAGTTATTTACAAATGTACGATTAAATCATTATTGATTCTAGTCTCTCCATTGTGCTGTCAAATACTAGGTTTTATTAATTCTATTTTTTTTGTGTGCTCATTAACCATCTCTACCTCCACCCCACCCCACACTACCTTTCCCAGCCTCTGCCAACCATCCTTCTATTCTATATCTCCATGAGTTCAATCTTTTTAATTTTTAGGTCCCACAAGTAAGTGAGAACATGAGATGTTTGTCTTTCATTTATTTCCTTTTACATAATGGTTTATTTCATTTTACACAATGACCTCCAGTTCTTTCCATGTCGTTGTAAATGACAGGATTTCATTCTTTTTTATAGCTGAATAGTACTCCATTGTGTATAGGTACCACATTCTCTTTATCCATTCATCTGCTAATGAACTCTTAGGTTGCTGCCAAATCTTGACTACTGTGAACAGAGCTACAACAAACATGGAAATGTAGCTATCTCTTTTATAAAATGATTTCCTTCCTTTTGGGTATATACCCAGCAATGGAATTGCTGGATCACATGGTAGCCCTATTTTCAGTTTTATGAGGAATCTCTAAACTGTTCTCCATAGTGGTTGAACTAATATACATTCTCATCAGAAGTATATGAGGGTTCCTTTGTCTCCATATCCGCCCCAGCATTTGTTACTGCCTGACTTTTGAATAAAAGCTATTTTAACTGGGGTGAAGTGACAGCTCATTATAGTTTTGATTTCCATTTCTCTGATAATTAATGATGTTGAGCACCTTTTCATATGCCTGTTTGCAATTTGTATATCTTCTTTTGAGAAATGTCTACTCAAATCTTTTGACCATTTTTTTAAATCAGATTATTAGAGTGGTTTGAGCTCCTTTGTATTCTGGTTATTAATCCCTCGTCAGATGGGTAGTAGGTAACTATTTTCTCCCATTCTGTTGTTTGTCTCTTCACTTTTTTGAGTGTTTCCTTCGCTATGTAAAAGGTTTTTAGGTAGATGTGATCCATTTGTTCATGTTTGCTTTAGTAGCCTGTGCTTGGGGGGTGTTGCCCAAGAAATTTTTGCCCAGATCAATGTCCTGGAGAGTTTCCTTAATGTTTTCTCACAGTAATTTCATAGTTTGAGATCTTAGATTTCAGTATTTAATTCATTTTAATTTGATTTTGTATAAGGTGAGAGTTATGGATCAAGTTTCCTTCTTTTATATAGGGATATCCAGTTTTTCCAGCATCATTTATTGAAGAGATTGTATTTTCTCTGATGTATGTTCTTGGCGTCTTTGTCAAAAATGAGTTTACTGTAGGTGTTTAGATTTGTTTCTGGGTTCTCTATTCTGTTCCTTTGGTCTATGTGTCTGTTTTTAAGCCATGATCATGCTGTTTTGGTATAGTTCTGTAGCATAATTTGAAGTCAGGTAATGTAATTCCTCCAGTTTTGTTCTGTTTGCTTAGGATAGTTTTGCCTATTCTGGGCCTTTTGTGATTCTATAGAGATTTTAGGATTTTTTTTTTCTATTTCTGTGAAGAATGTCATTAGTATTTTGATAGGGATTTAATTGAATCTGTATATTGCTATGGGTAATAGGGACAGTTTAACAATATTGATTTTTCCAATCCATTAACATGGAATATCTTTCCATTTTTTTGTATTCTTTTCGATTTTTATCAGTGTTTTATAGTTTTTTTTTGTAGAGATCTTTCACTTCTTTCATTAATTCCTAGATATTTAATTTTATTTGTCATTATCATAAATGGAAAAACATTTAAAAAATTGGGATATAGAAATATTACTGATTTTGTATGTTGATTTTGTATCCTTACAACTTTAATTTTTTAAAATATTAACTAACATTTTTCTCTTTCTTTTTTTTTAACTTTTATTTTATGTTTAAGGGTAGAAACTATGGTTTATTACATAGGTAGGCTTATGTCATGGGGGTTTGTTGTACAGATTATTCCATCACTCAGTTACTAAGCCTAACACCCATTAATTATTTTTCCTGATCCTCTTCCTCCTCCCACTCTATTCCCTCCAAAAGGCACAGTGTGTGTTGTGCCCCTCTGTGTGTCCCTGTGTTCTCATCATTTAACTCCCACTTATAATGAAGTATTTGGTTTTTTGTTCCCCCAAAAATATAAATCATTGTATTATAAAAACACATGCATGCATATGTTCATTGCAGCACTATTCACAATAGTAAAGATATAGAATCAACCTAAATGCCCATCAACTATAGACTGGATAAAGAAAATGTGGTACACATACACCATCGAATACTATATGGCCATAAAAAAAAGTGATATCATGTTCTTTGCACGGAGACAAATGGAGCTGGAGGCCATTATCCTTGCCAAACTTTACTGAATTTGGTCATCAGTTCTAATAGTTTTTTTGTGGTGTCTTTAGGCTTTTCCAAATATAGGATCGTGTGATCTGCAAACAAGAATAGTTTGGCTTCCTCCTTTCCAGTTTAGATGTCCTTTATTTCTTTTTCTTGTGTGATTGCTCTAGGTAGAATTTCCAATACTATATTGAAAAACAGTGGTGAAAGTGGGCATCTTGTTGTGTTCCAGATCTAAGAGGAAAGATTTTCAGTTTTTCTCTATTTAGTACAATACTAGCTGTGGGTCTGTCATATACAGTTTTTATTACATTCAGATATGTTCCTTCTGGGCTCTGTTTTTTTTTTTTTTTTTTTTTTTTTTTTTTTTGGAGGGTTTTTATCATAAAGTGATGTTAAATTAGTTCAAATGCTTTTTCAGCATATATTGAAACAATCATGTGATTTTTATCCTTCATTCTGTTGATATGATCTATCACATAGATCGATTTGCATGTTGAGCCATCCTTACATCCCTGGGATACAACTTGGTCATGGCAAATGATCTTTTCAATGTGTTGTTGAGTTCAGTTTGCTAGTATTTGTTAAGGATTTTTGCACCATTATTCATCAGAGATACTGGCCTGTAGTTTCTTTTTTGATGTGTCTTTATCTGGTTTTGATATCCATTTAATAATGGCTTTATAGAATGAGTTTTCTCTCTTGGCCAGGCTGTGGCTCATGCCTGTAATCCCAGTACTTTGGGAGCCTGAGGTGGGTGGATCCATCAGAGATGGAGTTTTGCTCTGTCACCCAGGCTGGAGTGCAGTGGCATGATCTCAGCTTGCTGTAACCTCAGCCAACATGGTGAAACTCTGCCTCTACTAAAAATACAAAAATTAGCTGAGCATAGGTCTGTAGGCTCAGCTCTTGAAAGGCTGAGGAATGAGAATCGCTTGAACCCAAGAGGCAGAGGTTGCAGTGAGCCAAGATTGTGCCACTGCACCTCAGCCTAAGTGACAGAGCAAAACTCTGTCTATAAATAAATAAATAAATAAATAAATAAATAAATAAATAATCTTTCTCCATTTTTAGGAACAGTTTGAGTAGGATTAGTATTAGTTCTTCTTTAAATGTTTTGTAAAATTCAGCAATGAAGCCTTTTACTGGAAGACTTTTTATTATGGACTAGATTTTACTACGTATTATTGGTCTGTTTTTGTTTTTCATTTCTTTATGGTTCAATCGTGGTAGACTGTATGTCTCTAGGAATTTATCTATTTTTTCTAGACTTTTCAATTTATTGGCATATAGTTGCTCACAGCAGCCATTAATGATCCTTTGAATTTCTGTGGTAACAATTGTAATGTCTGCATTTTAATCTGACTTTACTTATTTGGGTCTTCACTCTTTCTTCCCAGTGTGGCTAAAGTTTTGTCAATTTTCTTTTCAACAAACCAACTTTTTGTTTTGTTGATCTTTTGTATTACTTTCTTTTTTTTTTTTTTTTTTTTTTTTTTTTTGAGACGGAGTCTTGCTCTGTCGCCCGGGCTGGAGTGCAGTGGCCGGATCTCAGCTCACTGCAAGCTCCGCCTCCCGGGTTCACGCCATTCTCCGGCCTCAGCCTCCTGAGTAGCTGGGACTACAGGCGCCCGCCACCACGCCCGGCTAGTTTTTTTTTGTGTGTTTTTAGTAGAGACGGGGTTTCACTGTGTTAGCCAGGATGGTCTCGATCTCCTGACCTCGTGATCCGCCCGTCTCGGCCTCCATTTCAAAATCATTTATTTCTACTCCGATCTTTATTATTTATTTCCTTCTACTAATTTTGGGTTTGGTTTGCTCTTGGTTTTCTAGTTATTTAAGATGCATCATTAGGTAATTTCTTTGAAATTTTTCCTCTTTTTTGATGTAGGCACTGCTATAAATTTCCCTGTTAATACAGTTTTTGTTGTATCTCTTAGGTTTTCATATGTTCTGTTTTCATTATCATTTGTTTCAATAAATTTTTGTCAATTTTCTTCTTAATTTCTTCATTGGCCCACTGGTGGTTTGGGAGTTTGTTGTTTAATTTCCTTATGTTTTTATCATTTCCAAAAGTCCTCGTTATTGATTTCTAGTTTTATTCCATTGTGTTCAGAGAAGATGCTTTATATTATTTCAATTCTTTACTGTTTTAACACATTTTGCGACCTAATATATGGTCTGTCCAAGGGCATAATCCATGTGCTGAGGAGAAAAATGTGTGTTCTGCAGCCATTGGATGAAATGTTCTGTAAATATCTATTAGATCCATCTGGTCTATAGTGCAGATTAAGTCCGATGTTTCTTTTTTGAGTTTCTGTCTGGGAGACCTGTCTGGTGATGAAATTGGAGTGCTGAAGTCTCCAGGTATTATTGTATTCAAGTCTATTTCTCTTTAGCTCTAATAATAAATGCTTTACATATCTGGGTGCTCCAGTGTTGGGAGCATATATATTTATAATTATTATATCATCTTGCTGAATTGACCCCTTTATCATTATATAATGACCTTCTTTGTCTCTTCTTACAGTTTTTGTCTTGAAATCTATTTTGTCTGATATATGTATAGCTACTCCTGCTCTTTTTTGGTTTTCACTGGCTCTTTTTTATCTCTTTATTTTCAGTCTATGTGTGTCTCTATTGGTGAAGTGTATTTCTTGTAGACAAGAGATCATTGGGTCTTGTTTTTTTGATCTATTCAGCTCCTCTATGTCTTTTCATTTTATATACCCTGATACAGATGGCCAAAGTTACTTGTCAATATCTTCAGTTAGAGACCCTTTGAGGGTAAGACCTAAATCTAAGTTGTCTCAAAGACTCATTTACCTCTGTTCTCTCTAACCCATTTCATATATACTCAATAAATGATAGTCATACACCAGGCATTGGTCTATGTGTATGTCTACAGAGCTGAATTAGAGAGAAGTTCATGCTTCAAAGACCTGTGTGTTTGGAGGAGATAGACCACAAACATTTATATTAAGTACTATCATATGGATAATTCTAGGACTGAAAAAAGATAAAATTGAAGTGCTATTTTAGATAGGTCATACAAGACTCATAGGGAAGGTTATATTTGGGCAGAGACTGAATGAAGTGAAAGTGAGTGTCACAAATTTTCTGTTAAAAATCATCTTAGTAGAGAAGGCTGTAACATAAAGAGACTGAAGTAGGAGTGCATTTGTGAGGTATTCAAAGAACAGGAGAAACAGGGAGGCTGATAGAATATGAGTTCAGAGAAGTATATAGGGACTGTATCTTCCCCTGTGAGCCACTGTAAGAACTTGAGATGGGAGGCATTTTGAGTGTTGATAGCAGGGAATTATATTATATGATTTACATTTTAATGGATTCCATTTATTGTTGGGATTAAAGAGAAAAGGATGGAAACAGAACAGCTAGAAGGCTATTGCAAGTTGCAGGTGTCCTGGCGACCATTATGCCTTAGAGCAGTGTGGTGGCAGCAGAAATGGTGAGAATGAATTGGACTCTACGTGTATTTCAAAGAGAAAGCTGAGAGGATGTGCTGACAGATTGGATGTGCATTTCTATGAAAGAAAAAAAGAAGTCATAGATGACTCTAAGATATTTGATCTATGGAACTTGGTCAACTATGGATCCATTTACAAAGATAGAGAAACTAGAGATGGAGCAGGTTTGTGGTATAGGTGGAAAAATTTTAAAAACTGAGTTGCCTGTTAATCATCCAAGTGAAGGTGTATTTCCAATTTATAGAAATCACTTAGGAAAAGAGTTTAGTGCATTTCCAATTTATAGAAATCACTTAGGAAAACAGAAGAGGAAAAAATTATGAATTGCAGAGTACTTCATCTTTTAGAGGTGAAGATAAAAATAATTCATCAAAGAAAACAAAAAAGACATGGCCAGTGAGGTAGGAGGGAAATGGGAAAAATGAAATGTCCTCCCAAAAATTAAAAAATTGTTTAAAAAATGAGAATAATTGAGTATATCAATGTTGCTGTTAAGTGAAATGCAGTCAGTTCTTCACCTATGGGGGTTCCTCATCCTCAGATTCAACCACCAACCAATCTCTGACTGAAATATTTAAATAAACAGTAACAATGAAATATTTAAATAAACAGTAACAATTTAACAATCAAAATACAAATTCTAAAGATGTAACAACTATTTATTTAGCATTTACATTGTGTTAGATATTGTAAGTAATCTAGAGATGATTTAAAGTATGCATGTGGGAGGTTATATGTAAATATTATACCACTTTATATAAGAAACTTGAACATGATAGATTTTGGTAGCTGCAGGGGTCCTGGAACCAATCCCCCACGGATACCAAGGGATGGCTCTAATATGAGAACTGAGAATTTGTTATTGTCCCTGGTTTCTGCTAGAGACAGAAACATGTCAGGAGTAGATTCAAAATGAGAAATGGGGACAACGGATACAGACAACTCTTTTGAGGAGTTTTGCCATAAAGGAAAATAGATAAATGGGGTTACTGTAGAAGAGAGATGGAAGGATAAAGGGAGGATTTTCTTTTAAAATCAGAGATATTTCATTATGTTTGAATGGTAATGGGAGGAATTCAGTAGAGAGAAAAGATGATGTGGGAAAAGAGTGGACAATGCTAGAGAAATATCCTTAAATGAGAAGCGGGTGCTGCAGTACTAAATTTAAGAGTTGACTTTTGATAATAACAGGAGGACTAGCAGAGTAAGTGTATACAGGTACAGATTGGCTCAGTGAAATAAGAAGCAGGGTTATTAGCTGGCAGAAAAAAGTTGATAGGGGAAGGTGAAGGTCTGTGCATTAGCCCGTTTTTACGCTGCTGGTAAAGATATACCCAAGACTGGGCAATTTACAAAAGAAAGAGGTGTAATGGACTCACAGTTCTATGTGGCTGGGGAGGCCTCACAATCATGGAGCAAGGTAAAAGGCATGTCTCATATGGCAGCAGACAAGAGAAGAGAACTTGTACCGGGAAACTCCCCTTTACAAAACCATCAGATCTCATGAGGCTTATTCACTATGATAAGAATAGCATGGGAAAGACATGCCCCCATGGTTCAATTACCTCCCACCAGGTCCCTCCCACAAGTGGGAATTATGAGGGCTACAGTTCAAGATGAGATTTGGATGGGGACATAGCCAAACCATATCAGTCTGAAAAAGAGGAAATCTCATGGAATTGTGGTGACCTTCCTCTCTGCTGTTTAGATCTATTTATTAAATCACTGGACAATTTAGTGTATATATATATATATATATAAATATATATATATTTTAAAATTTTTAAAAAGATCTGGGTAACATATAGAGACAGAGCTGAAATTGTCCAAGGCTGTTGAAAGCAGGGGTCTTAAAACAAATGCAAATTTCAAGGGAGGTTATAAAGAAGCCAGTGTAAGACTAGGGTACATAATAGTTAATCAGCAAAATATGAATCATAGTGTAATAAGAAAAGAACTGGAGACAGATGTCCTTGAGACACATGAATAGTAGCTTTACATGCACATTTTAAAAATTGTGAATAAATATAATAGAATGACGAAGTGGATTATATGACCTTAGAAATTTATAACTCCTCTCTCTCTCTCTCTCTCTCTCTCTCTCTCTCTCTGTGTGTGTGTATGTGTGTGTGTGTGTCTATATATTATTTATCCCTTATCAATTTGAGAATCTGATGAGACCACTAAATGGATTTTCTCCACTGAAAAGTGCATATATGCACATATGTACAATATCATATATGAAGAAGTATTCACAGACCAATGGGTAAGTATTCTGATCCTACCCCTGAATGTATTCTGAGTCAACTAACCTTTCCTCTCTCATGTCCATGGTTGTGTATTTCATCCTCTCTGCTTGCAGTGCTTATCTTCATTTTCTCACCTACCAAGCTGCTGCTCCTCCTTCAAGTTCGAAGTGAAGCTTTTCCTTGTCTGTGAAGCTTTTTATGATTCTTAAGAAACCCTAGGGGCACCTTCTTCCAAGTGTCTGATCATTCTCTATTAACATTTATCACTTTGCTTTGTAACTGTTGGTTTGCAAGTCTGCTTAATCCATCCTGCTGTGGATTCTTTGAAGGCAGAACTAAATCTCTTCATTTCTGAATCACTATTACCTAGATTAGTGCCTGGCAAGTTTTGAATAAATTTTGCAAATAAAGAAAAGTGAGTCCTAAAAGGGGTTAAGGGACTTATGCAAGTCAGTGTCAGAACACAGCCAAAACTATGATGTTTTCCTCGCTCAGTTTAAGTTTCTCTTTATTCCTCTTCCATCTACCTGCTTCCATCTTCCTTAAAGAAGAAAACATTTTTACACCAGAAAATAGCTAGTGGGGCAAAAACGGACTGAAGTGCACATTGAGAGGTCATCTATAAGTATTAGTGCTCCCCCTTGTGGCATCTCAGGAAGGTGGAGGTGAAAGTGACCATGGACTCATCAAGGTCTGTTAGGAAGCAAGATGGATCTTTAGCTGGGAGAGACCATCTATGCCCCAGCCTGTGTTCCCCCAGGAAGAAGTTAATCAGAAGATGTTTCCTTTCACCACAAGAAAAAATTATCTTTATTTCAAGTCTTCAATCATTTTCATTAGATTCCATAGGCATCTGAGTAGGTTCTTTAGGCAGATATTCTGACTTACATTATTGAGAATATAAGTCCTCAATATAACCTGTTGAAATAGGTTGTCTCATTCTAATGTTACCAGGTGAGACAACTGAGGTTCAGGATGTTAAAGTAATCATTGCAAGGGTGGACACCTGGAACACTTGTCTTTAAAGTCTTCTATGTAGCATACTTTCTACCATACTCTGACTGTTTATACAATAAAAGTTTAGATTGCTGCAAAACAAGCTAGCTATCCTTGTTGCCAGAATTCTGTTAGCTACCAAGTAGGCAAAGGAAGCTGGCTTTCAGTGGACAGCTCAGGTGCAGAAATCAAAGCTGCCTTTTCCCTGCTGCTTTTTTCTATATGGAGATTGCAAGTTGTCAAAATATTAGCTGAAGACAAGGACTACCCCATTGGGAGCTGGTGGATATGGTGGAAGGATAGCTGAAAGCACAAGGATTTCTATCTCTGATGCGCAGGCCCAGACCTCCCAAGTGGCCAGTGTTAACGTCTTAACATTTTACTTGGAACAGAGATTGGAGGAGAAAGGAAAAGCATTCAGATTGTCCTCACTCAAAGGCTCCAAAGCCCAGCCTGAAACATTTTTCTTCTCTAAGACTCAGGACATTTTTTTAACCAAGCCAAGAGTTTAGGAACACGAAGCAGCTGATACGGACCTTTTAGGATGACTGGGTGCTGTCTTTACTGGCAGAGGTAAATATTAGCTTTGATTTGTAATGTTTTCATAACCCACTTTCCTCTCCTGGAGTCTCATCCCCCTTAGTAGATCTAACAAACATCTAAATCACCACAAGAGCATGATCAACACATTTCCACACCCAGAACCTCTGCAGGGCAATGATCAAAATAGTAAGCTGACACCTATCGATCACTTATTATGTGATAGGTGCTTTACCTTCATGATTATCTCATTCAATCCTTATAGCAAACCATATTGTAGTGACCAAGACAGGTTCAGAAAACTTGCCCAAGGTGACAATGAGTAGTCAGTGGACCTGAGACTAAAAGTAAGCAATCTGATTTCACACTACATTACCTAGTGAACTAAAAAAGAGTATCTGAGGAACTAAGTCTCTACCTATAAGACTCCTCACTTAGTTTACTCAGCACATTTGAGAACCACAGAAGAGAAAAGCTAAAGTTTCTCCTTTCCCTCACTGTAAAGCTGGTTAGATAGATGAGTACTACCCCATGATCTAGCCAGCCATGTACTTCTTAAGAAAAATAATAGCAATTAAAATTATCACCAAGACTCAACATTGTAGAGAGATTTTATAACTGAAAAAAATTGTAAAAAAAAAAAAAATACAGGCAACTTGGTGTGTTTGGTACTTTGATTTTAAAGTTGATCTATTATTGATTACTAATTTGCTTTGTCAATTTCACTTTCAGAAATTCCTGGATGTCGTATCTCCACAACTTTCCAGAGGTTGCCACATCCACATCTGTCTTGTTTCCCACAGAAGCCCTGCCGTCCTTTACTGCTCAGTACTATTTCTAATAACATTTCCAGTGTTGCTCTGAGGGTTGTACCTCTTGTTTCCCTGGTCTCTGCCACCTGGCCTTATTGCACATCAAGAGAGGTTCAAATTTGTCCCCACCCATTCTTATCCCAATCAATATGCATGTAATAAGGCCCATCAGTAAAAAGGATTGAGGACGGATCCTCCCTAAAACACATGGCTGTCAGGGTACAAATCAGGCCTTGCCAGCAGGGTAGGTATGGGTGATGGGAGAAATTGGCAATGACCACCACCATTAATATGGCGTGTTACAACCAGAGTGTGGCTATTGTAACAATCATGGAGGATAGATCTGTCTTCCAATCTCAACTCTGCCACTTTTGAACTGTGTGACTTTGAGAAAGTCATTTTGCCAATCAGAACTTCATTTTTCTGGTCTCTTACATTAGGATAATAATACCTACCTAATAGCCTTGTTGTATTGTAAAACAAGTAACAGACCGGCGTCATTCTGTCCTTGAAATTTTAGCATATACAGATATGGGACACTATGATGGGTTGAGACCAGGCATATCAGGCTTTGCATCCTAATTTGCTCCACTTAGCAACTATGCGAATTTGCAGAAATATTTTCAACTCCCTGACCCTGTTTCCTCATCCATAACATGCAATTGAAACTATCTACCATATGGAGTATATAAATAAGACAGTATATATAAGTAAATGCAGTTAAGACCTGGCATGCAGATTCAAAATCCCTTTATTTCTCCTACTAAAGTTCCCATTATTCTTGACTATTTGATACTGGAGAGCAAGAGGGGAAGAGGAGATTGTCCCCAGTAGTGCACTTGTCTTCTATCTCCCACTTAATAACATAACAATAATAGCTACTGCTATAGTCACCACTTCTAATATGACTGCTTTTACCACTACTACTGCTGCTGCTGCTGCTGCTGCTATTCTGGTATTATTTATTGAGCATGAACTATGTAGCAATACGTAAAAGGTACTGTGATGTACTCTTTACTGTGTTATTGATTTTAGTCTCAGTATGTCTGCTTTCAATCAGGGTTTTATTGCATGGCCTTGAAAAATAGCCATTTCATTCCAGTCCTGGGTTTTTGCAGGCCAGGGTTAATGCAATAAGCTTTCATTAGTAAACCATAAACTCTAGAAGATGAGAATAATAGGACTCGGCCTATGCATCTTTTCCTTTTATCCATCTCAGCCCCAGCACCTGCTGATGAGTCCCTCTTTGAGTGATTTCACAGTTCGTCATCCTAACTGTTCTGGGCTCTTAGTGTTTCACTGCAGCATTTTTCAGCCAAGCATAAATCTCCAAATCTTCAAATTTTGAATCAGCTAGAACAAAATCTCAGCATTGCTTTTTATGCTGTTAGTCATTCTCAATTGGTTCTTTTCCCTTTGTTCTAGTCATTCTAAATGGCAAAAAACAACAGAAACAAAAAAGCAATCATGAAGTCACATCCTTGGATGTTATTTGTAGAAAATAAAACGACATTCACTTCTATTGAACATGTACTTACTCTAAACAAAAGAAATTGATGTAATAAAACAAAATATGTTCCTCAGCCCTGCTTTAGACAGATAAGCAAGGACAATTAATATCAAGGCCGTTATTTCTTTTTTCCAATTTTCTATCCCTGTTCCTAATTGATATTCTCCAAGGTACCTGAGATTAGATAACTATTAAAGTTTCATTCTGGATTATTTTTGGTATTTAATGAAAGTTTATTACCTACAGGCCTTTTGAGGTAAACTTTAATGTATTACTATCCCTACAGAATGTCAGAACTGGAAAGAACCATAAGGATGAGATTTTTCTGGGACAACCATCTCATTTTGCACCTGAGAAAACAGGCCCAGAGCCCCCCGAGATGTGTGTGTGCTTTGGGAGTTCAAAAGGGACCCTCTTTGTAACACAATACCTTCTGGACACATAGTCCTTTGAAATTCTTTTTAAATTGTATATGCTGAGTAAGAAGTCCCCTTTGAGCTTTTTTAAAAATCAATTTTTTCCACCAGTGTAGTAAAGGAACACTACTATTATCAGATTCGGCTTGTTTGTTCCAGCACCCATTGGGACACTGACGAAGGACAGGATGTATAAGTGGAGGAGTTTGACTAAAAATAATTGAGGAATAATCCTCTTTTCTCAGTACAAAGGAGCTTTTCAGAGCCTTATTGCTGTCCTACCTGGATGGTTGTAATTTGCTGGGCATGTAATTTCTGTGTCAGGAGCTGTTCACAAGACAAAGGGCACAGACTGCTTTTGGGAGCCTTGTTAATTGTTAATAATTCTTCACTGTAGTCCCCACCTAGAAGCCAGAAAAATATGCTACCAGATATGCTAGCTATTCAAGCTTAAAACTATTTTTTAATAGAAACTTTATTAGGAAAAATAATCGGTAAGTTCCATATACCCCTTCCATGCTTGGTTCCCACCGTCTTCCTCCCTTTTACTTACCAAGGATCCTGATGAGAGGTGACAACGTGCTAGTAGCCCTCACTCTCAGCGCCTCCTCGGCCTGGGCGTCCACTCTGGCAGCACTTGAGGAGCCCCTCAAGCCCGCCACTTCACCCTGGGAGCCCCTCTCTGGGCTGCTGAGGCCGGAGCCACCTCCCTCTGCTTGCGGTGAGGTGTGGAGGGAGAGGCCTAGGCGGGAACCGGAACCGGGACTGTGTGCGGTGCTCACCCGCGAGTGCGAGTTCCGGCGGGCGCCGGGCGCCGCCAGGCAGCCCTGCACCTGGAGCGGCCGGCAGGCCGGCGCCGCCGCGGGCCCAGGGCGGTGAGGGGCTTAACACCAGGGCCAGCAGCTGCGGAGGTTGTGCTGGATCTCCCAGACAGGGCCAGTCTGCATGTACCACGCTTGAATTCTCACCGGGCCTTAGCTGCCTCCCCTGGGCCAGGGCTCGGGACCGGCAGCCCACTATGTCCAAGCCCGCCCCCTCCATGGTGGGCTTCCCGAGGAGCACCGCCCCCTGCTGCCTGGCGCCAGGTCCCATCAACCGCCCAAGGGCTGAAGAGTGCAGGCGCCGCTGGGGACTGGCAGGCAGCTCCGCCTGCAGCCCCAGTGCAGGATCCACTAGGTGAAGCCAGCTGGACTCCTGAGCCGGATGGGGACTTGGAGAACTTTTATGTCTAGCTAGAGGACAATAAACACTCTAATCAGTACTCTGTGTCCAGCTCATGGGTTGTAAATACACCAATCGGTACTCTGTATCTAGCTAACCTAGTGGGGACTTGGAGAACCTTTATGTCTAGCTAAGGGGTTGTAAATACACCAATCAGCACTCTGTGTCTAGCTCAGGGTTTGTAAGTATACCAATTGGTACTCTGTATCTAGCTAACCTAGTGAAGGTTTGTAAATACACCAATTGGTACTCTGTATCTAGCTAACCTAGTGGGGACTTGGAGAACTCTTCTGTTTAGCACTCTGTGTCTAGCTCAAGGATTGTAAACGCACCAATCAGCACTCTGTCAAAACGGACCAATCAACTCTCTGTAAAATAGAACAATCAGCTCTCTGTAGAATGGACCAATCTGCTCTCTGTGAAATAGACCAGTCAGCTCTCTGAAAAATGGACCAGTCAGCAGGATGTGGGTGGGGTCAGATAAGGGAATAAAAGTAGGCTGCCAGAACCAGCAGTGGCAACTAGCTGGGGTCGCGTTGCACACTGTGGAGGGTTTGTCCGTTGGCTGTTTGCAATAAATCTTGCTGCTGCTCACTCTTTGGGTCCACCCTGCCTTTATGAGCTGTAACACTGACCAGGAAGGTCTCCAGCTTCACTCCTGAAGCCAGCTGAGACCACGAACCCAGTGGGAAGCTGTAACACTCACCACGAAGGTCTGCAGCTTCACTCCTGACAGTGAGACCACAAATCCACCAGAAGGAAGAAGCTCCAGACATATCTGAACGTCTGAAGGAACAAACTCCGGACACACCATCTTTACGAACTGTTAACACTCACCGCGAGCGTCTGCGGCTTCATTCTTGAAGTCAGTGAGACCAAGAACCCCCCAATTCCAGACACACTGGTCCCAGTATCTTCCCTTTCAGTGTGGTGTTTTCTCTTGTACTGGCCTTATCTCCTGACACAAATGCTGAAAGTTACCTCCTCCAGTGTCCTTACAAGTATCTGAACAGTAAGATGACTCTGCCTTTACCTGCTTCAATTGAAGAGTGAGAAGCTTCTGGTGGCTGTGTGATTGTCAGCTTCATTAATCAGTAGGTCACAGTCTAAACATTTCTCCTCACCGGTGCCATAACTCTTGGTGACCAGAATGAAAATCTGATGAGGCCCATAGAGCAAAAGTGACTCTACCAGTGACGGGACCCCACTTATGGCAGGCCAGGGTTGAGGTGAGAATCTCCTCTCCCATCTCTCAGGTGAATGTCACACTGTTTGAGACAACTTAAGGAAGGGAAGTAGAGAGAGTGAGTGTGCCCCATGGTAGCTTTAATCTGGCCAAGCATAACAACACGAATGGAGCAAAAGTCTCAAAGCAAAATCTCTTACTCAAAAGACAGTGTGCCTTAGTAATTAAGAACAAAAGGATTTGGAGTTATGGAGGCCTATACCTTAGTCCCAGATGTGCTGCTTACCAACTGTCTGACTTGGAAACATTGTTTAACCCCACTGAACCTTAATTTTCTAACCTGTGGATGAAATCTTTGGTACTTACACCATGAGGTTGTCTTGAAGAACTAGATGACATAACGTATATAAAATACTTAGGTGAATATCTAATATGCACAGGCGAAGATGGTAATTATTACTATCAAGATGAGCCCTGCTGCATTCTTACCCTTATTTACCCTTTTTAGTTTTCTGGAAATCTTGCTATTTCAGTCATCTTTTTGAGATGCTTATCAAGGATTGGCTCTTAAGAGCACATGGCTTTGTATCAGATGCAGCTAGATTTGCGTTTGGACTACAACATTTATTTACTATTTATGTTACTTTATGCAGGTCAATCTACCTTTACACAGCTCAGTTTTTGGACTTGTAAAATAGGAATAATATGCATACATCTTGATAGAGATGGGCCTAGTTAAAAGATTAAATTAGATTAAATGAGACTATAAATTTTAATAAAAACAAGGACCCTATCTTGTACAACATGGTGTTCCTTGCATCTGGCAATGTGCCTTGCATATCATTAGTGCTCAGTAAATAGCTGTTAAAGGAAACAATTAATAATGCATGAATATAAGCTTTTAATACAGTGTCTTGCACATATTAAGTGGGAACTTTATCTGTCTTATACCAGTTAAAATATATGAGGGAGAAACAGAATTGCAGGGTCATTTAGTATTTCTGTCAATAGATACCCATCTGGAATAGCCTCTCGGACTACCAACATGTCTCCGGAAATGACTCTGACTACTTTTTTCTTAACAAATAAATGCCAGGGAGACAAATTTGAGAGAAGGTGGAGGCAGAAGGGGTTAAAAGCTGATTCTGGGCTCTTTTGTAGAGACCTGCAGACAGGCAGAATAAGTTCTGACGTTTGGAAATGCCAGGTGGGTAGGCGGGAAGGGATGATACTGAAGGATGGGAGCTTGCATGAAACAGGTGACTATGAGGAAAGTAAAAGGGTTGAGATTATAAGTACCTGGCATTAAATCCTGCCTTGAAACGTGGAAAAATCACATAGTTTTGGTCTCAACTGCCCCATTTATAAAATAGGAATAACAGTACTCTGCAGGATTATCGTGAGCATTAAATGAGAGAGTGGATGTAAAAGTAATTTGTAAAATACTGAACCAAAACAAGGAGTTATTCCTCGAGGATGGAACTTTGCTTACTCCATGATTCTATTTAACTCAAAAATCCTGGTTGAGTCCAAGTTGACCAAACCTAGTTAGGTTTCCATCTTATCATATCATTAGTATTCTCTGGATTTTATGGGAAAAAATAGAATAGATTTTATGGGAAAAAATAGAATAAAAATACAGTAAATATTAATTTTATCTGTTTTGAACAAAATGCATTTTAAATTCTCTGAAACCCTCCCTGACCACCCTGGCAGTCAGTTTTTCATACATCTGGCAACCACATCACCTTGAACTTCTCTTTCCTCTTGATTACATTTGTTACTTGTCATCTCTTGCAGAACTTGAGCTGGAATTCTAGTGCTTTAAGAAACCGTCATTGAATGACTGTTGAAAGAACAAA
The DNA here is from genome assembly GCF_047675955.1 of Chlorocebus sabaeus. Lineage (NCBI taxonomy): Eukaryota > Metazoa > Chordata > Mammalia > Primates > Cercopithecidae > Chlorocebus > Chlorocebus sabaeus. The sequence continues at coordinate 84,570,458 of NC_132904.1, read as the reverse complement.
TAAATATTTTGAACTGAGAATGAAATATGTTGCCAATTATTTGGTAGATAACATACAGCATAAGTGAAGTGTGTACTGCATATAAAGCATCCCTAGTCTAAAAATTCAAAATCCATACTGTACCAAAATTCAAAACTCTTTGATGGCGACATAATGCCACAAGTGGATAGTTTCACACCTAACCTTATGCGATGAGTTACAGTCAAAACACAGAACCTTGTTTCATACACAAAATTATCAAAAATATTATATAAAATTACCTTCAGGCTGTCTGTATGAGGTGTATTTGAAACATAAATGAATGCCATGTTTAGATTTGGGTCTCATTTCAAAGATATCTCGCTTATGTATATGTAAATATTCCAAAGTCCAAAAAGATTTGAAATCCAAGATACTGGTTCTAAGCATTTCTAATAAGGGATAGTCAACCTGAATATGTATAAAGAGCACAGATAAAATGTTCTACCAAAATGTGTCAGCCACAACGAAACCCCAAAGAGCTGATCTCACTGGCACTGTGGCACCCGCAAAGCTAGTGTTGTGTAATAACTAGACAAAAAGACAAGATATTTGAATTCTGGTCCTGATCTGAAACTACCTTGCTTTAAAACCTTAGGTCGCTACTCCTCTCAAGACATTAGTCTTATTATATATCAGTGTGGGGGGCTGAATTAGATGGCTCTATATTCACTTCTCATCTCCTTTCTCTTATAAATTTTGATTATTTTCCTAGAGTTGACAATTGCCTATTTGTTTTATTCCTTTAGTATTTTGATCTCCTTTATTAATTTTTCCCAAGCACTTCAACAGAATCATCAAAACCTCTCAGTACTATTTATCATATTGGTAAACTCACTGCATCACTCCTTCTGGAATCCTCTATCGTCATATTACAATCTTAAGTGGTTGCAGTCTATGCCTTTCACACAGCTTCTATGCAGGATAAGTGGAAGATTTACCCTGAAACTTCTCTCCAGAATCATCCTGAGGATTATCTGTCCCTTTCTTTTTATATCTTTTGTTTATAGATGGAATATTTTCCTTTCTGCCAGCTTATGTTTTCCTTCATGAGAAGCATACCTTCTAATAACGTATTGAGAAAGAGAGATGAAGGAATGACACTTCTGAGACTGCTTGAATGGCAAAGCCTCTGTTATATCCTTCTGCTTGATTTTTTAGGGGTTGAGGTATAGAATAGATAAGAAATCATTTTTCCTTAGAATTTCATAGTATTGTTCCATTTCTGTCAAGCTTTTGGTGTTAATATTGAGCATTTAAAATTATCTAATTTCAGTTTCAGTGCTGATTTTTCTCTCTGGCAGGTTGTACATATTTTCTTAATATTTGATATTCAAAATTTTCATGATGATATGTCTTGACTCGAGTTTTTGTTTTTATATTTTTATTGTTTTGCATTTTTGTTAGAGACAACGTTTGTTTACTCAGAAACTGTTATTTTGTCCAGGCACGGTGGCTCACGCCTATAATCCCAGCACTTTGGGAGACCCAGGCGGGCGGATCACGAGGTCAAGAGTTTGAGACCATCCTGGCCAACAAGGTGAAACCCCGTCTTTACTAAAAATACAAAAATTAGCTGGGCATGGTGGCGGGTGCCTGTAGTCCCAGCTACTCTGGAGGCTGAGGCAGGAGAATGGAGTGAACCCAGGAGGCAGAACTTGCAGTAGGCTGAGATCGCGCCACTGCACTCCAGCCTGGGGGATAGAGGGAGACTCTGTCTCAGAAAAAAAGAAAAGAAAAGAAAAGAAACTGTTAGGTTATTCCTTGATACTTTCCTTCCCAATAATCTCTCTCTTTTCTTTCAGGAAAGTGTATTAGTCAGATGATAGATTTCATAGATTGAACCTCAAATTCAGTGCTTTTCAAATTATATCATGCATTAAAATCTCCCGGAGGCTTCTTCATACACAGATTGCTGGCATCACTTCCAGTCCTCCTTGAAACGTGGAAAAATTGAAACGTGGAAAAATTGAAAAATTGAAAATTGAAACGTGGAAACTGATTATGCTGGGATGATGGTTGAGAATTTCCTTTTCTAACAAGTTTATGGCTTAACTGCTGCTAGATATCCTTGGAGAACCACTGTTCTAATTCTCTTCTGGTATCTTCTGTTTTTCACATCATTTTCTTTTTGTTCCCCTCTCAGAATTAATACCTACTCATTATTGTCTCAATTTTTGGTCAGATTTTAATTTTAACCTATCATATATTTAATTTTCTAAAACTCTTGTATGTTTTATGGTTAAGGATATAATATTTTAAAAAATAGAAGTACAATTTACATACAGTAAATATAGATATCAAATGTATAATTTCATGAGATCTGACGATTTGTATACATCTAACCAACATGCTGGTCACAACATAGAATTTTTTCTTTCTCCTGAAAGTTTCCGTGCCCACTTCCAGTCATTCTTCATGCCCATATGTCACAACTCTCCTGATTTACATAACCATAGACTAGTTTGTATGTGAATTTCATATACATGGAAACATACGTTATGATCTCTTTTGTGTCTGACTTCTTTACTCAACATATTTTTGAGGTTCCTCCATATTGTTTCATTTACAGTGGTTCATTCTTTTGTATTGCTGAGTAATATTCCATTATTTAAATACAATACAACTTATCTATTTTTCCACTTGATGCATTTGAGATCTTACCCCAACCCTAGTTTTTGACTATTATAAATAGGGCTTTTATAAGCAATATTGTACATATATGTTGTGGATATATGTTTTTATTTCTTTTTTTTTTTAATTTATTTATTATTATTAAACTTCAAGTTGTAGGGTACATGTGCACAACGTGCAGGTTTGCTACATATGTATACTTGTGCCATGTTGGTGTGCTGCACCCATCAACTCGTCATTTACATCAGGTATAACTCCCAGTGCAATCCCTCCCCCCTCGCCCCTCCCCATGATAGGCCCCGGTGTGTGATGTTCCCCTTCCCGAGTCCAAGTGATCTCATTGTTCAGTTCCCGCCTATGAGTGAGAACATGCGGTGTTTGGTTTTCTGTTCTTGTGATAGTTAGCTGAGAATGATGGTTTCCAGCTGCATCCATGTCCCTACAAAGGACACAAACTCATCCTTTTTTATGGCTGCATAGTATTCCATGGTGTATATGTGCCACATTTTTTTAATCCAATCTGTCACTGATGGACATTTGGGTTGATTCCAAGTCTTTGCTATTGTGAATAGTGCTGCAATAAACATACGTGTGCATGTGTCTTTATAGCAGCATGATTTATAATCCTTTGGGTATATACCCAGTAATGGGATGGCTGGGTCATATGGTACATCTAGTTCTAGATCCTTGAGGAATCGCCATACTGTTTTCCATAATGGTTGAACTAGTTTACAATCCCACCAACAGTGTAAAAGTGTTCCTATTTCTCCACATCCTCTCCAGCACCTGTTGTTTCCTGACTTTTGAATGATCGCCATTCTAACTGGTGTGAGATGGTATCTCATTGTGGTTTTGATTTGCATTTCTCTGATGGCCAGTGATGATGAGCATTTTTTCATGTGTCTGTTGGCTGTATGAATGTCTTCTTTTGAGAAATGTCTGTTCATATCCTTTGCCCACTTTTTGATGGGGTTGTTTGTTTTTTTCTTGTAAATTTGTTTGAGTTCTTTGTAGGTTCTGGATATTAGCCCTTTGTCAGATGAGTAGATTGCAAAGAGGACACAAACAAATGGAAGAACATACCATGCTCATGGATAGGAAGAATCAATATCGTGAAAATGGCCATACTGCCCAAGGTAATTTATAGATTCAATGCCATCCCCATCAAGCTACCAATGAGCTTCTTCACAGAATTGGAAAAAACTGCTTTAAAGTTCATATGGAACCAAAAAAGAGCCCGCATCTCCAAGACAATCCTAAGTCAAAAGAACAAAGCTGGAGGCATCACGCTACCTGACTTCAAACTATACTACAAGGCTACAGTAACCAAAACAGCATGGTACTGGTACCAAAACAGAGATATAGACCAATGGAACAGAACAGAGTCCTCAGAAATAATACCACACATCTACAGCCATCTGATCTTTGACAAACCTGAGAGAAACAAGAAATGGGGAAAGGATTCCCTATTTAATAAATGGTGCTGGGAAAATTGGCTAGCCATAAGTAGAAAGCTGAAACTGGATCCTTTCCTTACTCCTTATACGAAAATTAATTCAAGATGGATTAGAGACTTAAATGTTAGACCTAATACCATAAAAATCCTAGAGGAAAACCTAGGTAGTACCATTCAGGACATAGGCATGGGCAAAGACTTCATGTCTAAAACACCAAAAGCAACAGCGGCAAAAGCCAGAATTGACAAATGGGATCTCATTAAACTAAAGAGCTTCTGCACAGCAAAAGAAACTACCATCAGAGTGAACAGGCAACCTACAGAATGGGAGAAAATTTTTGCAATCTCCTAAATTTTTATCTGGATGGTTTATAATTTTAGTCCTTATATTTAGTTCTATAGTGTAATTTTATCTTTTTATTTATAATTTTTACATAATAATTGTACAATATTAATTGTACATATTTACATAATAATTGTACATATCTATAATTTTTACATAATAATTGTACATATTCCCACTGTCTTCATTGGCTTTACAGTAGTCTATGTAATCTGGTAGTGTGAATTCTCTGAATTTATTCTTATTTTCCAAGAATGTTTTGTTATTCTGAGTTTTTATTTTCTTATTTTTCCATAGAAGTGTTATGAGTAAGTTGTTAATTTGTACCAAAAAAAAAAAAAGCTTATTGAATCCTGTTTAGGATTACATTAGATTCGTCAATTGCTTTGGGGAAAATTTACATTTCATAAAATTATCCCTTCTAATTCATGAAAATTGTATGAATCCCTCTTTATTAAGGTATACTTTAATTTCTCTGGAATATTTTGTTTTGTCTGCAAAGGTCTTGAACATTTTTATTCAATCTATCCCTGTAGGTTTAGTATCTTTTATCATACTCAAAAGTTTATAAAATTTATTTTTCCAATTGTTTGGCGCAGGAATATAGAAATGAAATCGATTTTTGTATATTAACCCTTATCCTGAGACCTGACTAAATTCACTTACTAGTTTTAGTGGTTTTATTTCCTTTGAGTTTACTTCAAAATTTTTATGTGAATAATCATGTCATATGTAAATAAAGATAATTTTGTTTCTTTGTGTTCAATCTCTGTACTTTTTACATATTTTTCTTCTTCTTTTATGCAATGACTAACTAGGACCTTCAACCATGTTTTCTAGGAGTGAGTACCAACAATGCTTGCCCAGCTCATAGATGAATAGCATTTGATCCTTCACCATTAAGTGTGATATAAATGTAATGTTTCTTGTAGGTCTTTCACAGTTGTCCTTTATGATATTGAGGAACTTTCCTTATATTTCTAGTTTTTTGATAGTTTGTTTTTTTTTTTCATGAATTGGTACTGAATTTGTAAAATGCTTTTTTTGTGTGTGGTGATCGTGTTGCTCTTGGTTTTGTTATTGTGGTAAATTACATTGATTGATTTTCAAATCATCAAACTTCAAATTATATCAAACTTGCATTCCTAGGATAAATCTCACTTGGTCGAAATATATCATTCTTTTTGCAAATTGCTGTAATCAATTTGCTATTTTAATAAAGACTTTTAAAATCTGTATTCACGAAGAATGTATGTCCTTTCATCTGTATTCATGAAGGATATGTGTCTCTAATTATGAGGCAATTGTTCTATAAGTAATATTTTATCAGTATTTTAATAATTGATAAAACAAGGTTTCATAAAATTAGTAAAAAACTGATTTTCTTTATTTTCTGAGAAGGTATATATATACTTTCCATATATATTTTATATATACATAAGAGAAAAATAAGACAGAGAATAGTTCAGGAGAAGTAGTATTTGAGAAATAATATCTGAATTTTCTCTCAAATTCAGCAAAAATTGTAACCTACACACCCAAGAAACTCAGAAAATACCTAAAAATATAAACTCAAAAATCATAGTAGGATTTTTTTTTTAATCTGCTGAAAACCAAGCCTGCTGAAAAGCAGCCAACAGGAAATGATACTTTATATACAGAGGGATTATTATATAAATTACAGCTGTCTTTAAATAAGAAACAATGGTGATCAGAAAAAGAAAGGTTTAACCATTTAAAAGCACTCAGAGACAAAACAGACAAACAAACAAAACTCTTCAGAGCAACGAATTCATTTCCTAGGCTACCATAACAAACTACCACAAACTGGGTGGCTTAACACAACAGATGGCCACAGTTCTGGAAGCAGAAGTCTCAAACCAAGGTGTTGGCAGGGTTGACTCCTTTTGGAAGGAATGAAGGAAAAGCCGTTCTATGCCTCTCTCCTAGCTTCAGGTGATTGCCAGCAATCCTTGGCATTCCTTAGCTTATAGACACATCACTCTAATGTCTGCCTCCATCTTCACATGGTGTTCTCTGTGTATTTCTCTGTATCCCCTCCTCTTCTGATAAGGAAGTCAGTCATAGGATTTGGGGTTCATCTTAAATCCAAAATGATTTTATCTGCAAATCCCCAGTTAGTTGCATCTACAAAGAAACTATTCCCAAAGAAAGTCACATTCTGAGGTTCCAGGTCACGTGAATTTTGGGAGGATACAACTCAGCCCACTACAGTCTAGAATTCTATATTCAGCCAAAATGTTTTTCAAAGATGAGACAAAATTAAAGACATTTTCAGGTAATGAAGCTGAAACTAAAATTCTTATTTTTTTCTCTGATAATTATTATAGTAGTTTTTTATTTAATTGACAAAATATGTTATCTTATTTCTGTGGAGGTATAAATGATCATTTGCTTGTTTATTTAGCTCCCCATATTTTCTTTCTTTCCTTTTGTATTAGCCCATTCTCACACTGCTATAAGGATATACCTGAGACTGGGCAATTTATAAAGAAAAGAAGTTTCATTGACTCATGGTTCTGCAGGCTGTACAGGAAGCATGGCTGGGGAGGCCTCAGGAAACTTACAGTCATGATGGAAGGGAAACAGGCAGGTCTTACATGGGCAGAGCAGGAGGAAGAGAGTAAAGGCAGAGGTGCTACATACTTTTGAAAAACCAGATCTCATAAGAATTCACTCATTATTATAAGAACAGCAAGGGGGAAACCTGACCCCATGATCCAATCACTGCCTACCAGGCCCTCCTCCAAGACTGGGGACTACAGTTTGACATGAAGTTTAAGTGGAGACACAAGTCCAAACCATATTATGTTAGTATTTTGTTTTACTTTTTAAAAAAGTATATTATTTTGGTCTCTGACTTAAGAGGTTACCTCAAATATATAGGTAAAAAATATTCAAAAAGCTGTTTGGAAACTTCTTTGCAAAGAGAGAAGTTGTTCAATGATATAACTCACCATAAAGTGATTGACTAGGGGATTTAGCTGCTTACTGAGGAACTTCCAGAGGTCAGTAGGTGTGGGTCTATCGTACCTCAGAGAGGATTCCTTTAAATCTGTTAATGTGGTAAAAAACATGAACTGCTATCTAATTGGAGCAAGCATATGTTTTATATCTCTGTTCAATCAGCATAGTCTCTATCATACCCAATCTCAGGGCTTATAAGCTTGGATATCAGTGCTCTGTAAAGTGAGTGAGTATATTCTGATTCTCCCCACTGTTTGACTAAAAGATTTCACTTATTTCTCCCCATATTCAATACTGTGTTTCACTTCTGCAATTAGCTATAACTGACAGATAGTCTTGTGTTCAAATTTTTTAGATAACAAACTCTATTTCTGGCGAAGGTAGAGGAGGTGTAATCACCTTGCTATGTGGGCTGAGGAAGGTGTCCTGAGGTGTGGGGCACCTTATAAATATTTTCAATCATTTCTTTTATTTTTGGCTCCATACTATTTTCAAGCCTTAAGACATAACTGGCTCTTCCTATTTCCATGGCACTCTGTAATGCAGAGCGGTGAATCATCTTTCTTACTGAACTTTCTCTGAAGGAAAGTTTCCGTCTTCTGTGTACAGCTACATTAACAACTATTCATGTGTCTACACTCCCTCTACCAGAATAGTGGAGTCAATTCAGGTGGATTGTTGCCTCTTTTTTAATAGCTTAAAAAAAAAAACCCTTTTACATATATTTTAGTGAGATTTCAAGAGGGCATAGCAATGAACATGGGCATTCTGTCTACCACATTCAGCAAAAATATTATTGTTTTAGAGTAGAGTGAAGGTAAGACTGTGAGGCATAGACATAGAAGGATGTAATCAAAGGTGGTTCTCTAAAATTTTTAAACTTATTCTTCCAACGATATCTTGTTCCCACACTCACTCCTCCATATGTTAGAACCTGGTTATGCCTCTGTCTATCATCAGCATCTCTTGCCTTTCACTCTGTATCTATAGAAATATAGCGAAAAAAGCTGTTAGCTTCCAATGGCCTTAAACAAACACGTTGCATCCCTGTTACCTGGTTATAAAGACAAGAGTGGGAGCGGCAAAGAGAGGAAAAAGTGATGAGAAGCGAGGCCATTTTCCCTGTACATTCTGAGCTGCACGTTAGTCCAGGCTCCCTCCAATTTGCAGACATATTAGTGGCAGCCTTGCCATTTCCAAACATTAAAACACAATTTGCAGGGCTCTCTCTTGTCTTTACTGACTTTATTTCAACAAAATAAACCCATCTGGAAATACCCTTGAAGCAATGTTCTTCCTGCCTCATTACAGCTACATGAGCACTTCAGCATTCTGGGACTGCGCTGCCTGCCTCCCCCTTCTCTGCCAGAATGTCTCATAGCCAATTAAATCCACTGTAGCTCAGCTCTGAGGCCTAGTCTTTGCTCCCGTATTGCTTTTCAATAGCTTGAAATCTACTCAGCTGAAAAACCAAGCTGATAATCAGGCAAGAATCATCACTGGAGTGAGAAATTATTGAAGAACTGTGCAATGCTGAAGACCGCCCCATTGGAACATGGCCCGAGATGTAAAATGAGCCTTTTCAGTACCCACCTGAGAGCAGTCATGACTTCCTATCCTCGGGTGCTCTGTTTGTTTTTTAAATCCCAGGGCTCTAGAGTGACATTTAGCTACTTCTCAGAGACTCCTTTTGTCCCTTGCCATCTCACACCAGCATTGTGTAAATGTTTGTCTCAGCATCTAAGAGAAAAGGAGTAACAATAGCCCCAAATGAAAGGCTCAGTGGTAACATCTGAAGTCAGCTGTCAGCGTGAAGCTCCCTAACTCTTCACCCATCAGCTCTGCTTCCTCTGCAAGTCCCAGCTTAATTATAATTTCATATTTATACAATGCCCCAACCATCACTCCTTCACCCTAGCGCCCTTCTCCAACTACCTGGAGAATGTCAGAGGTGGAGCAGATATTGGAGATCCTCAGCTTAAGTCTCTCATTTTACAGAATTAGAGAAAACACAAGAAATGACTTTTCTAGGGTAACATAGAAAGTCTATGCTCTGGCTAAGGTAGGAATGTACACTCCCCGCCTGAGGCAGGAACTTGGGTGAGGTATGTGAGGCACTCGGGCACAAAATGTAAGAGAGAACAAATGAACCCAAAAATTAAGATAACAATATTTTTTTAAAAGCAAAATTAGTACAAAACTCTCCTTGAAAAACAAAATATTATAATATGAAATAAAGACAAAATCTAATAGGGCTAAGATTTGGGGGAGGTGAGTGAGGCAGGCCTGCACAAGTACAGGTTAGGACTGGACCCTGATTTTACTTAAAATTTTGATATTTTGTTCTTTATGGATTTATTTTGCATTTTAATTTTTAAAATACCACATTAAAATATTATTTTCCAGATTACTGAGATTGTGTCTCTTTCAGTTTTGTTCCCCAGTTGAGTGCTTACTTGCTTTACATTAGCCCCAGCTCTGTTTCTGATTCTCTAACTAGTTCTACTTCTGAGCCCATTTTGCCTGACTTTTACGTGTCAGTCTTCTCACTTTGAATCTCTTGACTCTGCCATCATTGATCTCACAACTTTTACTCTTCCCACTGAACAGGACTTACCTGTTTATTTGGACCTGGGTTATACAGGTTTCTATATGACTTGGCTACCTGTTTACTGAACCCTACCTCTCCTCAAATATGGGGCTCTTTCTGCTTCTCTGGTCACTGCTGTATATATAGGAGCTTAAAATCTCCAGAATCCATTGTTGTGTCACCACAAAAAGAAAAACAAAATTGCCAATTCTAAAAGCTGTTACCTTTCTGCTAGGTTATGCTAATTAATGGAATGGGGTAAAGAAACAGAAAACTAAACATAGAAAGTAAGATATGTGTTAGAAATGCATCTGTTCTATACTAAAATTCTAGATTATTTTAGATAAATATAATTTCCTGACACAGACCTGATACATTGTAGCTCTGAGGTTTATTTCCAGGATCCTTGATCTTCAAGTTGCATTATTTTGACTTTTTGGATGTTCCAAAATTTTGATAATTGAATAATAGCAGTTAAATTATAAATTAAGAAACTTTTGAAATCATTTTTGCTCAATGCCCTAGACTTCATTCTTCACATCTAACATTTATTTAGGTAATGCTGCTATATACCATGTAGCGTTTGAAGAAAACATTTTTTAAATGGTCACCCTACTGCCAACTTCATCGTGATAATTTATGTTGTTAACAAATATTTACTTTAGGAATTAAGGATATGTTTGGATATGGAAGTTTTCATTCACATACTCTGTCGGTGGGGGTATGTGTGTGGTTATTTGGGGAAGGATTGGCCAATTGTGCCAAAGGATGATGATGGTTGTGTAAGATGAGGATCTTCTATTGGAATTGAGTAATATCGAGTTGGAAAAGGCCTTTACATCATTTTTTTTATTGTTAATGTAATTTGAATGTAATGTAACTTTTTGTCTTCTCCCTTGTCCCCAAAGACTCATGTCAAAGACGATAGGAAAAAGATCAAGAGTGAGTCAAAGAGCCTGTTTAACACATATCCTTAGATACTGATTAATCAGAGCCTAAAGACAAGGGTACACAGGATATACTGCATAGTGATGAAGTCTAATCTTTTAGTGTAACCATCACCTAAATAATGTGCATTGTACCCATTAATTAATTTCCCATTCCTCACCTGCCCCCACCCTCCTACTGTTCTGAATCTCCAATGTCTTATTATTCCACACTCTATCCAGGTATACACATTATTTAGCTTAGGGGGCCCATATTTTTTGGTTAAATTACCATGCCATTTTCTTAATCAATTCTGCTCAAAATATCAACTCTTTGTTACAAGTCTGCAATAAAATAAGAAACTTGTGTTAGTATGTAAGTCAATAACATAACTAAGCACACTGCTTTGTCCAGATGGTTATTTTTCTTAGCCAGACTTTCTCAATGAAGAAAGCAGTATTTTGAACTCCACTATGGTGCAAGCTCCTTGTGTACTGCAACTTTAAGTAATACTTCTAGAATTGTTGCCTGTATCTGTACACTTGAAGCTGACTCACCACCACTATTTCTGTGTTCCAGTCTATGGAAAGATGTTTATGGCATACAACTTCCTTCTGAGAGCCCCAGAAGTGTCCGTATTACTTCTGATCACTTCTCTTTGACGGCAATTTAGTCATACTGCAACACCTAGAAGCAAAGGAAGCTGGAAAATGTAGTCTCTAGCTAGGTGCTATGTGCCCAAGCCAAAGCTTGAGTCCTAATACCAAAAGCAATAAACAAAAATGGATATGGAGGACAATTAACAACCTCTGAGACACCATGTTTTACATCCTTACTGTTGGGCCATGAAATGGCTGAGACCAGTAAGGACCTGGAAACCAAATTTATAACATAAAAAGTAAAATTAAAATGTGCAATAGAAAAAAATGTATGTTTTGGGGAAATTATGAATGTACAATAAATAACATCTCTTTATTTTTCTAAAGTTATAAACCATTTGAAAATAAGCCAAATAATACAAATAAGAGACCATATATCAACTTTATTACTGAAAAAGAATATATTGGAGAATGTGGCTTTATTTGCAGGCAAATGTACTTTCAATGAAGAACCTCAGATTAAGAAGACATATCCATCCAGTGAGAGGCATAGCTGGGCTGCTAAAGGTAGTGTCCCATCCAACACATCCCCCATGCCATCCCCAACCCTCCTACCCACCACAGGGCATTTCCTGTTATACCTATTGAAAGACTGAGCGGACTTCAGCGCATGATCTCTGAAGACAACATTATTTTTGAAAGAGAAAAGAAGAAACTGAGATGAGCTCACTCATTTTATTCCCTCTCAGTTTTCCAGTGAAATCAGTCACTTCCTCTTCTTTGGAGAGGATTGCTTGATAGGCAGGAAGGTCAGTAGTGTTACATTAACAACTTCTTCCACCTGGAAGGAGACACTGGAAGTGGAGAAGAGGCATTCCTCACCCTTCACATTGCCCAACTTTTCATTCTCTTAATGTATTGCACTGGGCTTAACCATTAAGCTCATGACCAATCTGTGGAATCACTATCTCCTTCACGCATGCAGATCCACCATCTCTAAGGATAGTCTTGTTTTTTCACTGTCATGAAGATATTTTAAAATTAATTATTATTAAATATATTATCCTAGACCCACCAGTGGGCAGTTACAACTATTGACCCCAGAAGGCTCTGAAATTGGTCCAAACCACACATTCATTGATTTCATTTCAAAGCAATTATTTTCCACTCAAATTTATTCAGCTATTTTGCTTAGCATAGTCAATTCATGGGTTATTTAAAGAGATAAACTAACAATATTACAGTAATTTAATAATAAAATGCCAAGATAGAAGTGCTGCAAATTTAGATACAAATGCTTCTCAAAATAGGGTGACAAATAAAGGTGAAAATATAAATCTCTTTGTAGGTTGAAGTCCAATGACATTAAAGTTCAAAGGAATTAAATTTGAAAATCAAATTATTTGACTGCCTTCATTATTTCCTCTCTAAGTTGATATTCAGCTTAATCTCAGCCAGAGGGATTATCCATGCCTGGCTGGAGTTAGGATTCCTTCAGTAGCTGAAGCCAGGCAGACTTCCACAGGAATGATTGGGAGTCCTTCGGGACCTTAGAAGCTTTATTTCTTCAATGCAAAGCTCTTATAAGCCTCTCTTTTGAGAAATCCAAAGAGGTAACGGAACATACATGATCATCCCAGCACTGGCTCACACCCAATAAATTTTGAAAATGATCCAATTCCCAGACCCTAAAGTATCCCAGATAAAATTATGTACTTAAAGTTGCCAAGAATTACAGCAGGGACTTGATGGCGTCTATATAAAGGAGGAAAAATGGAGAAAAGGTTTTTTGTTTTGGGCTAGAGACGATGCCAGTCATTTGGTACCTTGTCCAAAATCTATGACCTGTGCTTTGTAATCTCAAAAATGAGGTTAATTTTAGCATTATTGATTTACTGTATGGGGCAGGAGGAAATCACCGAGATATTCTCCTCTCTTACATGTTGCATTTCAGACATTGCTGCTTTCTTGCAAATTTAGAAATATATATTTATATCACCTGTCATAATGGAGATGCATTTTCCCTACCATCTGAGTATATTGGAAAACCTCTTTATTGCCATTTCTCTTTTCCCTTGGAGCCCAGTGTTTCCATCTCCTAGTGCCAAAATGGGTATGGGTTGTGTCTAGTTATGTACCACCAATACTCCTCTATTTGTAAATATAATATTTTCAGACTTGATCCAATGTTCTTGTGGCACAGAATTTTTTAGGCTTAAAAGCCCTCTCCCTTTGAAGGGGAGGTGTTCTTTATATGAAATTAACCTATCCTGATCCACATTTTCTCTGGCTACTATCATCTGGTTGAGGTTCCTCCGGCCTATATCTGTGGTAATTGTGGCTGGTGCCTTTGTGGATGTCTGAGTTTCCTTATCTTCTGTCTTTGCTGAACCTGAGACCTAAAGCTTTTTCTTGGGTCCTTTGCCTGTACATTTCCTGGGCTTGAGGTCTATCCATTTCGTGAGTTACTGAGGCCCACAACACACACCTTCTCTGGGCACTTGCTTTTCCTTAAAATAGGCAGATAGATACATTGTTTCCTTAAGGCAGAGCATGGTTAGTTCCCTCTATAAAAGCGTAAACCACTTGCTTGAGGTCAAAGCTTCCTTAAACTGTCTCAACCCATAATGTACAAATTCCCACTTCCATTTACCTTAGGCCTAACTCCATGGTTAAAACAGTTAAAAGTTAAACTAATACCTATAAAAACTGGCTGCATTGTTTCCTGCAGGCCACTGAAATCTTTACCTTGGGCATATCAAAATGCTTAGGTAGTTCACATGTGTTTTGCCCCAAACCAAATTTCACCATCTGTGTCCCAATTGTCCTGATCAATGTAGCATATTATAATACTTCTTTGTAAAAACTTTCTTTCACCCCTCCATACCTCACAGGAATAAAGCCTGACCCTATAAACCCTAAAGAGTGAAGGAGTTGAGCGGAGTATGTGAGCAGTTTTCTCCTGAGGGAAAAGTAAATGAACATGAACTGGGAACATGTACATGATTCCTCTCTCAAATTCAGTCATCATAGAAGAGCGATAGCGTGAAAAAAGGCCAAGGATGTCAGAAGTGTTCCTTTTTATAAAAGGCAATCTCCAGAGTGGAGAATCATCATTCTCCTCTAAAAACAGTCTGCCCTTCCCAAGCACAGTAATCCTCTTTTTTTTTTTTTATTGAGACACATTAACAGATGATGTTTACCTGAGATCTTGAAATTGACTAATAGTTGTGACTTAGTTGCAATAGGCTGTAGGTTATGCACACTGCTGATTCTCTAGTATGGTGGTTCTCAACTGAGCGTGATTGTGCCTCCTTCTAGAGGACATTGGATGCATCTGGAGACATTTTTGGTTGTTACAACCTGAGGGCCATGCTAGCAGGTAGAGGGCAAAGATGCTGCTAAACATCCTATAATGCACAAAACAATCCCATACAACAAAGAATTATCTGGCCGCATTGTGTTAACAGTGCTAAGGCTGAGAAACTCTGCTGTAGATATAACGTCACTTGTTTGTTTCCAAGTCAAGGAAACATATTGAGATGCAAGTGAGCGAGAAAGCTGTTAATATATAGATAACATTGAAACTCTCCTGAAAATATTTTTAGTGAAATAAATAATTTATAAATTATGGTGGTCTGTTCTGCTACAACATATGTTTTTGTAATCTGAATTAGTCCATGTGTGATTATAAATAGAGGAATAATGCCAGAAAAATGTGGAAGTAATTTTTTCAAATATATATTTTTTCCTAGCCCGTTAGTGTTTTATACCACCAAGTGGCCACAGCAGAACCCAGAAGGAGGAAGAAGATAATACCGTATGCGAGATGTATTTCTCATTGATTAATTGGTTGTTAGATGGGCTCAATTCTCTTCTCCCGTCCTCTATTTATACCTATTTACAATGTCGTTTTTGGACTTTGTAGCTCCTATCATGATGAACTGAAGTCTATTTCCACACCCCTTGAATATGAAATAGCTTTGTGACTTTTTCTGGACAATCAACAGGGGCAGAATTAATGGCCTACCAGTTTCAAGCCCAGGCCTCAAGAGACCTTCCACAACTTCATTTGTTCAGTTAGAACTGTATGACCGTTATGTGAATAAGTCCAGACTAACCTGCTGAAGGTTTTAAAATTCTTTCAAGCAGAGAATATCACACCTGAGTTCTTTCTTGATTAGCCAGGCTACTGCTGACCTGCTAACTGATCACACATGCAAGGGTCCTTGTATCTACTGCTGAGATCAGTCAAGCCAGGTCAATAAAACCAGTCAGCTGACCTACAGACACACTAATAAATGGTGGTGTTTTAAGTTACTTAAATAAATGGTGGTGTTTTGGGGGAGGTTTGATATACAGCAATAGATAACTGACATAAAAGCCATAATTTCTTCTTGGCTTATTTTTGCCACATGCTCCATTTTTGGAGGACTTATTGCACAGTTACCTTTGATTTTTACGTTTGTCCCTTATCTCCAAACTTAGTAGAATCTATCATTACTTCAACTTTATTCCATCAGATCACCTTTAGTGTGCAGTGGCTTATGCCTGTAATCCCAGTGCTTTGGGAGGCTGATGTGGGTGGATCACGAGGTCAGGAGTTTGAGACCAGCCTGGCCAACATGGTAAAACCCTGTCTCTACTAAAAATACAAAAAAATTAGCCAGGCTTAGTGACAGGTGCCTATAATCCCAGCTACTTGGGAGGCTGAGTCAGGAGAATCACTTGAACCCGGGAGGTGGCGGTTGCAGTGAGCCGAGATCCCACCACTGCACTCCAGCCCGGGCAACAGAGTGAGACTCCATCTCACACAAAAAAAAGAAAAAAAAAAAAAAGGAAAGAAAGAAAGAAGAAAAGAAATATATGGCCATATTTAACTATCTGTTTACGTGTTAGGAATTTAACATCATGTTTTAACTCTGCTTGTATTTTTATTACATATTTCATTATTACTTTTGTTAGTGCTGTGGTTAAAATGTTGCATAGTCTTTCAGTGGTCTGTCCCACTCCTAGGTTTTCTATAGTCCTATTATCTTAATTTGTGATTTTGTAGAATTTAAGGTTTCTTAGAACTGTATGTATATGTTGCATTCTAGGGAACAGAAATGCCCACATTTTTTGAGAGTCATATTATTTGTGCCTTACTCACAACTGATTCTGAATCACTTGTGTACCAAGACATAAGGTTGGGAATATTGGTCAGGCCACTCTGGGGGATCAAAGAAGTACCTAAACAGAGAGAACTGTGGATATGTTTATTTCTGTTTTAGGTGTGTGTCAACATATGAGTGTTTGTATGTATGTGTGTATTAAATGTGTGAGCTGGTAGAAAATTCTGAGAATTAATATAGTGTTACAGTTTTTTTAACACTAATATATTCCCAGGATGTTTAATGCAACTTATATTGAATTATTATAAATAGTTAAAATAATAAACACTGTGGTTCATAAGTAGCCCTGAATTTTATCTAGGACGTTTATATCAATAGTCTCATCTTTAGTCCTCATGGAGCCCCTGAGAAACAGGTACTATTTTTTAATTTTTATTTGATTGTAAATCAACAAATAATTGTACACATTTTGGGGGAACAAAGTGATGTTATATGTATATAATGTAGAATGTTTAAATCAAGCTATTTAATATGTCCATCACTTCAAATACTTACCATTTTCTGTGGTGAAAACATCTAAAATTTACTCTCTTAGAGATTTTGAAATATACAGTACAATAGTCAGCACACTTTGCAATAAATCTCCAAACATTTATTTCCCCCATCTGAAGAATTTTTCAGGGAAGTTTCAATGCTATCCATATATTAACAGTGTTCCAATTCACTTGTATTTCAATATGTTTCCTTGACTTGGATTACTGTGTATTAGTTGAAATCTTAAGGCATTTTTTTTCTAAGAGAGAAACTGATGATATATCAATTTATAGTGAACTTCCATCTTCACATCCTTTGACGAGCATAGCCTTCTTCCCCACTCCCAGTCTCTGGTAACCACCACTCCACTCCTTGCCTGAGGTCAGGTTCACTTCATTTTTTTAGATTCCACTTCATATAAGTGAGATCATGTGGCATTTGTCCTTTTGTGCCTGGCTAATTTTACTTAGCATAATGTCCTGCAGGTTCATTCATGCAGTCACACGTGACAAAGTTTCCCTCTTTGAATTCCATTGTACAGATGAGGAAAAGGAAATGTAGACTGGGGTTAGTGCTCCAGGTAGTACAGGTCAAATCAGGGATTTTTTTAGAAAGATGCTTTTTTTCCTACTCCTTCATACCAAGATGACTTCTTTTGGAAAAGGGCAAGACTGGAAATCTTAAGGCATTCCTTTTCTGAGAGAGGAAGGGAGGATAAGTCAATTTATAGAGAACTTCCATCCTTACTTTATAATACAGTCCTACTAACAAAAGTAAAGTTGGTAATTAGGCAACTTTTTTTATAGGTAAGGAAATAGACACAGGTAACAGTCCTAAGATCAAACAACTAGGACCAATATGAAGGCTTTCTGAACGGGGAGTTGGGTCTTTCTCACTAAAGTCTTGATACTCTTTTATACTCAGTGCCTCATTTTGCACAATATTTTAGTAAACCTC
The DNA here is from genome assembly GCF_047675955.1 of Chlorocebus sabaeus. NCBI lineage: Eukaryota > Metazoa > Chordata > Mammalia > Primates > Cercopithecidae > Chlorocebus > Chlorocebus sabaeus. The sequence goes on along the minus strand of NC_132904.1, from coordinate 84,552,298 downwards.
AAATCTTCTTGGAAAAAAATCAAGGCATAAATCTGACATAAATACTGCAGCCCCACTATTTAGATAGCCCATGACACATTTTCTCTTAGAGCTACAGACAATTCCCAAGAGTGTAATATTTGGTCTGTGGCTACCTGACAGTGATTCTTCAGCTCTGGGATGATGTCCCTGCTACTGCTAGCATCCAGGCTTGGTTTCCAGGACTTTAGTTCCTGGGTACAGAACCATTCCTCTCTTCAGGACATACCAGAATCAGCTTTAATGTAAAAAGGAGGGATTGACTTTTGGGGAGAAAATCAAGCCTAGTTGGAGTTGTCTTTAATTTTTAGATTTCGGCCTCAGATGGGTTTATTGAGATCCTGATGTTGGGAGATGAATACTGTCAGCACATTGAGTTGTTCCAACATGCACAATGCCATGGTTGGCCACTTGCACAGCTGTGATACTCTGTAGAAAATACTCTGGCACCTCCACATGTCCCCCAAGCCAGCTGAGGACACTGATGTCAATACTTCATCGCAGCATTACATGGATCACACAATCTCTCCTTAAACTTGTTATTTTTAAGCATTCATTGGGGTCATGATGTTCTGAGGTTAGTCTTTAGGCACTTTCAAATTATTAGACAAGACAAATTATTACTGAATGTCCTCAGCTTTTACTCTGGTGGGGATCAAAGTGTTCTCCACAACTGCTTCAGCCCAGCATACTAGCTGAAAGGAGGTCCAACGCCACAAGTGCCATTAGGTTTTGGAGCAGGCAGAAGGGGGCCAGAAAGACTTGAAAATTTTATTTTATTCTAATAGGCACAGCATGAAAAGAGACAATTAAAAATGCTAGGTTTAAAGTTGCCTTTTACTTCCCTTCAATATTCCCTTCAATATGCTGTTCAGGAATGATTTGTCTTCATTCCCTTCCTTAGGCCTTTCTTTCTTAACATGAGTAATCTCTCCTTTTTACTGAATCCATCTCCACCTGACATCTTTAGTTTTTACAATGTGTCTGGAAGGCATTACTATGCTACAAATGGGTAAAACAGGCTTAGAGAGGTCTGGGTAGATTTTGGCTGGTCTAGCTCAATAGGAGGTTAGATTTTAGCATATCTAGGGAAAGGAGTTAGTGAATATCTTTCAGGCACTCCTTTATGAAGAGTGTTTACTTTATGAAAGTATCAAAGAGCTATTATTCTGAGGTTATGTAACTGAAATGCAGGTTAGTCGCTCACCTTGTGCAGAGTACAAGTAACAAAAATGAAGTCTGGTATAAAGAAAGTCATTTATTCCAAAGCTAGGTAATGAAAAGAGTATAGATTTCCTGCTTTAAGGGTACCAGTTTGCTTTTGGAACAGAACAGAGGGGCTTTTAAAAGACAGGGGAAGAGGTGAGCAAGGAGAGGGATCTGGTGCCTTATCTACTGGGCGGTCAAGCTGGTGACCACTGGCACCTTCATGGGTAGGACTAAGCTAGGCCAAAATCTCCCCAGGAAGGAGAAAGTCTTGTATCTCTGGAGGCAGTATCCTGACTGGAGAGGGTTTCATAGAAATTGGCTATCTCTTGAGGCAGCCTCCTGGTGGGTGAGTCTCCCTTTCTGGAGCTCCTAAGCATTTACTTACTTGTACTTGCCCTGTAGGCAGTGTCTAGTGAAGGGGAGGTAAAAAAGCTATATTTGCATTTCTAAAGGTAAAGGACTAAGTAGAAAGTAGGGAACCAGGAGAATGAGAACAGGAACTAATCTCTTTAAACCTCAGTTTCCTCACAGATGAGAAGCAATGTTTACCTCATAAAGTGTGGGGATCAAATTTGATAATGCATGGAACACTTTAAACAGTGCATGACACACAATAAATGCTGACTCTTATCATCATTTTTATCAGCATTGTCATGATTCAGTTCTTTCTCTCTTTGCTTCAGTCATGCTTCTGTCCTTTGAATACCTTTCAGGCACTCCTTTATGAAATATGAAGTCATATTTCTCTCATTTTTTTTTTTTTGTCTTCCATCTCTGTGTAAGGAATTACTGTCGGTGATACTCCAAATGTGGTCGCTAGACAGGCAATCTCGGCATCATATGGGGGCTTGTTAGAACTGCTAGTTCTTAGGTTTGGCCCAAGAACTCCTTGATCAGAATCTCTAGGGAAGGGGCTCAGGAATCTGCACTGTAATAAGCTTTCCAGGTGGTTCTAATGCTTGCTAAACTTTGAGAAGCACTTTTCTAAGTCAATTACACTGTTTGATTTAAAAACTCTGAAAATGGAGGCAAGATTTGGGTTCATATCCTAGCTCTGACACTGATGGGCTACATAAACTTTGGCAAACTGACTCTAGATTTTCTTTTGTAATGTGTATAGCATCCTCTGGAGTTTTATTATTTAGGTTATAGGCTAAGCTACATGAATGAAGAAACCCAAAAAACAGAGTTTGAATACATTTATTTCTCTCTGCATAATAGTTCAGAGGTACAAAGGTAGCCCAGAGTAAGTTTGTGGCTCTTTTCTACAAGGTCATCTAAGGACTCAGGGTTTTTCTGACTTGACACTCTGCCCTCTCTTGAGACATTATTTTGTTCATATAGTTGACTTGGGCTCATCAATGCTATGTCAAGCTTCTTGCCTAAGGGAAAAGAGAAAGAGAGAGAAAGGAAAACAAGTAATTTTATTTTAAAGAGTGATGCAAAAGTTGCTCATATTACTTCTGCTCATATTCCCTTGGTAAGAACCTGGATATTTGGCTATAACTAGTGGGAGGCTGGAGAATGTGTCTATGAGCGGGCTGGCCAGCTACCTTATACAAATTCAGGAGCTATTGGTATTCTGATGCTAGTAAAATAGCATCATAGAAACACATAGTACAATGCTCAGCACATAGCAAGTATTCCACAAATGCTAATGTGAGATGGAATAGTGTGGTCTTGAAGAGTCAGATAGACATGAGTATGAATATGCATTCTCGTACCTACTTAGTATTTGACTTTGAGAAGATTATTTCTTCTTTGAGATTCAATGTCCTTATTTTCTAAAGTAGAAGTTACATAAGATAATAGTCTTAGCTTACTGTGTGGGTTTTAGAATGATGGAGGGTTAGGCTACCTCCAATTCTAGATCAGAATGCAATTTGATTCCCTTAATTACAATGAGGCAGGAGATATCCTAAATGTGTTGGAATGTTTCACATGTCATTAATTCCTTATCCAACACAACTGCAAGCAGCATTCTGCAATTACTGTGCAGCTATGGGCCCTCAGCCTGAAGGTAGGGATCTTAATCCTAGGGCCCATTTGATGATTGGTGGGGTGTGCATGGCAGAAATTAAGCCAACAGCCTAGAGCACAGCTTTCAGTTCCAAAGAAGGAGGAGGTGTTTCCATCATTTCATTATATTCTCTAGGGCAGAAATTGGAGGCCTGTGGTGAAATATAATTACAATTCTCTATTGTCTTATTTGGGGTATAAACAAATTCATCTCTAATCAATTTACAGAAACAAACATAAAAAGCAAATAAGCAGCCTTCTTGAAAAGGGAGTATTAAACAGGATTTGCATATGTCCCTTACTCTGGTGGAGCAGAAATGCAGCCATGTATTTACAAACAAGGCAAGTGTATGTCCTGTTCAAGAATAGTGCTCCTTATTGGAGCTAGTCCTATTTGTCTTGACATCAAAAATTCTTTGTGATACTTATTTGTCAAGTTTTCTCTTTTAGAAAAAACATGTTTCCTGAAATCTCCAAATTAGTAAGGTCAAAGACATTTTTAGGTTCCTTGCTGTCTACTTCCTTCCCTTACAAAAGACATTAGAAGCTGAAAATGGAGACCACAGTATTTTAGGTGTATCATAACATTTCTAACAGCTTCGCTTCCTGGGGTTCATTTTCTCTAATTACTAAGAACAACGCTAGCAGTGGAAAGAAGAAAATAGGTATGAAAAAAGGAGGTTGGAGACTTTCTTAGCTTGGACCTCCTTAGGAGCAGAGACTGAGACAGAGGCTTGCATGAAGGTATAGAAGCTTCTTAACTGGGGTTATGTCTAGATAAACCCATCATAGGTTGAAAATATGTAACTAAGAAATGCATCTTATACACCTAACCTATAGGACATTGTAGCTTAGCCGAGCCTACTTATATATGCTCACAGCATTTACATTGGCCTACAGCTGGGCAAAATCATCTAACAACATAGAGCCCCATAGAGTGCCTGTTGTTTGCCCTCATAATTGCATGACTGACTGGGGGCAGTGGCTCCCAGTGAGAAAGAGTATAGTACAGTATATTGCTAGCCTGGGAAGAGATCAAAATTCAAAATTTGAAGTACAGTTTTTACAGAATGCATATGGCTTTCAAACCATCATAAAGTCAAAAATCATAAGTTGAATCATTGTAAGTCTGGGACCACGTGTGCTTTATTTGGAAAGTCATTCTAGGGAAGAGAAACGATCATATCAGGGATCAGAACACAATATCCCAAAATGTGGTGTCATGGCATGCTGAGTATTTTGAACAGAAGGAGATTGGAAGGCCTTAGAAGAAAGGTCACTCTGACCTTCTCATGCTCTCCCTTCTTCCTTTCCCCACACTCCCACAAGATGGGTCAAGAATTTCTCTCCCCACCTCAGATTATAGAAACTAGAACTCCTCTCCCTCAAAGTGAACCATAAAACCTAGAAACATCACTCTCTGACCTACCTTCCCTGAAAGCAGGTCATGAGGGTCTTGTTCTAGAGAGTTCCTGTCCCACATCCTGAGAAAAGAATGCCACATAGAGAACCCAAGAATCATCTGAATAAACAGGCCTTGCTTGGTCTCCCCATAGTTGATTACTATTAGATCCTACTTTCTTTGTCCAATCATGCTTCTCCACAACTCTTCACTTTTTTCATCAGACTTAGAATAAAACCACACAGTTTTCCCTGGGTATTGGGGGTCACATAAAACCCTGGTTAAATAAACTTGTTATTTTTTTTTTTTCCTGTTAATCTATCTTTTCTTACAGGACTGTCATCCATGACCCTTATGACAGATGAGAAAAAGTTATTACCTTCTTGCCCCTACAGGGGGTGAGGAGAGAGAAGCAGGAAGGAGAGAAAGGCAATCCAAAGATGTGTGATCACATTGTCTACTGTGACAGGCAAAGAAGCTTGATTCAGAGAGAACTTTTAAGGACACTGGTGACATGAATCTCAGAACTGGCCACCTAAGGGACAAAGGGGGAATAAATTTGTAGGAATGAAAAAGGAAATATTTTCCTCACTCACTGTAAGTCATTACTTACAATGCTATAACAATAGACAGACTCATAAGAGAGAAGCACAGCCAATTTATTTAACAATGTTTTATGTCACATGAGAGCCTTCGGAAATGAAGACACAAAGACCCCCCAAAAAACTGCATTTTTATACTTAGGTTCAATGAAGAATGGACAGTCCTGTAGAAATGTCAGTGTATAAAAGACAGGGTGTAACTTCATGATAATAAACCGAAGGTGTGGGGAGGGAACCCAGAAAGGCCCTGAAACGTTCAAATTCTTCTAGTCTTCTCCATGTATCATTCCTTCTCTCCAGGTTTTGTGCAGTACTCCTCTGGAATGAGGGTCTGATGACTTACTTTCAGGCAAGGGAGATCAAAATAATGTTTTATAACTATGCTTTATACAGAAAAGTGGGGGTGGTCAGAGTGACCTTCTAGCTCCTGTAGCTTTTTCAATTGCTAAGGGCCATGTTTTGACGTATCATGTTCTGAGCTCCCACAAATTATTTATTAGTTCCCAGACCCCAGTGGACAAGGTTGGACACATAGGGATTAATTTTCCTGCCGTTTGGTTTGTACAGACATCTCCTACTATGGCATGTGAGAGACCATGGGGCAGGAGTGGGAGGCCATGGTGCAGCTGATACAAACCTGTGCTAAGCAAATCTATGCAGCAGGGAATAGTGAAGAGGTGAGACCCAGAGAATTTAAGCTTGCACACGAGTGCTCTCCAATGCAGATGACTAAAGGATATTTTTTTAATCTTGTCACAACTTTTTGATTCTAATCTTATGCTCTGTGTAATTTCATAATAAGAACAATAGGTACAATTTATCTGCTATTTGCTAGATGCCATTTGAGGGACTTTTGCAACATGTTCTCATTTTATTCTTTATAACAGTCCTTTTTGATGACTTTGTATCATTGATATTTACTTATGAGTAAACATTTTGAGATAAGTTAAATAATTTACTTACAGTTACAAGGCATATGCATGCATGCACATTTTTAAAAGTTATTTTATTAGCTCAGAAAATATATGACCCTTACTGTAGAATGGGGACATTTAAACATTTTTGGTTTAGCACTTACTACATTAGCAGACATAAAAAACTGAAGCAAGAGTTTTATAAAATTGCATTTTCTCTTTTGACATGTGTTGTTAAAAGAGAAAACACAATATTTTATATTCTGCCCTACTTGTGTGTGTGTGCATACTGTTTGCTACCCATTATATTGATTTTATCACTCACTAATGAGTTATGAGGCATGACTCCACAGTGTAAAAACGGTGACCTAGATAACCAATATTTTATAGAAAATATTCACTTTCAGATGGCAGGGGTCATCTGAAGCCTCATGAATCCCTAGCTCAGTGGATGATTGACAGATGATTGATTGACAGATAGGTGATAGATATAAAATAAGAGCTAAATGTTGTGCTTATTTTATTAGTTCATTTAAATATGGCTTAGAGTTAGCTACGGGCTTTATACAATAGCTTTAGGCTTTGTTAAACAAAGCCTAAAGGAAACAAAGACTTTATGTCTATAGGATAAATCATGTTATCTACTGATATTTTAAATAATTTTAACTTTTATTTTAGATTCAGTGAGTACATGTGCAGGTTTGTTATATGGTTATATTACATGATGCTGAGGTTTGGGATATGGATGATCCTGTCACCCCAGTAGTGAGCATAGTACTTAACAGTTTTTCAATGCTTACCCCTCCCCCTCCTAGCAGTCCCCAATGTCCATTGTTGCCATAAGATTTTTTTTTTTTTTTTGTAACGGGAACTGAAATTTTGATAAATATCCTCGCTTGGGACTAGAGAGAAAATATATTTCCTTTATAATTCGGATTTGCTGGATTAAAGAATAAGAAAAGAAAAGAGCAAGAAGAGGAAAAAATAACTGAAAGCGTGTGGAAGAGTGCATCAGTGTGGAGGAGTGCACCAATGTGGGAGAGAGTGCCAATGTGGCTTTTATGGACTTCTTATGGGAGTCAGAGGGGGCACCCATGGGCCAGTGAACACTCCTGCATCTGCAGCTGCTTTGCAGCTCCCACTATGCTCCTACTCTTTTCTTCTGCTGTGCTCCTTTTGCAGTCTGTTCAACAAAAATCTTTTCACCAAATTTATTCCAACCTGCTACTTGGTATATATGATTCAATATTACTAATTTTCAGAAATTATTTCCCTGGCTTATTTCGAATATTGCCTTTACAGATTCTGGAGGTGGAGCTGACACTTGTTTCCTCTTTCATAAACATGGGATAATGCTTTTCATCCCAGATGAAAGGGTGAGTCTTTAATGAGATAATGTATATAGCACAGTAGATGCCCATCACATTTTAGCTAAAAGTGTCCTTGCTTTCTGCAATGCACCAAATCCACTACCTTCTGCCTCTGTGAATGAAGCCTGCTCCCAGGCTCGTGTATACCTTATCCAGCCCTGCCTTCCTGAGCAGCTGATCCTCTTGATGGTGTGTGGTCACTTCCTGAAAGCTAGTGGTGGCTTTGTGAGTGCTCGTAAGAAACTAAGGAAAAATTGTTCAGTTAAGGCACAGAAATTTCTCAACAAGGCTGTTCCTTCTCTAGCATGCATTTATGCAGGTCTTTCAGTAGGTATTGAGACTAGAATATGTAGAAAATCTTTTTCTATCTTTCTGTGACAACACAGCACACAAACTCCCTGAAGACCAATTAGTCACCTTTATTCAGAAATTTAGGCTGAAAAAGTAGTCTTTATCTGGAACATTTCCAAACTCAAGGAAGAGACAGAGAGGAGATGGGGAATGATGTAATAGGTCTCAAAGTTCTGGCTGCTGTTTCCACCATCATGCCGTTGGTAGGAGTTCACATGCTCACCCCTGAGTTCAAAAGGGTGGATGCATCATCCTCTCACAAGAAGGACAATCAAAGGAAAGGGATCCAGAATATTTAGCAATCATCAATGCTAGTGATCAACCACCAGACACAAGACTATATTTTACCTCAAAATCAGTGAATCTTCTTGTGTATCTCAGCTTGTGTGCACATTTACATGAACATGGCCACCCCCATCTAGGATCAACAGCGTTCCACAGCACACTTTAGAAGGTCCCACCTCTGTGTCTTTGCTCATATCATTTCTTCCTGCTGGCATGTCTTTCCTCCATGTTCACCTGTTGAAATTTTGTAGACTTATATCAGAACAGGAATAGGAAATTCAAAAATAAATAAATACAAATAGCTAAGGAAATTGTTCACCCTGACAAATAGTAAGTGGGAAAAAAATAACTAAAACAAAGATATTCCATCTTGGGCCTAAAAATAGGCAAGGATTTAAAGAGAAACATGCAGTATTGTTCAGGGGGAAACAATACAGATATTTTTATTTACAGTAGTTTCCCCTTATCTTCAGGGAATATGTTACAAGACTCTCATTGGATGTCTGAAACCACAGATAGTACTGAACCCTATGTAGACCATGATACTATGTTTTTTCCTATGCATACATACCTTTGATGAAGTTCAATTTATAAATTAGGCACAATAAGAGATTAACAACAAAAAATAATAATATTGTCAACAATTATAACAATGTGCTGTAATAAAACTTATGTGAATGTGGGCTGTCTTTCTCTGTCCTTCAGAATATCTTTTTGTGCTGTACTCACCGATTTTCAGATCACAGTTAAATGCAGGTAGCTAAAACCTTAGAAAGTGAAACTGCCGGTAAGGGGGGACTACTGTGCTATTGCTAAGAGTAGATATCCAGGCACTTATTTTATTACTAAAAAGTTGGAAAGAATTGAAGTATCTTCCATCACTCTCTAACCTCTATTCCTTATACATTCATCACTACTTGATATACATGTGTGCACGCCTACAACCCCCTTTACACACACACGAACTCTTTGCTTGCTATTGTCCTCCCCAGAGAATGTAAGCTCCATGAGGACAATGACTTTATCTAGCATGTATATTATTATACCTCCAGTCCTAGAATGTCTAACACATAGGTAGTCACATAGTAAATATTTGTTAGATGAATACATGAAATAATCATCAGGAGTCTGTGTAAATTAATGACTTATTTACAAAATGGTTAACTTTATAGAATTTTTAAATGTTTTTAAAATTAAAATTTTAATTTTAATGCTTTAAATGTTTTATGTTTGTTTTAAAGTTTTAAAATTAAAAACATTTAAAACACGAAAAATACTTATTGTCTATAATAAAGACACAAACACAGTGGTTATCTCAGACTGATGAGCTTATGATAGTTTTCATTTCCTTTTTATATGCATCTGCATTTTCCAAATACTTATCAATAAGCATGTGCTATTGTTATAATCAGACAAACATATAAAAGACAAAAAGTCATAGAAGTCCAGCTCAAATGTAACCTCTTCCATTAAATATTTCCTGAACTCTCCAATCCCTGGTGTTCTTGGCCTCTACAATCCTCAGGACATAGTAATCATGTCTGAAACCATGCATAGTACTGAACCCTATATTGATTACAATACTGCGATGTTGGATTTGTGGGTACAACCCATTTGTGTCATTTAGCTGTGTTCCTCTTGGACCAACATCCTTAGCTCCCATTGCCCTGCCCAATGTAAGGTGAAGGAATATGGTATTCTGAAGAAGGTGGAGCAATAGGAAGATAAATAGGGAGGAAGTTAAGAGAAGAATGTGAATCTGCCAATGTATCAGCAGAAAATCAGAAACAAGATCCTGTTTAGTTCCTAAAAATGACTCCAAAAATGTATTTTTCACTTGAAAACAGTACAAACTTTAGCTTCAAGAGAATGTCCTAGAATTTACTGCTGGCTGCATTTGAGGTCATTGAGGCACGCCTTTAAATTACTTCCGTAAATTCACAGGATGAAGTTCAAGAGTTTGAGAGATACAAAAGAGACCTATGGAAAGGTAAAGAAATAAGAGATTTACACAGGTAAAGAAATGAGATGAATAACCACATTGAAAACACAAAATTAAAACCCCAGCTCCCGAATGGGCTAATCAGTCTCTTAACCTATTTTCACTCTGCACTTCCCTCTGGCTTCTATGTAATGCAACTTTAGTAGGACCCAGGGAGGAATCACAACAGCCTGTATAAAGATACCCTGACTGTCTTCCAATAAATATGTAAAATCAATTATCCAAATGTGAACTGGACTTCAATATAGACGCTCAGACAGACTGCACACAAATTTCCAAGATGGCATTATTGCACTGTGCAATTTTGGAACTATTCTTCAGATCTGCTCATAGCCTAGGGTCCTATATCTTCTTTTGTGTTTGTATTTAACCTTTCAGAAGAGGCAAAAATATTATTCAAAACAATATTTGGTGAATATGATTGAGCCTTATTACTTCTGAAAGAAAAGAAGGAAATCAAGAAGTCTGGATATTTTGTTAAGTGTACAAAGCGGGAAGGGAACTAGAATTTGCTTTCTGTGATATTAGATGTTTTTTTCAGTTCTCTCAGCTAAACTTTAAGATCTTTATAAGGAAGACATCAATTTCTCTGTTTTACAGACCTAAAAGCTAAAGTTCAGGCAGTTGAATAACTCTCTAAAGGCCCCACAGATGAGTAGCAGAGCTGGAACCCAAAGTCCATTTTTTTATTGCATCTCAATGACTGGAGATGAGTTCTAAAGAAAGAGTCTATAACAATGTTGTTCTTTGGGGAGCAAAGTCATCTCTCCAAGAAGACAGTCAACACTGTAGTCAGAAGGAGAAAAACAACTGAATACCGGGACATATTGCCGGTATATAAAGAATTATTATACATAACCAGAATGAATGAGAAAATAATGGTGCCTGTTAATCTGGGAAAACTGAACAATAATTCAATGTAACTGAACAAATAAATATTGGTATTGCTCTTATCAAATAAATAATATCCATCAATGGAGACAAAGATGTTTTACCATCAAATTCATATAAATTAAAATATTTTGTTACATACTTATATGTAAATAACTGTCTTTTTTTATATATAACGAAATATATATATTTCGAATATATATAATATTCGAATTATATATAATCGATATAATGAAAACTACCCCTTTGTTTAGGGGTCTTTTATATTTATGCATAATTTTGCTTTTATTAAAGATGACTGTTACAATCAGGTATATAACCACTTAGTTATATCTATGTTCTGCCTCTTAAAACATGTTCTTAGATAAACCATTTAATCATCTTATTCTTTTCTTCAATTTTCTCCGAACAGTGGTAGAAGTATTATTTGATGGACAGAATAAAGGAAACTGTTTTTGACCACACCAAGATCATACTGATATCTATGGTATAGTCCTGGCTACAAGGAAGCCCAACTCTAACTTGTGAGATGGGCCTAGTTTAGGAAGTAACAATGAGGTGGTAACATAGTGCTAGTTGTTACCAAAAATTAACAACTTTAGGTATTTCTGTTTTGGGTTTCTGCAGTTTAGGTGCATGCAAAATTTCTTCATAGTCTGCACTCATTCCCTTTGCCCAGCCACTGACTGTGACCATTCGATCTGAATTCTGACTTTAAGGGCAATCTTTCTTTAAATGTTTCACAGAGCCACAAAGTTTGCAACCACCACCCTCAGCATAGAGTCCTTTGGGATTATCAGGACAAGATCTAGACAGGCTCCCCATTTCTCCGCAAACAAAACATGTTGCAAAAAGAAATTCACCAAGACCCGGGTGTACTTTAGCCTTACATTTGGTTGTTTCATGCTCTGTGGACCCACACCTGTAACATTCCAGTGCCCGCATCTTGATTTTCAAGGGCAGCAGGGCAATCTGCAATTCCATGACGTGATTTTCTACAATGGAAACACACCATTGTGTTTTTCTTTGCCACTTGTCTTTTTCGTCTTCTTCCTTCCCATCGACCGGCCTTTTTTTTTTTTTTTTAAATTATACTTTAAGTTCTAGGGTACATGTGCACAACGTGCAGGTTTGTTACGTATTTATACATGTGCCATGTTGGTGTGCTGCACCCATTAACTCGTCATTTACATTAGGTATATCTCCTAATGCTATCCCTCCCGACCCCCTCCCCACAATAGGACCTGGTGTGTGATGATCCCCTTCCTATGTCCAAGTGATCTCATTGTTCAATTCCCACCTATGAGTGAGAACATGCGGTATTTGGTTTTCTGTTCTTGCGATAGTTTGCTGAGAATGATGGTTTCCAGCTGCATCCATGTCCCTGCAAAGGACACAAACTCATCCTTTTCTATGGCTGCATAGCATTCCATGGTGTATATGTGCCACATTTTCTTAATCCAGTCTGTCACTGATGGACATTTGGGTTGATTCCAAGTCTTTGCTATTGTGAATAGTGCTGCAATAAACATACGTGTGCATGTGTCTTTATAGCAGCATGACTTATAATCCTTTGGGTATATTCCCGGTAGTGGGATGGCTGGGTCAAATGGTATTTCTAGCTCTAGATCCTTGAGGAATCGCCACACTGTTTTCCACAATTGTTGAACTAGTTTACAATCCCACCAACAGTGTAAAAGTGTTCCTATTTCTCCACATCCTCTCCAGCACCTGTTGTTTCCTGACTTTTTAATGATTGCCATTCTAACTGGTGTGAGATGGTATCTCACTGTGGTTTTGATTTGCATTTCTCTGATGGTGAGTGATGATGAGCACTTTTTCAAGTGTCTGTTATCTGTATGCATGTCTTCTTTTAAGAAGTGTCTGTTCATATCCTTTGCCCACTTTTTGATGGGGTTGTTTTTTTCCTGTAAATTTGAATGAGTTCTTTATAGGTTCTGGATATTAGCCTTTTGTCAGATGAGTAGATTGCAAAACTTTTCTCCCATTCTGTAGGTTGCCTCTTCACTCTGATGGTAGTTCCTTTTGACTGTCTTTCTTTAAAGCAACTGCAATTTCCTCCCTTACTTCCTTACTGTCTGTGGCTATAATTTGCCCATTATGAACCATCTGTGAATTCTGTCTCAGGTATTCCATGACTGCATTCACATCTTTAAGTACTCTTTTTTCTCTTTGTTATTTTTGTGTTTTCCTTGGCGTTTGTCATTTTTAAGGGATAGCCTATTGGCTTTAAGTTGTTTACACTTTGGTAGGTTCTGGCTTGTTCCCTCAAAGGATCCCTTCTTCATGTCCTCCCATGGTGTTATAGGCAAAGGTCTCTTGTTACATGCAGTACTAACTCGTGCCCACCTGGTCATAATTTCATCAGAGGTACCTCACTGTGCTGCCGCGCAACTTCTTACCACCAACTGTCTTATTTTTAACAGAGATATGAATGATTTAATAAGTAAGGTTATTTTCTCCCTAACCAATAAATAAATGAGAAGCATGTATTTAAAGAAGGGACATCACATTGCCAGTTTGCCCTGAGTCCTCACCAGACATAGTTCAGCTATGGTTTGTGTCATATTTAATTCGTTGGAGTTCCTACAGCATGCTGTTCTGCATCTCTCCACATCTGTCCTCTGTATTCCCTTTGTTGGAAATGCCTGCCTCATTCCAACTCACCCCTTATGTTTCTGTGTTTAGATTAAGTGTTACCTTCCCCAGGCGACCTCCTCTGCCATCCTCCGACTACAGATTGGATCAATTGTCCTTTATCAGGGCTCTGAAGCAACATAATAACATATCAGTTCAATTGTATTTAACATAAATTTATTAAACAGATAACTCAAAAAATAAATGAGTGAACATTGGTTCATGTAAATTCCTTTGTACTTAGTGTTAATAAAGCTATCCTGTATCTCTTAAGAGACCTAGGCCTTTCTCTTTATGTCAATATGCAAAATAAATTTTACTTCATGATGGCACAATTCTCTTTTCTTAGCAAAACAGCACAATGTAAATGCAGTTATTTTATTAAATAAGAATTAATGTCAAAGACACACCTTCCAACCTAGATTTAAAGATTCTAAATGCTCAGGAATCTAATTCTCTGGAGGTCTCTAAACTGTGATTACAAACACTTAGTTGTGGTATTTATCACCTCTAAATATTCCATGTTCCTGTGCATTCTAATTTTGACTTTTTTTTCCTCTGAAATATTCCCTTTAGTTGACTCAAGCAATGGCAGACAGATGTAACTGAGGACTCATTCCTTAGAATTAAAAAACAGACAACAACACAGGTGTCAAAAAATAGAAAAAAACAAAGTAAATTATAGTTACTGAGATTTTTTTTACAAAGCTGTTCAATGTCCTAAGATCAGAGCAACTCAAATGTGAATATATGAAAACATCTCAAAGGCGTTATATCATAGTGTTTTTGTCACATATTGTAGCAATGCATGAGTGCTGTGGTATGCTATTTGGCCAGGCTGCTGGAATTTGATAGATTCTACCTGAAAGTGTCACAATCTTCAGGGGAGGAAAACCAAATGCTTGCTCTTGGGTACAAGTTTTGGTTTTGTCACTATCACCTGTGTCACCTTAGTCAACTCATTTTAACTTTTAAATGTTAGCTTACTTACTTGTACTGCAGAGATAATTCTATCTTCCTTAGAAGTTTCTATAAAAATGAACTGAGAAAATGAATATTTGGGTGCCACAAAATAAATATATGGGTGCCACAAGAGAGGGTTAGCTGTTTCCTTTGCAATGTAGGGATATTTTGGGGGAAAAAGATCCAAATGCTATTGCCATCACTCCACAAACAAAGACTTTATAACGACAACAAGAATGCATTCACCACAACACTGTGAATCTTCTCTACCAATGTTCCTCCCTTCTCCATCCTTCTTTTCACAGACATAGCTCTGCTATACGAAAACAAGGTCTCTAAGCTCCTTCTATTCATTCTCTTTTTCCTCCTCCCCCTCATGGTTAGGTGAAACTTGCATTCCCAGATACTTGTATTTTGTGAACCCATATTATTATTTTAATGGAGGACTAAGAGGGTTAGCTGTTTCCTTTTCAATGTAAGGATATTTTGGGGGAAAATATCCAAATGCTATTGCCATTACTCTACAAAGAAAGACTTTTTAACGACAGCAAGAAGAATATAATCTCAGAAAAAAATGGCTATTTAAGTTAAATATGTTTAATTTAAATTTTTATTGTGAAAAATTAACTACTGGTGTTAATTTCCTTTTTCTCATTGTACCCAGTGACTGGTGGCAATTTTATTGGGAACCAGCACTTATCTGCACGCTAGCATATGGACCAATAGACCCCAGAAGTCCCATCTCCAGGTAGACATCTCCTAGGCACAGCAATGGCAGGACATTACAGAGCCCAGGTGCCTAGGTGACTGGGCAAGTCTTCTCAAAAACTAAGGAAGCTGAGTAAGGAGAGTTGTGTGGCTTTACTTGCCTCAAATATGTCAGGAGTAATACCTTGTAACAGGGATGCCCTTTAGTCTTTCAGAGTAAGTGCTAAATGAGTATTTTATTTGGGAGGTAGGAAGGGATAAAGAGAGAGAGAGAGAGATTTCCAAGTAGCATTTGAAGACTCCCAATTCCTCTACAATGGCTTAGGCTGAACTACAATATGGATGCATTTGTTGCTATGGGTATGTATTTGTGCATGTGTTTACTTGTGTAAGTGTGAGTGCATGTGGATGTGAGTGTGTATATGCACACAGGGTTGAAGCACAGTTATTAAGCACATCTGATTTTGCCAATACCTTCAGGTGCTAACCTTCCCTCAAAACGAGCTTTCTTTCAAGTTGATAGGTGCAGCAACACCACCATGGTACATGTATACCTATGTAACAAACCTGCAAGTTCTGCACATGTATCCCAGAACTTAAAGTAAAATTAAAAAATAAAACAGCTGTCTTTAATGCATGCTATAATATGGGAATTAGAGGCTCTATGAGAAAACTATGGTTTTCAAATCAAACACTGAATTCCAAATGTTCTCATACATCAAAGAAGACCTAAGGCTAGCCCATGTGGCTTAAAGGTGACAGTGTATTATCAAAGAACTAAATAACTGACCGTGGTACTGAAGGGATTAAACATTCTTTCCCTGTCTCAGCCTTCAAGTGGCAGGTCACTGCTGAAGACTTGAAGGAAGAGAGATTGGACCCTTTAAGATATTTAGTAAGTTCTGTCACCACAGTTTGTATATATTCCCCTACTATTGAACTGAGATTGCTAATAAAATCAGACAAATCAAGGTTTAAATTGTAGCTTTGGCATGTGTGAACTCGGGCAAGTTATTTACTTTCTCTGGGCCTCAGCTTCTGCATCTGTGAAATGGGCCATCACAGTGGATTATCTCACTTACAATGAAGGATAATTGTGAAAATTAGAAATAATAAATCTGAAGAGCCTGTCATAGTGCCTGCCACATCATCAAAGATTTTCAATAAAAGCTAACTTAATATATTTACTCAGTTATATTCATTATGTCAGGAAAGATGCCAGATGCCAAGTGTAGCAGGGCAGTTTTTACGTTTAGGAGCACAAAATTTGGTTTAGGTTCATGGATGTTTTTATAACCTTAAGTGAATGACTGTTTCCTTCTGCCACCATTATTTCATCTGAAATATGATCAGCTTATACTGGTTGATTTCTAAGGAATTTTAAACTCCGACATCCTATTTTTATGGTACTATGAATGAATTAATTGGCATGGGTTTTAGTAGGAGCCTCTCTTTTTCTTTTCCTTCACTCTTCTACATCCTTACTGCTCCTTCCTTAATCAGCCACAGCACTGACTTCGTTCCTATTCTCTTTTTCTCTGTTTTCTACCCTTCCAATCCACTGACAACCCTGTTGTCAAAAGGAATTTTTGGAAGCTCCAATTTGTTAAATTGTTCCAATTCAGTAAAATCTAAATTGCTTTAAGTCTCAATCCCTTTTTCCCATTTGCAGACTATAGTCTTTGTTTGTTAGTGTGAGATTTAAAGTTCTACAGTCAGCATCTGTCCACATTTTTAAATATACTTCATTAGACTAATATTTTAATGCCTATTACTTTAAGCCAAAATAAAAGTAATACTAATTGCAAAATTGTAGAAAATTCAGGTGATAATCAGATACAATACAAAATCAAAAAAGTTAAAAACCATTCTTAATTCCACTTTTGAAAGAAAACCAGTATTATTCTAGTTTTATATCCATTTATACCTGTGGCCAGATGAAAATTTTAAAATTTACACGTGTCTTTTCAAGATACCTTGCAACTCTCTTACATTTGTCTAGCTATTTCAGAGGCATCCATTGCTCTAAAAGAGAGTCATTAAAGCAGAATGCAAACAGAAAACAAAGGTTTAAATAATTAAGCATATGAACAAACATTATTTAGAAGTGAGTGATTTGTCAGATTTTCTGCCTCTCTGTTCTGCTCCAATGCCTTCCCTTCAAAAACAAACAAATAAAAACACCCCCAGACCCTACTAGAAGTCCTGAGGCATAGGGGATGATAAGATGCTCAAATGAGTTTGGCTATGTGTGAGAAGTCCTGTATGTCACATGTTAAAGTAGAACTTGGAGACCCAGAAAGACTCTAAATATCCACCATCCTCCATTTCATGGAAGATATAGAGTAGAAATGACTGTGTAAGATATCCAAATAGAAGCATTTCTAGAATCTCTCAGAGGTTCCTGAGGCCCAAAAGTAGTCTGGAGGTGGCCACACATTTGCTCTGAACTAGAGATGGGAGCAGAAGCAGCTGAGAGAAGAGTAGGCACGGAGAACCTTCTAGGAGGAAGAGGATTCAGCACAGAGCTATAGGGACCAAAAATGGAA
Organism: Chlorocebus sabaeus; assembly: GCF_047675955.1. NCBI lineage: Eukaryota > Metazoa > Chordata > Mammalia > Primates > Cercopithecidae > Chlorocebus > Chlorocebus sabaeus. Next base: position 84,534,357 of record NC_132904.1, on the reverse strand, counting down.
GACTACAGGGGAACAGGGTGTTTCACAGATGCCAACATGGACAAGAGACAATGACCACAAGCCAAGTTCCTCTCCTCACCCTGGGGTTGGCATTGTGTAAATCTCACAGAATTTGTATCTAACCCAAATACAAACATACTTCATTTTATTGTGTTTTACTTTACTGGGCTTTGCAGATAATGCTTTTTTTCTTTTTGTTTGTTTACAATTGAAGGTTTGTGGCAACCTGCATCAAGCAGGACTAGCATACCATTTTTCTAATGGGATGTGCTCACTTTGTTAGCATTTTTAGCAATAAAGTACTTTTTACCTAAGATATCTATGTTTCATTTTAGAATAATGCCATTGCACACTTAATAGACTATAGTATAGTAGAAACATAACTTGCATATGCACTGGGACACCAAAGAATTCATGTGACTCACTTTATTGTGACATTTGCTTTATTACTGTGTTCTGAAACCTAACCTGCAATATTTGCAAGGTATGTCTGTATATGAGAGAAAGACATTTTGAATTGAATGAAATTTCATTTCTACCAATTGGCCAAACAGGAAATCAAAACAGAAAATGGGTTTATAAATGGAAAAATAAGTTACATGAGGATAATACCGGAGGGGAAGACCAGAGAGGTAATAATGAGTAGAAAGATGTTGTAGAGTGCAAGTCATCTTGTTTTTTAAAAAACAACCTACCCCTGTATCATCAACCCACAAATCCTGTTATAATAACAATAAAAATAATTTATCTATTTGTCTTTGCTTCACTCAATGGTCTACAGTGAACAAATCTTCTCCCCAAAAAGAGCCAGTATCTGGACTTTCCATTTCCCTAATTAAATTTAGAGACATCTCCAAAATAGGAAAAATGCTGAATTCTGACCATTGTCGATTATCTCTTATTCTGTTCCCATGGGGTATGGTAAATTTCCCTTATCCTGATTTCTTACATTTTGGCTGCTTTGAATCTATTTGACTTTTTCATTTCATTCATTTTTAGGACTTTCTTTTAGCTTATGTGAGAATTACCCATTCCAATTTTCTGGATTTTAGAGCCCCAGTATTGGACTAGTTCCCAGGTTCCCTGCATTAAAGGAATAAAACAAAGAGGCAGCCAACTCACCAAGTCATGGTCCTCTCATTTACAAAATTACAGAGTTAGAGCTCAATAGATACAAATTCTTTTCTTTGAAAAGCGAGAATGATTGTGTCAGAATCATCTGGGGGACATACTTCACACACAGACTTGTGGACATTCCTCTAAGTGAGAATTGTGAGTGTGCCCAGGGTGGGTCCTGTTATCTTCAGCAATCATGGGACAATTTAGACTTTCAGCCAGGTCTGAAATCCACTCACTCCCGTAGGTACTCCCTAGTATTCCCTGTAGCCTGTTATAAATGATAATACAATTGAGAATTTCAGCTCCAGATACCAGCAAGGAAGTTTATTTTGAGACAGTACCCCTCAAGTCTTAACCTTTACATTTCCCTGTGGGAATAACTCTTGATGTTGAGACTAGTTGAACAAAGGTGAGCATCAGAGCAGGCAACCTAAGCATAAACTTTAGGTTTATACAGTGAGTTGCCAATTCTTACAGCCTTTTATATTTATTATATGTCTCGATCCTCTTTATAACCCTATAATTCATCAGGGAGGAGGTTATCATTTCAGGTTTACAATGCAAAATTTTGAGACTCAAAATGCCCTGTCTTTTCTCCTTCACAGTTTGGTAAGTAAACCAGCAACATCAGCTGGGAAATTTTTAGAAACGCAGAATTTCAGGTTCACGCTAGTCCTATTGGACAAAATCTGGAATTTAACAAGATCCCTGGGTGATTTTCTTTTACATTTGAGAAGCATTCGATAATGTGATTTTCCAAAACTCCTGCGTCAGGCACAGCTCATGGTGAGGAAAACCATCAGAAAGTGTCAAGAGATCATTTATAAGGAGAAATGTGATTGCAGCCACTAAATCAACAGTCAGGTTGGGCACCATTTTCTTGGTGAGAAAGTTACAAGTCACAGGCAAGAAGTCAGGACTGTCAGCAGCCTCATCATCAAATACCCAGACAAGGAGCAAGAGGGAGCGGCAGAGGTAATGAAGTCCTCCCTTCAGGGATGATCCTGAGAGGAGAGCTTCTTTCTGCTGACAGGTAAGGGAGCC